>NC_135483.1:23225484-23825484 GCF_052094955.1 Ictidomys tridecemlineatus | reverse complement strand
GCCCATCACAGACACCTGATACCAGCTGAATTAGTGAGCCCATCCATTGGTATAATTGAGGGAAAATTCCCCAATTGATCCAATGCCTTGAATGGAGGATGTTGTGAACTAGCAGTGCTGAAAGCTGTGATTTCACACCACGGGAATCACAGGCCAAGAAAGTCAGAGTCAGAAGAGTGATGCATAGTTGAATCGATCAAGAAAAGCAGGAATAATAAAGAGTTCTCCTTTTTTCTTTTTTCTTTTTCTTCTCATATTCCTTGCAGTGAATTTTAAGGAGTCGCCCATGTCAAAGCAAATTTTGTTTACCCTAGTTCCATCCCAAATTAAATTACTATAATTAATTAATTGCCAAAATCATCCATTGTCAACTTTTAGTCTAGTTGTTACTTCAGATCACACACATAGGATAGGGATTCTGAAATAAAGAGCACATTGTGTTCTTTAAAACATGTCTTTTGATAGACCCTCAAGTTACTTTCTCTTGTGGTTTTTGTATTTTTATATTTTTTTCCTCCAACCTGAACAATTATATCTTACAAGTTCCTGTTAGTTCATATTTCCCTGCCCTTGGCTTTGTTATTAGTATCATATACAATATTACACAGTGACTTCAGCTGCACTTACAACTAATGTCTATCCCTATATGGTAACTCTGTTTTTTCTTTTTTCTTTTCCTTTGGTACTGGGGATTGAACTCAGGGACACTTGACCACTGAACCACATTCCCAGCCCTATTTTCTATTTTTATTTAGAGACAGGGTCTCATTGAGTTGCTTAGCACATCATATTTGCTGAGACTGGCTTTGAAGTCTTAATCCTCCTGCTTCAGCATCCCGAGCCCCGGGGATTACAGGTGTGCACCACCATGCCCAGCTCTATATGGGAACTCTTGAATCTACTTTCATTTCTAACTCATATCTCTCTTCTGAGACTAAGAGTTATTTATTCTGCTGCTTGTTAAACATATCCAATCAGTACCATAGAAACCCCACAAATTTAAAATCAAAATCATATATGCCACTTTCTCCCCAATACCTTTCTTCTATCCATATACCTTTTCCAGTGAAAGATTTATCCACCTGCCAGTTTAAATAGGGATAAAATCAGTCTAAATCCTTTGCAATATTAATGAATCCCTCTCTGTAAGCTCCACCCACCATATAATTTCATTCATTAACACTCTTATTTCTGTCTCATAAATATATCCTGAAGATCTTTCTCTCCAAGTTTGCATATTTTTATTATTTCTCTCATGGGCAAGCAAATGAAAATTAAATGATCTTCCTGAGTCTAATCTCCTACTGCTTCGTCCTTCTTTTTGCTGCCAAAGTAATGACTAAAGTGCAAACCTGCTCATGTCAAGTACCTGATTTTTTCTCCTGTGGTTTGTCATCAGCACTGAGATATTTCAATGTGAGGTTGTCATCTTTGCTCACTGAAGCACTGAAAAGTTGCTTTTCAGTGGGAAAAGTCAAAAGCAACAGCTATATAGAGAAATGAACAAGTAAACCATGTGCAGAAGAGAATATATAGATACAAGAGTATATATGTATACATATATATATATATGTGTGTGTAGATTATATATATAGTATATATATATAATACATATACACATATGTGCTATATATACTTAAGCAAATGAAGTAGGAGTTATATAATGTTATAACTTCTAGACAACTTCTGCTGACAGGTGGTGCTGTTCTGAATAGTGGTCCTCTTACCCTAGAATAAGAATAATTAGCTGACTCTGAGACAGATCAGCAAACATTGATGTGATCCACTTTTTCTGTCAGTCAAATCACAGTCTTTATAGCTAATTTATGATATAGACATTGCTGACTACATATTGATATTTCAATAAAGTCTCAAATTAGAGGGAAAAAAAACATCAAAAATAGCACCAAAGTTACTCTTAAGATTTACAAAGAACTCTGTAATAACCTGCCTTCCTAAAGATGCACCCACCTACTGAGCTGTAATGCCAATTGTGTGAAAGAAGGTTCTGTCACTTTCCCTGAATCCTAGTACTACAGTACTTGATGGAGTTCAGGAATTCAACAGACTTTGTGAAATAAATAAATGAATAAATAAATGGACATGATGCATTCTTAAAGGGCTTGAAATATCCACGAACCATATTCTATGGGAACTATGCTTTTGCCCTTCTTTCATTGCAAATAAAAGATACATTGGAAGAAAAAAAAATACCTGCAATGTCAATTTGACTAGAGTTGTATTAAGTTTCTAATACTCCTTTTTTGGGGGGGAGGAAGGGGTACTGGGGATTAAACTCAGGGGCACTAGACCACTGAGCCACATCCCCAGCTCTATTTTGTATTTTATTTAGAGACAGGGTCTCACAGAGTTTCTTAGCACCTCACTTTAAAGCAAATATGTCAGGATACAGAGAAAGATCTTGTAAGAAACACGCTAATCTGACTATACACAGATGTAAGGTCTAGAGAATACACAGAAATAAAAAGCTACAGAAGAAATAAAATCTAAAAGCAGTGCTTTAGAAATGGTGCAGTCTTTTTGTTTATTTGTCTTATGATTGTTTGGTTTTAAATCACAGACTTTTGAAAATCAAAAATTTTTAAGACAACAGACTTCTAACCAGTGAAGCTTTGAGTTATTTAGACTGTGACCGAATCATGAAAGTGGCACTTTCAAGCAATAGAAAATCAGTGTGAAAACAAGCTTGGGAAACATTTTTTCAAGGGTCATTTTTTACTTAAAAATAATAAATTTTCAAATTTATTTTTTATTACAAAATTCCTTAAATTTTGTCTGTTTCCATACAATATTATATTACATTAGATGTGCCAAGCGTCCAATCTCAGACTCTCTTCTTATAAAGCCACTAATGCCAGCATAGGGCCACACCCTCATCGCCTCATCTAATCCTAATTACCTCTTGAAGCTCTATATCTAAATATAAATATAAATTTAGGGACTAATTTTCTGACACATGAATTTTGGGGGAGTACATTCAAACCATAAGCAGTCCTTAATAAAATAACAACACAGTGAAATAAAATAATTTCAACATGTGGATTGTTGTGACTAAAAAAGCAAAACAATTCTGGAATCTATAAAGAGACACTTGAGATGTTTAGATGAGATTAGTGTGTGTCCACTAATTTGTATACTGAAGTCATGGAACCCAGACTGATATTATATAACACTTAAGTTTTATTCTAACACTTCTATTCTTACAACACTGTTTTCATTATTCTGCAAAACTGCTCTCTTTGATAAACATTCTTTGTCATCAACTTGATAAGGAATGTATTCTTTTCACAAATTATTTCTGACTTGCTGCAGTCCGGCTGCAGCAAAATAACAGGGGATGACAAACAACTTGTGTACATTGATATAGCAGGAATGGGAGCCGTTTATTGTAGGACAGGAGGGGTATATGTACATTCCACACAGCTTATCTTAATTAACATAAACTAGATACAGTCAACCAATAAGGAATCTCCACACTTAATGGCTCGCTGGCCTTACTTCACAAACCACTCCCTCTGCAAAATGCCAGGTGCCATCCAGACTTGTTTACAGACTCTAACACTGACTCCTCATTATATTAACCTAACATGTGAACCACTTGTCTTCTCTTAGTTATGAAATATATTTTATCTGGCATTAACTGCATTTAAATACCATTATAATTTCAATTTTCTCTGATGTTCTATGCAATGAATTCTAACAATATTTTGTTGCCTTGAAATCCATTTTAAAAACAAGTTGGACTTTCGTGGAGTAGAAGGAGGATTTGGTCTCCATTAAATTTCTAATTTTATGCCTTTTCCCATTTACTCAGTAGGGTTGATTCAGATGTATACCTTATGTAACCACCTTCTGACAACCGCCTCCCTACATTATACCTAGACACGATCTACTTGACTCACCCTCCTGCCTGCGCTTCAGCTGGACTGCCTAGAGATGCTCCCATGTCCACTTCTTCATATGGCATGACTCTGAAACTCATATTTGCTTGCTATAAAACTACCAATTAGAACTCCAAAAGGAAACTGTATGGGTAACACGGGCCCCCAGTGAAGACTTTAGCTCACATTCCTCTCACCCTCTAGCTCCCTGCCCACAGGTTGAATGTCCCTGCCTGAATGGCTCTCCACGTCCTGCTGGCCATGAGGGGGCATTCTGCCATCTTCTCTCTGGAATATATTTGTAGTATATTGTTTCTAATATTACATATGTGTTGTTGAGTTGCCTTTTTTGTGTCTCAAATGATCTATACATTCAAACCTATCTTATTTCCCTGTCCGGACTCCCATAGAGGCAGTTATCTGGGTTGAAATAAACTAGTTAAGACCCACGAATAAGTCTGCCAGTATAAATAAATTTCCTGTAAGAGGGACACCTGGTTATAGGTTGGGTACTTAAAAACTAGGCCATCTGCCAGGATAAAGTATCTCCAGAGAGACACTCTGCAAAATTTTATGACCAAATGTCCTGGAGCCCCTTCAAGGTAGGACTAGTGCATATAGCCACTCTCCTGAGAGAAATCCCAAGATCAAATTAGAGAAACACATGACATCCTCTCACAAAGGACTCAAAACATGGACATCACTCATTTGGCAAATAAATCACCATATGTGTTAAAATGAAAACTTCACATATTCACATGATTTATAGCCATCCTCATAGTTAACACTTTGTATACAAAAATTTCATTTGGTCCAATGACTTTTCATTCAAGCCTGTGAACTTCTAATTATATGTTAGTTCAGTCTTGCTTTAAACAAATGGTCCTTGCATGCAAATGGCTTCAAGGTGTGACTTCCCAAATGGAATGGCTAGTTAAGCAAGGACCCAAGGACCCGGGAACCTTTGGCTATTTCCCCACAAATGCTATTTGGGATTTTCTTTTTTAACTTCTTGCATTTTACCTGCTAACATAGATAGAGCTGTTTGTGAAACTGTTAAAATAATGGCCCAAACTTGTGTTATTGGGTGCAGAGTGGCAGATAGTGTTGAAAAAGAAAGAATGAGATGAACTTAGAAAATCCTACTAGTAATGATGGTCATGCACCCAAGTTCTGCTCTCTCAGTGTAAGTTTCTAAGTGTTATTGACAGTGTTTGCTATTCCAATTCTGTCTTCTCACTCCATTAAAGAAAATATCTTAGGTCAACTATAATAAGGGCAGTGAAAGAGTTGGGCCAGTCTTTCACTTAATCCAGCATGTGGATTTATAGAAAAATATTTAGAAAGTGAATTATAGATGGAGATTGTCCTCAATGATGTTATGTAAGCTAAGATGGTAGTAACAGATATTTTCCCCATTTAAAATATATTTTATTATTTTGCTAAAAAAGGATATGATTTTAGATGGTACTTTTTCCTATACTAGCAATTTACAAACGAAGTTTTAAAGCCAAGACTCTATAACTGAAGAATTGTCTGCATTTTTCTTCATTCATACAGTTCAAAACATTTTAATCTATATCTAACATTAAAGTAGAGATGTACAATTTTCTTATTTTCACACAAATGCTATCCTGTTATTCACTGTCTCTTACCTTCCCCAGTTGTCCACGTCCATACTAATCTATATGACATTATTCACTATACCAGATGGAAGAAAATTTCCCTTCTCTGACAAACTCAAGTTCATGAAATCCCCAGAAACAAGGAGAAAAGATGAAACCTCTCACAAAGAAAGAATTGTCAGTTGTTCTTACAAATCCAAAGTTGAAGAAAGGAGCGCTTGTAATCTTGTACAATTATGTATTAGGGAGAAACTACTGAGTGAAAATCAGATACCATTCAACCCTCTAGAGATATTAATCTGAATCTTAAAATATATTCAAAGGGGTCAAAATACAGTGTGATTTTTACCGGACACCCACATTCTAAGATGGTCTCTCCATTCCTGATTCCTTTCCTACAAATCAGTCTATTCCTGCAGCCGCTAAATTGTAGTAGTACCTCTATTTGATCTCATTTTTTCCAAAATAATTTACTAAATCAAAATCATTATACTTCATTTGACTAAATCTTGAATTTATCATACACTGAACATTTCCTGAGGGATATTATGCAGGTCACCGTTAACCATTCTGTAAAGAACAGTGATTAAGTAGTATGGCCAAAAATTAACCATGCTATCAAATTTATCATTTTAATAAAGCCAAAAGAACCAAAGAGTGTTGCATTATGGATTCAGGATTTGTAAAAAGGCTATGTATAAGAAACATGACACAATTTACAGTAATAATCAAGAACCATTTGATATTGAAGCAATTTTTTTTCCTAAAGAAATCCGGAAGCTTTTTTGAGAATTAACAGTTAAGTTCTTGCACTGTCTACTTTATACTAGATACTGGAGTCCTGAGAGTATGGAAATGTAGGAAAGATGTGGTGTCCCAAACCCACCTAGACCTATTCCTTTTCTATTTCACCCTTAAGAGGAACTACCCATACTCCTGGCTGCACAATTTCTAAAACGCCACATGGCAAAGCAGCTATTTACAAAATTACTGCTTCCTAAGTACAATGAATCAGATAATATTTTTGCCCTGATAAAACACAGAAAATTGTTTGAGCTCTATATTATTTGAAATGATGCAAGTTAAAATGTACCTAGGAATATAAAAAAGATAATCAAAATATTTTGCCAGCAAAGCACGATTTGCTACTTCCATCTGGAAGACATTTCTTTTATAAAATAACAGAGATTTTTCAACATATCTGTTCTCTTATTATTCATGCTTTAAAATGTAAAATTGTCAAACTTTCTGAATTATTTAAGAGTTAGAATGACCAAATGATTTTGTGTTTACTTTTATTTTTTCATATTTGCATTCTGTCTTCCCCTTACGCTAGCATTTTTTCTATCTTCCTATTTCAATGCAGCTTGGTATTAGAGAAAAAATATATATTATGGGAGTAAAAAGAACTTAAAAGCCTTTCTTCACATGTTTTTCAATCACTTCTGGTTAAAGTTGTTTTTTAAAAAGAAAAATGCCTTTCTTTTTCCTTCAAAGACTAGAAAAAGTAAGATCGAAATTTATTCCTTTGCTGCACTATATTTGAGTTTCATATCATCAGTGGTAACACAAAAATGAAATCTGTAAATTGTTCTTTTTTTTTTTCTTATTTGACTCGTGTTTACAGTCTACAATATCGATTGTAGCAACTTCTTGGTAAATATATAAGCTGTAAAGGTTTTGCTATTTCTCCTGCTTCTGGATTGTAAGGGTTTTCGTTTTAAATATTTATTGCTTGAAAAGCCAAAATGTGTTGCTCGGAGAGGTTATATAATTTCTTTTGCTAGGGATGTTTAAGTACAAAACAGATATCTCTCTTACCGTGTTTGTTTAAATGAATTTGTGCCTAGAAACAAGGAAAGACAGCTAGGAATTCTGGAGATGCTTTTAAATGCTGTGAGTTATCAGGTTTGGGTACAGATTTCACAATTCAGACATACCATCTGATGGGCCTTCACACAATCAGAAGTTTACAAAATTGGTTTTATAAAGTGCGTTCAAGGAATACATTTAATGAATCATTAACATCTTAGTTTTTAATTTATTTACTCGATTTAACAATCACATTGCATTCATTGACTGCCATAGTCATGTGTGGTAGGTGGAAAAATGTCCCCACAAAAACCTTAAATCCCTGGAATCTATGACTATAACCTGATATAGAAAAGAGCTCTCTGCAGAGGTGATGAAGTAATTTAGCTAAAGATTGAGACAAAAGGGTAATTCTGAACTATCCTCGAGGGTTCTAATCCAATGCAAGTGCCTTTGTATAGAAAGACATTAGGGAGGTGTGAGGTAGGTGGAAAAGGAGAAGATAGACGCACAGGTGAGCTGACACATGAAGACAGAAGCAGAGAACAAAGTAATAGAGCCACAAGCCAAGGAAAGCCCAGGAATGCTGCAGCAGCATAGAGGAGAAGAGGCAAAAACCTATTTTCCCCTAGGATCTTCACAAGATGCCCAATCTGCCAGATTTCAGACTTATAGCTTGCAGGACTGTGAGAAAATAAAGACTGCTCAATCAAGGTACTAAGTGTGAGGTTATTTGTTAACGCCAGCCATAGAAAATTATTATACTCTGCTTTCATAGAATTTATATCTAAATTTAAGTAAGCATGAGACAATCACATAAAATCATTTGACTTAACAAATTTTATTTTAGTTATGGTTATTTAGTCTTATATTTAAAGAATCTAATTACTATTTGATTAATATATGGTACATATATATCATATTACACACAAGTGTACTCATACATACACATTATATATATATATTCATACATATATATATAAATAATAAAATCTGCAATATCTATAAACTAAAGAACCAACTTTGGAACTAGAATTGTATGTCAGTATTGTCTCTTTTGTAAAATATTTAATTGCGCAACTGTAGACTCTTGTGGGTTTTTTTATTTCCAATTTTTGATACTGTATGTAAGAGGAAGAATGTGTAATAACTTTTCTTTAACCATCTCAAGTACCTAAACGGAACCGCCTATAACAAAAGACATTAACATGAGAAAAGCTTAACAAATTTATTTAATTGAAGTTTTAAGTGATATGAGAATGGATTAGCAAGATAAAAGCATAACAAATTTATTTAATCAAAATTTTATGTGACATGAGAACCTTCAGAAATGATAATATAAAGACCCAGGGAAAACTACTTTTATGCTTAGGTTTGATGAAAAATGTAAGGCTATATACTAATATGATTGAATAAAAAATGTGATTTAATGGAAATGAACTGAAGGATAAATTCATTTATTTGGATTATTCTTGACCTTTCTGTGTAGCATGCTATCCTCCAGGTATTGGAGTAGGACACCTATCCCATGAGGTCTTCAGGTGAGAAGAATGACAGAGTGTAAAAACTCTTAGTTTTATGACTTTCTTTGGACAAGAGGAATTCTAGTTTCTAAGACTTACTTCAGGGAAAAATGAGAGATGGCGGAAGGAGGCCAGAGAGGACTTCTTGCCTTCAGTACCCTTCCAATCATCTTCAGTTCAAAGTACTCAGCATGCCAAAATGCCATGGGTTCCAAAGTACTTAGAGGTATTCTTTTGAGTCCCCAACACATTCATGAACATCTTTTGCATATGGCACCTGGGACATATGTAACAGAATTTATATATAACTTTATGAATGTAATTATCAAAATGAAAGTGGGAACTCCTTGGGAAAATATTTTAAGATACATGAAATATTGATATAATTAAAATCTCCTCTGCTTTTAATATCTAAAAATAAAAAGGACTATAATGCTTCTATCAAGCTATAAGCTGAATCCATACTATTCGGACAAAGAATTAGTGCCCATGTTGCTCATTGTTGCTTGTTCTTAATATTGTCTTGTTATTATTACTTAAAAACATATGAAAATACTAAATATAACTTTTAAATAAGATTATATAGTACACTTAAAAATAGAAGAAAAAATTGGCTGTAAGAAAAAGTTTCTTTGGTTACAGCTATCATAAGCCTTAGTTATTTCAATTTTTTAAAGAATATGTGCTGTTTTAAAATAATAAATTACAATAAATATGATTTGAACATCCAAATTATTTTTAGATTTATGGTTCAAAATTATATCATCCCTGTATATGTGACAAATTATTTTCTAATTTTTCATTAGAACCCTTAACTATGTATAATACCAGGAAGTTTTCTGACATTACATGAAACTAAACATCCACTTTTAAAAACTTTAATGTTTTTCTTAGGGTTCTTTTAGGTAAGATAACCTAACTAATCATCTTGTTAAATTTTTTCACTATCATATTAAACTTCAGATTATTACATTTTTTTCTTATTCATATGAAAAAGAAATCCAATACACACTTATTTAGAAATTAATTAGTTGTCATTAATTAGTTTTATCAACTTTCAATGAGCTTTATAATTTTTATATAATAGCTTGGATGTGTGAAAAAAATTACATTTTAAAATATTTATTTATAAAATATTCTAAAAACAGAAACATTTTGGAAACATTAAATAATACATGTCATCAAAGATAAGAACATTTGTAGCCAATCAGAATAGTTCTTCAAATAGGCACTACTCTTCTCTTCCTATACAAATTCTGGGCCTGATAGTCCTGATGAAAACTGGCATTTAGAATTATAAATTTTCTAGGACATTCTGTAGCAGTGTTTGAAGTTATCTTTACTTTGAACATCATAAAAACTACCAAAAAGATTTCCAAATGTATAATTTTCTAAATACATAACATGAACATATATTTCTGTTTATATACTCTCATATATGAGTATGTGTGTGTGTGTGTGTGTGTGTGTGTGTATTTATTTATTTATTTATTACTTATCTATCAATGTATTGGGGATGATCAGTTTCTAAGTGGACTCTCCATGACCTGGTCCTCTAATATTCTAATACTATATATAATTCACACTCCTTAATGGGCTGGAGATAGAGATGTACTTCTAATGCTTAGAATATAGTAGAAGCATGGTTGTCACACTAAGGATTAGCATTGGGCAAGAGAGAGATTTTGGATTTTCTGTAGCTCACCTGCCCTTGTTCTCTCACCTGCTCATTTGGATGAAAGCCAGTTTTGATATTGTGGACTGTCCTATGGAAAAGTGCATGTTTCAAGCAACTGGGGGTAGCTTCTGAACAATACCTGTTGAGAAACTGAGTTTAATATCTCTGAAGAAATGAATCCTGAAGACAATTGAATGAAGAGTCTTTGAAGAAGACACTTCTCTTCTTCCAAGCCTGCTAAATCTTCATTAACCAAGTTTTAGACAGATTCCCGAGCAACCAAAATTGTGAGTTAATAGATTGTTGTTTTAAACCACTACATTTGGGGTAATTTATTGTACATAAAATGATATGTACATCATTTCTTTACTAGTCTTTCCTTGATCTTCCTCTTCCTTACAAAAGTAGTAATAAAATTCTTAGCTGTGTCATTCAAAAAAAATTACTCTGGTTATTTCTATTGCTGTATTTATTACACAGATAAGTCTAAATTCCAGATATTATAAAACATATGCTGTTTAAATTTGAACTGTGGAAAATACTGTCAGCAAAGCCCTTTAGACACTTTGTTTTGACCCCTTTTCTCTGCTGGTTCAGCAATAACGTAACTTTGTTAAAAACTGCTCTGACATTACAGACATTATTTCAACATATCTTTATATTTTTCTTTTGTTTCCTCATGCTTCCCATTATGAAAAGACATTCTCACCTCTTCTTTTGCACTCTGCTTCTGATGTAGCCCCATGGTGCTCTCCTTTTTAATCATAGCTTGTGCACTTGTGTCTATGCATACTTTGGAAAAATAATTCCTCGACTTCATAACTACTTATTCCAAAGATAGTCTTCTCAGAATGAAATAAAAAGAACCTATTGAATTCACTTCCCAATTTACATAGTGATTCAAAGTTTCAAGGAGACTTATTTTATGGAATGCTTAAAAAGAAAAAAAATATTTTATAATAATTTTACTTGTTATTAATAATATTAATGGCAAAAGCAATATTTAATAATGTAGAAAAAAGCTTTTATGCATATTTTCCTTTTTTTCCTAATAAAATATCATATACTTGCTAGTTGTAGCCTCATTTTTCACATGAAGAAACTGATGCTCAAGAGATGTTAATCAAATTAGATTAAATTCCAAAACTAAGAAACAATTGTATTGGAAATCAAATTGTTGTGAATTTGAAATTTGGCTTTTAATAGTAACTAAGAATATTTAGCCTAAATAACTAATATCAATAATTAAGTTATTGGTGATTCAGAGTTATAGAGCTATGTTTTCTTTATCTGTACTTTGATTTTCTCATTACTTTAATAATGCATTAGCCCAGATAATTTCCAATGACTGTAAAGATTTAAATGTGCCTTTATTCCCTCAGCTAATTACTAATGTTTCACAGAAAGCCTTCTAACACTGTGTTGAAGTAAAAGCTTAAGATGGGCTCCATTGGAAAGTGAGTATAATACTTTCCAAGCTAAAGCTACTGAAGTTTGAATATAGTGTATTAAATGGATTACATTTCACATTTTGGTAAGAAATCTACTCCATTCCTTATTTCTAAAAGCAGTACATTAAAGCAATACTCAACTAATTGTGGAATAAGTGATCTGTAAGTAAAGGAGACAGAATTTCAAAAACAAGATTATTATAGAAGTTCTAGAATAAAGTAATGCTCTGAGGCAAAATAGAAAGCATTAAAGAGGTTGATGGGCTAATTATTTTGTTGTCTCCTTGCCATGTATTCCTTCTCCTATACTTTCATGCTGTCTTCCAGATAATTCATCTCTCTTCAGCTGCAAAATTTGACTTTCATTCATATGGTTTTAATGTCAACTTTGGGGCGGGGGCTCTAGCTCAGTGGTAGAGTGCTTGCCTAGCACATGTGAGGCACTGAGTTAGATCCTCAGCACAACAAAACTAAATGAGTAAATAAATAAATAAAATAAAGTTGTTGTGTCCATCTACAACTAAAAAAAGTTTGTAAAAATTAATGTAAATTTTAATGGTATTTATTCAAACACTTTTATTATTCCTTGAAACAAGGTAATCATTTTTACTTTATATTCTTTCTCTGGCTATTTTAATACATGAAGCTTCTAAGGATCTGATTTGTTATCATTTTCTGGCTTTCCATCATGGAAAGTTATTTTCTTGTGGGTTCAATCAATTTGTGTTTTTGCCAGTTTCCGATTTTCCATGGAGTTTCTGTTTGTAGAAAATTGAACCTGGAATGAAAATGAATCCTGCAGACAGAATTTTGGTTTTGCATTGGTGCCTGGCTTCCGTGCCAGACAGGGAACACCGTAAACAAATATTTTGGTTTGAGTTTTTTTCATGTCCTATAACTTGCAAATTCTATCTGAAAATCTGTTTGAAAACTACAAATTTTCAGGAGAGTAATTTTCACACCCTGTGAAGGGAGAGTGGAGCATTGTGTGTAGAGGAGGTAATGGGTATATGCCTTTGTTTCTAGTGCATTTCAGTAGAATCCAATCAGGCTCAGTCTTGCAAGGATAATAAACCATTTGCGTCTGCTCCATGAATTGGTCCTCATTTAACTTTTACTTCCCTGGACTTCACAGGTCTAGGAATAATGATTCTTAAATTTACCATTTGGTTAATACTCTCAGGACAAAAGCTAATTTCACTACTTAACTCTGATTGAGAGATTTTGGCCTAAGAATTTTTTACTTCCCTATCAAGTAAAAAAAATAAAAAATCATGTTTCTAGAAAAGAAAGTTTATTACCATGTCTGTAGAATTGATATTTATGTAGCTTAGTTTACCACTGTGTAACACAGGAAGCCCAAGTCATACTTTAAGCCATATTTTGTTACATGGTCAATTCACTGTTGCTCCACTCCAAATTTATGATAATAAAAACTTTTCTTCAGTTTATAATGTTCATCTTTATTAACTTTATTAACTGAATCAATACATAAGATGTTCTGGATTAGACAGATGAATTGTTATTTACATAATAATTTCCCCATCTTTACATATAGATATTTACGTAATAGTCAATACATGTGCCTTCTTTGCCCCAGATCGTACCCCTTGAACAACATGAAGAAAGCCAGATACAAAAATATCTAATATGAGTTTCTAGACACTTCATAGTTCAAGGACAGAGAAAAGCAAAGATTGTCATATATATAAAAGAAATAAGCAACTTCATGTCCTCTCCTCTTAAAAAGAGGAAGAAACCCTTTTATTCCTTGGAGAGGAGATGGAAGGATCCTAGGTTTTCATATTAATTTACCAGACAGTACATATATCTAATCAAAGACCAGGTAAGCCCAAGTATCTCTGCATTCTAAGGCCTAGAGATATCTCCAAGATCCTTATTTCATTTTCCTTTGACATATAAAGACACCTCCATATTAGTTACATGTCTTTGTCATTTCCTCACTATCTACACAGTTGTACTTTAACTTTCCCAGATATATTCCTGACCTAGGAAAAGAAAAAACAAAATTAATTTTAATTGCTTCAATTTTTACTTTTAAATGGTCACCCTTAACATAAATTCAGTCTAGATTTGTATAAATTGCTTGTAAAATAGGAAAAAAAACAGTGAAGGATAACAAATGATAAGTGTGATACAGAAAATATTAGTCCAATAACTGTAGACTATCTATGTAATATATCTACATTTGCACACTGCTACTAGGTAAAGAAATCTTGAATTCAAACATTTTAAAAGGTTTTTGAAATTCAGTTTCATTTTCTAAGTTGTTTAATTTGTTAAACATGTCATTAGAACATTACTTCAAAACCTCAAAACAATGAATTTTGTCATTCTTTGGCATTCATTCTGAAATTGTGCTACGGTTTAGATTATGTAGTTTCTCAAACACTTGTGTGAGATAGTGCTAGTGCGAGAATCATCAGAAGTAAATATTTAGATTATGAGAGCTGTATCCTAATAGGTGGATTGATAATTTGAATGGAACACTGGGTGGTGACTACAAGAGTTTAAATATTATAAATTTTATTATGTCCTTTCAGGTATTCACTCTGTGCTATGAATTACATGAAATAGCTGCTAAGGTCTTTTGGCAAAAGCCCTATTCTGGATGCCCAGTTGTGAATTTCTGAAATCTGTTCTGGCTGTCCAGAGTAGATATGGAACATTTTGGAAAAGGATTGCATGTGAACAGAACTTAACATATGCTGGGGATTCCCTCCATATAATGCAGGAGCCAGAGTCCATCCTAATAGGGAAAAGAGGGTACAGCTTGATTTTTGAAAGGGAGTATAGATTATTCTTTGCTACAACTGGAGAAAATAAAAATACAAATTTAAATAGACAAACAAGGATCCTCATTGAATATAAGCAAAAAAAAAGACATTCATATCAACATGAAACAATTTCATTATATTTTAAAATTATATTGAAAAATACAAGTGTTACTTTCTTAATTCCAATAACCACATAGAATAATGAGATGGTATAATGAACAATATTATTTCCTGAACTCAATCTCTATTTTTCTAACAATTTTGAGGTTGTGGAGTAATATTCTAATGACATGTTTAATAAATTAAACAATGTGAAAATGGAACTGAATTTCAAAAACCTTTTAAAAATGTTTGAATTCAAGATTTCTTTGCCTAGTAGCAAGTGTGCAAATGTAGATATATTGCTACCTTTCACTTTTTTTATATTCTTCAATTGCAGATATCTAATAACACACATGAAATTTAACAAGATGGGCTTGTTGCTTATTGCAAAGAGGGACTCTACACACCATGGTGCACTTTGGGGAATCACAGTAGGAGGATGTTAGGACTTAGATTGACTCTAATTATGGATGATTTGGGCGAAGGTTCAAGAAAATCGGTATTGCTGTTGGTTGGATGCTGTCAAGAGGCAAGGGTATCGATTGGGTGTCTTAATAAATATTACTCAGAAGGGAGACTAGAGAAGGGCTGAAGATAAAAATTGATAAGAAGCAACTGTCATTTATCTTGGCTAGATAGAAAAGCCTTCATTGTTTTGTGGTTTGTTTTGTCTGTGTTAAAGTTTATAGAGTGGTCTTGTGTTCTATGTCACTTTTATGGTCTCAGAGAGGGGTTTTCTAATATTGAAGTTTATTGAGATTGTTGGAAAAAACTAAGACTGGTCTACATCCAATCCATCTCATAATGATGCAGAGGGTGAGTTGTGTCAGGACAAGTTCTCTACATCAGGGGCTACATTTTTCTTTTTCAACTTTCTTCCAAGTGAAAACAGGCTTTATCACTTGACACGGGTCTCTAGAAGCCAGGAGACTGCACTCTGGCCATAAGACTATTTCTTCCATAACAAGGGCCAGTCTTCATCTCTGATCCCCAAACTCCCAATTTACCTAACCCTGTTCTGTTTTTCTATGTCATTGATAACCATTTAATATTATAAAATATACTTTTTAAAAACAGTCCCTCCATTAGAACATAAATTATATGATTTTACCTTTGTTTTACTTTTTGTGTAGTCCAAATATCCAAAATGGAATGCAACAAAGAAATTGCTTAAAAATATTCAAGGAATGAAATAATACCAAAAAATTACCATAACCCAAAATCATTATTTTCCAGATTGAAGTGATCAACCCAACAAATGCCCATTCCACCATATAAAGTAAAAATAAAAATCTTAATATCTAAACACAAAGTATTTCCAATGTTCTGGATAAACAGTCTTAAATCCAACAGAGAAAAAGAAAACAATTACTATCAAGTTCAAAACTTTGTAGTTCATAACTACAAAGGATATTAGAATTTTCTATGGCCACATTTAAAGTAGAAGAAAATTGAGAAAAGCCTTAAGCATTTTTAAGGAAATCACTAGTTTAATATTCTTCCCCAAGACAACTACTTCCTAAAATATTCAGATTAAATAAGGACATTGCCAGATGCCCATGGTCTCATCTTTTATTCATTTGTTCTTCTTAGGGAAGTAGTACAGAGTGTGTTCCACAAAAATAAGAGAGTAAACCAAGATAGAAGAGACAGACAATGGTGGATTCACAAGAGATAAGTGAATGGGTAACCCAAGAAAAATGGAGAACAAAGATTGAAAGATAGCATTGCAGAGGAATAAGCCCCAGTTGGAGCTTGGAGGTTTGTGTCTCGGAGAGTCATTAGAGGACAGTTGAAATTCTAGGCTGCCTTGGAGTAGGGAGCTGGACCTGATGTTCCTGAAGAAAACCAGGAGTTTTGAGTAAGTGTGCCATCTAAGAAAGGGACCTAGTAAAATCGAATCCATCAGCCTGAACCAAGAACCAAGTTTGACAGCCATTCAAGACAGTGTCTTGGAAGTGAATTATCTACCATGAGACTCTGAAATCATAGTCCTATCCACATGGAGCAGTGGGTGTCTCTTCCTTTGTAACGAAAGGGAAGGGAGCAAGTTTATGTGCACACAATGACGAGCAAAAAGGTATTACTATTCCTGAAATTTATTATTTTTTTTTAATTTTAGTCACACACTGTAATGGAAGATAATTTTTACAAGAGTAAAATGCTTCCTTTTCTATTTAACAATACAAAGTACTTTGTGTACTCCATAAAAACTTCTTTAAAATCATTATTTAAAAGATAGAAACAGTTTGAACTTTGTCTTCTAAAATTAGTCAATGGTGATTTAAAAAAAAAGAAAGCCCATATAAAGAATTGGTTTATTCAGTACATGTAAAGGAGGACACTGCCACATGCAAGCTATTCCATAAAATACACTAATAAAATAAAGGTAGAATGTCCAAAATTTTGATTATAATTTTTCCACACTTTAGTAACATATTTAATTACCTGTGGTGAGAGGATTGTACCAGAACTTCATGAGAAGATATATGTAATTTGAGGATGAGATCAAGGTACTTAAATGATAATACAGTATTAATGGAGAATTGTACTGATTCTCTGTAATATATGTTAATTAATATAATCTGAGATTATAGAAATTACTTCACATTGTTGTACAACTTTTAAAAGAGGTGAGAATCAGTTCTATTTCCTTTTTGTGTTATTTTCATACTGCAGAAATCAGCTACTATGAAAACAATCATTTGTTAATAGGCTGTCTGACACAGGATATGATTATGTTGTCATCAGTATCCTTTTAGCAATTATTCTCACCACAAATGTATTTCATTATTTCAATTTATTTGGTGTTACAAAAAGATAGCACCATATTTTTAAGAGAAAAATAAAACAATTACACCTTTTCTTTAAGCAAGTTTACAAAATATACTTTTTCAAAAAGAAATATTACTTCAATGAGTCATTTCACATAGAATGCATATGAAAATTATGGCTGTATTTCAAGATACAATGTTTTATTCCCAATTTCTTATTGGCTTTGGAATTATTACATTAAGGAAAAAAAAGAACAAACTTTTAATTTGAAAAAATTTCATTGCCACTGACATTTTATGAAAAAGCAAATGTGTGCTTAAAACTACCATACAAAGTATAATTATTTATGTATATTTCAAGCTGCATTTCAAGAGCCTTAGAAAAAAATGAGAAAACTTCCTGTGGAATCATTGGACTCAAAATATTACATAAATTTTCAAGATAAAATTTTAAATTTGACTATGAAATATATGTATATATTTGTTCAATATTTATTAGCACATTTGTTACCATAGATAAGATGCTGTGGGAATGGAGATATGTATAAAATATGATCATTTTCCTCAACTCATACACGGTCTATAAGTAAAACAAAAAGAGATTGCTGAATATGTGTAGGAGACATTAAGGGATGTCATAAGAAATGTGTACAAAATCAAGAAAGAGAATGAGATTATTTTTTGAGGATGAGAATAATTTCAATAGACAAGTTCTAAGGAAGGTGGGAATTTTAGTAATTTGGACAGCACTTTGTTTTTTAGGGCTGCTGTAAAAAAACACCACAAACTCACTGGGTTAAAACAGAAATGTATTATTTTACAATTTTAGAGAGCCTAAGTCCCAAGGCAAGGTATTGTTTGAGCCACACTCACACTCAAAGCTCTGAGGAAGATTCATTTTTTGCCTCTTCACATTTCTGGTGGTTCCAAGTATTTCTTAGCTAGTAGCTATATAAATCCAATATTTTGGCTTTATTTTCTGATGGTCTTTTCTTTTTCTTTCTTTTTTTCTTTTCTTTTTTCTTTTTTTTTTTTTTTTTTTGTATCTTCTATGGGTTTCTTAAAAGGACACTTTTAAGAAACCTTGTCATTTGATTACAAGGTTCACTGAGGATAATTCCATATCAAGATTCTTAATTATATCTACAGACTGTTTTAAACAGATAAGGTCACATTATAGGCTAAATGGGTTGAAACATGGATGATTTTTGTTTTGTTTTGTTTTGGTGGTCACCATTTAACTAACTAAGTCAAATATTGAACTGATGAGCTATCATAGGGAAAAAAAAGAATAAAGTAATGACCAGAGAAAAGGCAAAGTAATGAATACTTGATCGGTTTAAAGAAAAAAACACATAACATAGGGTATGAACATTTGAAAAGTCAGGTGGAATAAGGTCAGAGAAGATTAGAATCTGTGAACAAGAATTTTGAAAGTTCTTTGGTCGGCAATGTGGAATCACTGAGATGTCTAGCAGGAAGATGACAAAATCAGATTTTCAGTTTCAAGAAAATTATTTGGTGTGAGAAAGAAAGGCAAACAAAAGGAGAGAAGGAAAGAAGACTAAATTTTCTCACCAGGTGTTATGGAAAAGAGACTCAATTAAGAAAATTAATGAATTAATAAAAAAGACACAAAAATATTAAAAGATAAACAAAAATATTAAAAGCCTGCATTAAAATATAGGCTTAAAATTATATGCAAACAACATTATAGAATGATACTATTTATGTCACTTTGGTGATCATATTTGACAGTATATCTATAGAATAGATTTATCACTGAAGTTCAATTGGACCATACCATTCTAGTTCATGTCCACTGTGCCATGGGTGGATTGGGGTTGTATCATCACCACAATTTTTACTTGGGACTTATCTATTTTTCCTATAGTTGTCGTGATATTTGTTATAAGGGACCAAAAATAAAGAGCTAAAAATTTTAAAATTTCTGTCTCCATCACAGTTTCTGGCTACTTATTGCTTTGGAAAGACATTTTAAGGCCTTTCTAGAAACCTCTAACCTAATCAAAACCAACAAAAGCATGCTGCCTTGCGATTGAACTTAAAGATTGATTTTGTCTGAAAACTAATACATGATGAATCCATTTGCACATAGTTCAAATCTAGTAAAAATAAATTGGAACTAAAATATAGGTTAAAATGTAATTAATGTTTTAAAAACATTTTTCAAGCTTTGTTTTTTAATCAGAATTAATAGAATCATATGAATGCAAAAAATTATATTTACATGCTCTGTTATCACACCCAATTAATTTTTATCAATATATTTTATTTGTAAAGAATTGGATTAAACAACTGTGAAGGCATTGAAATGTGAATTCAGTAATAGAACTAAAAGTTTCATTTTGGATACAGGAACATGAGACTCCATGGAGAGCAGCCTCTTCTTAATCATTAAAAGGGATCTCCTTGTCTAAGTCTTTTGACTGGTATAGATGGAGAATCTGTTATGCAAAAGAAAACCCTTGTGGTTTTTCAAAATGACAATTTAGAACTAACATTAAGATCCTTAAATCTAATAACCAAAGGAAAATGAAATAAAACTTTAGTTAAGAACTCTTTGTTAATCTCATCCATAAACCCCATTAGAGAAACACCCAGAATAATGTTTGACACAATGTGTGGATTTTCTATTACCCTCTTAAATTGGCACACAAAATTAATCATCATGATGCCTAAGAAAATTTATTGAGGTAAGTTGGGCCTATATTTTTACTCTTCAGACATTAATATATTTTATTATAATATTCATAAATATAACCATCCATGACATATAAAGGTGATCTTTGAAACTCTTGAAATAGACCATTTTAAGAAACATGACATCATTATTTCTCATGGAAAGAATGATTATGAACTCATTAATGTTAATTGATCAAGTTATTTTTGAACCGCTTCAAATAAAAAATTGGGGGTGACTAATGCAGAGTTTTTATTGTAAAACCCTTTAGCTCTGTGTCATTTTTAGATGTTCCTAAAAAGCATAAAGGGAGATTTGAAGAAGCTATAAAGAGGAGTTTTTCTTCCTGAAATGGGATATAAGAAATTAATAGCAGGTGCTCTGGCACATGAACACACAGCCCCTGGAGGCCCAGTGTGAAGCAGCCGTTTTACAAATAGGCTGACTTTCCTGTTATTGAAATCCTCCTAGGGAGTTAACAAATTTTCACTCCACAGGTTTCCTCTTGTTCATGTCGCTGTTATTTTCTTATCTATTTTCAATTTATTTTCTTAGGATAAAATGAAGAGGATTGAGGGTCCTCTTGTTCAGGAGTGATTCTTGTGGTGGAGTGAAAAGCGTCAAATTCTTTCCCACCATGACATTGCTTTGCTAGATAAAAGTTTGTGGATTAACTTGCCAGCACAAGAGAGGATCACCCCTTGCCCCATCCTGTTCTTCTCCATGAGTGTACAAAGTGCATCCCTGTTAAAACAGAAAAGCTGAAATATATGTTAAAATTCTCAATGTTCTTTGCAGTCAGTTTCTTACCTCTTACTTGTATCTCAAAAGTATATTTAGAAGGTGTTATTCATAAACTTAGCCATCATTAAATTTCATGAGGAATAATGAAATAGGATAAACAACAGGTTGTTTAGCATTCTTGTGGAATGTCTGGGACACCTTTGAGTTTTCTCAGTGGGGAAATTTAATTGTATTTTCTGAAATGTTTTAACAAGTCCTGCCAGTTGTAGTGTCAAAATACTGGAGGAAAAGAAACAAAACATTTTAGCTATTATTATTCAAGTTGTAATATTGGTGGAGGTCAAATACATTTTTACATTTGCCAGTGGAAATGCTGATAATTCCCATGACTTAAGGATTTTATTTAGAGATCAAATAGGCACAAACTATGTTAAACCATGTCTTCTTTTAAAATTAAGATTGTAATTCAAGCATAATGGCCATCCAAGTAGATGCAATGTCAGGATCTGAGCAAGAGGCTTAAACTCACAAACTTAACTGATTTGTCTAATGACACCCAACTGATCATTAGCTCTTTGCTGTTAGGAACTTACGTTAGAAAGAGAGAGAGAGAGAGAGAGAGAGAGAGAGAAGGGGGGAGGGAAAGAGTGGTTTACTGATCCTATTTGGTACACTGAAATTTCTTTTAAGTATTTCAGTGTCTCTTCCTTTTATTATATTTTATCTATTATAACAGAAGATATATCAATGAGTATGAGACTTTCAGGAATTGAGAAAAATTAATTCCGATATTGCTATAAAAATATCATCTTTAGCTGGGCCCAGGGGCTCATGCCTGTAATCCCACTGACTCAGGGGGCTGAAGCAGTAGGATTGCAAGTTTGAGATCAGCCTCAACAACTTACTTAGTGAGACCCTATTCCAAAATAAAAAGTAAAAAGGGCTGGGAGTGTGGCTCAGAGGTAAAACACCTTGGGGTTCAATCCCAACCACAAAAAAAAATTTTTGAAAAGCTATGACCATTGACACGCATTTAAAACTACAATGGCCATCTGTCAATGTGGGTTTTAATGTGGAAATGTTTATTTTAATGACAGAATTAATTATGCATTCAGGACCACACTTTCTAAAGATAGTGGGTTTTATAGTTTGCCTTGCTCTTTTTTTAATATTTTTATCTGTGAGTTTTCTATATTATAAAATAGGCTAAAATATGACTCTTCCAGAATAGTGCTATTCAAAAGCCATTTCAAAGTATTTCTGGTCCATGGGCACTTTTTTAGTCCATAATAATATTAGTTCAAAATATAAAATTAAATATTTAGATATTATTATAGAAATTTGTCAAAATATTTTGTCTGTACAATCTAAAAAAAACCTGGAATTGTATTTTGTAGATCTTTTTATTATTATTTGTCTAGTGATTCGGGGTTTTTTTTTTTTTTTGTCTTTTACAAAAGTTTTAATCCACAATGTGATTTATGGTTTATTTCAACTTAGTCTTTTACCACTGGCAGCTTAAGAAACATTGATCTTAGAATAACGCTTGAAATTTGAGCCAATATAGATAAGAGGAATTTCTATTCCTTTCTCTCTGCTTGCTGTTCTTATGTTATAAAAAATTAGTTTAACATGTCAAGATCATCAGATAGGTAGGCAGAAGGCATGTGTTCTCCACCTTCAAGCAGGAAAAAATCAAAATGAGATCAAGAAACACACAGTGAACAAGACAATGAGCACTTTCCATATTTTTAGCCCTTGGTCACTCTAGGCAGCAGACTCTCCTTACTGCAAATAACTACCTGTAGTCTCTGCTTAGACAGGAGGGTTTATGTGGGAAAGAAGTCTAAAGGAAAAACACAAACCTGATGGTGGAGTAAAACACCAAGATAGTCACAGAAGCCAAACAGCCTGTCTCAGAGCTCAGGCCTGATTGATATGATGTTGATACTATGCCATGTCTCCGTGGACATATGCATTCCTTCAGTCAAGTGACTTGGCAAAAGAAAACATTTTCAGAAGGCTAGATAATTTTAGTAGATTCACCCCCATTTCCCCACTTACTGAAGGACGTTGTTAAGACACTTAGAACTCATGGTTAGAGACTATGTTACTCTAGTTGCCTCAAGAAGACTGCAAAATGTTAGCAATCATCAGTTAAAGGAACATCAATGTTGGGTGTGTGGGGAGGTATAATCAGAGAGAATGTACTTGGAGAATTCCTACAAAAAAAAAATTTATTTAACTACCCTCTGAATGCAGTTCTCAGTCTTATTTCCCTTTAAATCGATTCACTAAAAAACTACCAATTTCCCCTAACACACATACACACACATACCCCTTCACCTCCTCTTCCACTTTCCACTGTATATATACCTTTGCATTGAACCTGATTAAACTACTTTTAGCTCTAAAAATATGTCATGTCCTTCTGAATGACTGGGTCTTAGTAGTTTATCAGTGTTTTTTTCTTGCTCACGGTGCATGTCCCTTGTGGGTAGGCTGTGGTCTTGTTCAGTGGCCTACTTCTATTTCCATGATATTTCATATAACCAATGTTACTAAGTGAAGGGCAGGTCTCAGAAAAGGCCAAGGGGAGAGACAGGGGAGAGTGTAAACAGTATTACAATGGATCATATCATCCTTCATGTTTGAATATTCTGCCATAAAACTTTATCCTTGCCACTGCAAAACCTATGACTTTATGGTACAAACATTTGTCTATTTTTTCCTGTTATCCTGGAGAAATGTCTAAATCAGTACTGCTTATTCCAACAATTGGCATAATGTTTGTCAATTGAAATGTTTGTGCATGGAATGAGAGGAAGGAAGAAAGGGAGGGAAAGTAAGAGGAAGGAGATAAGCAAGGAAGGAAGGGAATAATGCATTGATTATTTAAGATTTAGACATATGATTATCCAAAAATACATAATTTGCATAAGCAGAAATATGTTTACGTTGTTTAGTTCAGAAGAGACTTAATGCCTTTGAGAACTAAGCTCTTTCCTCTTTTCTTTTCTCTTTTTCTTTCTTCCTCTCTCTCTTTCAATGAGAAGAATAACATAGTATTGACTTTGGGTACAAATGATTCTGATTTTCAGAAGAAATTATGTTATGTGAATTCCTTCATTATTTGAATCATTCCAACTCTGGGATTCCAGGGTAGCATTAAATAGAATGTAATATCCCCATTTTATTTATCATACACAAAGCTAAAGGAAGTCAGTAAATTAATAAATAAACAAACATAAGTTTATTGCCCATATAGATTTTGATTTTTCATTAGAATTTGGAACTAGTACTAACAAGGTCCTAAATATGTATCACAATTCTGAGTCTTTAGTTTTGTTTGTGATTTTTTTATGTACTTTGAAGGGATATGGAAAATAATATTCCTACAAGATCGCAAAACAGAGGGATAGTGTGGCTTAGGAGGATGGAGAGAAATCAGCCAAACATTAACAATGGACCCTGAGGAAAGAAGCAGACTTTCATCCTTGCCTGGGTTCATCCCCAACATGACCACCAAAAGCAAACATTTACCCCTTCCCAACCACAATGGGTCCAGAGGAAGGAGGCAAATACTGAAATGACTGGGCCCTGGACTTTTACCCCTTCCATTGCAAATAAGTTCTGGAAGGAGAAAAGCAAATAGTGGAGCTCTAAGTAACAGAGGGTTCCCAGAGATAAGCAGTGAACATGGAATTGTGAGTGTTGCCCAGCTTAAAACTTCACAACTGCCTTCCTGATTTAAAATTTTAAGCTGCACAACGAGGTCTCTGACTGTCCAAACTACACATCCAGAGTCTCCAATAATTAAGTCACCCTCACTGTAAACTACAAAACCCAAACTCCTTCTGTAACCTGGGGGCCATTTCTCGTAACCAGAAAATGATGCTTCTGACTTTGACTTTTTGACTTTGCTACAAACCTCTTTGAGGTTTGCTTCCTGTCTCCTGCCTCTGTCATTTGGTCACCATATCCTTACACCCTTTACATGCAAAGCATGGTACATACATAGAAAGATGGAAGGAGAGTTGATAGAAATTACTGACAGATGGACAAAATTAGATTGATGGGCACATTAATAACTGAATAGATAAACAAAATGGACACTCCCTGCACACCATGTCCCCTCCTTATTTTTTACAACAATACTTTGATTTTATGTCAGAGAATGAAGTCACACCTTCTCTGTTTCAGAAAACTATTTGGTTTGACTCTATCCCAAGCTCCAAGGGAAGACCCTTATTGGCTTAAGTTAAGCATAGTCATTCTGTTGTCACTGTTGATTTTGATGTTTGTCATGATGATTTTTTCCAAAGTTGGTAATGATCTAAAACTAAGCCAAATTAACAAATGGTATTACCTCATCTTCAGAAATGACTTCAGAATCCTGTGTCAATCTACTGGTAGGAAGCCCTAAACTTCCTTTAGATAATACACACTTGATGCAATGCTCTTCTGTTAGATGTTTAAAAAAAAAAAAAATATATATATATATATAGATATATATATCTATATATATATATAAAGCTGTAGACAACTACCAACCATCTTACTATTGAAGCCAGAATTAAAGACGGCAGTCAGTATAGATAAGTAGATTGGGTTGGATCAAGATATTTGGAAGCAAGTTTTGGGTCCCAGAAGTTGGAGACTGCCCCTGAGGGGAATTGAAATGTTAATGCCTTCAGAGCCCTTCCTCCACCTTTATCAGGATAACTTGACCCTATTCTAACTTGTTACTAAGGTAACCTGTCCCAGGGATTGTCCCTCCCTAAAGTTGTTAATTAATGCATTCTGGGCCCCCTTCCTACCTAGATCTCTCCACCTTGGACCCTCCAACCTGTCTGCTTCTAAGCTCTATACCATCCCAATGGAGTATCTCCTGGGCCTAGTCACACAGGCAGGAAAGAGAGAGATAAGGGGGAAGAGAGCAGAAACAAAGAACAAAGAAAATCTAGGATGTATAAAAGCGGCAGAATGCTCTCACTGCTTGGGATAACAGTATACTAGCTATGACCTACTTCTTCCTGGAATAAGTGTACACCTTTTTAATTAAACCCTGCTTTATATGCTTGCCTTGGCATGCTTCTCTAATGTTATACTTCAACATGTGAGGAAGCAGGACTTGCCACTGATAACCAGGGGTATCACTATTAAGAAGACTGGGTAAGGATCAAGTCAACATGATAACAGAGAGAGAAACAGAGCTATATGTGCCACAGACAACTGGATGCATGGCCTTAAAGATGTCATCTATCTCCAGCTAAAGCAAAGTACTCACTAACTCTAGACTTTTTAGCTTATGAGCCAAAAATTCCCATTACTGTTGAAATGAGTTTGATTTGAATGTTCTGTTACTTGCCCTGACAATTATTCTAAGTGATATGGAAACACATACATCAGTAGATAGGCAGATGGATAGAGAGCACCAACATCATGACACAGGATAAGAAATAAGAAGATGTATTTGCATGAACAAATAAAATAGCTTACAGGAATTCATATTTATCTATGTTACCTATGAAAAATCTGCAATTCACTGGTTGCAGGAACACTTTAGTTTCCCAAATGCTGACAACAATCAAGCTTCAATATATCACCATTTTAATCACCAAATCAGTTTATGTGGGTCACAGTTGGATCAATTCTCATTGCAATATCCAGAGGATTACAATGGCCACATGTCAGCTGATCCAATTTAGTTGCATACAAATAATTATATTTATTCTAAATTTTAATATTCACAAGATAGAAAAGAATTTTGTGTTTTTGAGTTTATAATCTCTAAAGAACATCAAAGGAATTGAACATGTCACAGAGAATGAATTAATAGAAATCTCTGACAGTGTGAAGTTTGCAAACTTCCACATTAATTGGAGCATTTTGATTTCTAAGTAATATAAATTAAATGACTGAAATTCTTCCAGAAGATTAAACAATTTCCCAAAACTTGGATAGGATTATTCATTTTTCTGGACACTATGGTGCAATAAAATTATTCATTTATACTAAGAAGAATAAGGTTTAAATTCTGGCTGTGCGATTTAACCATTTGTAAACTCGAGCCAGCTACTAGAACACTCTAAATTCTGTAAAAATAAGAACTACTATTATTAACCACTATTTATGTGTGTGTTGTGTGTGTGTGTATATATATATATCTTTATATCTGTGTGTAGGCATATATTAATAAATAAGAATTAAATTATATGTTTTGTATATAATAACAAGCTATCCAGTGGTTAGTTAGATAAATTTGATTTGGTATAATTTTGATATAATTGTTGTTATATAATATTTATATCAACTTTATACTCATTGTATTTAATATTCATTTTGGTATAATAATTAGCTTGCCAAAGTTTTAAGTTCAAGGCCTCTGAGGACTCATTGCTTTAAAATGACATTTCTAAATTAGTCCAACCATCTTGCAAATAGTTTATTGGTTAAAGTAAAACGTTGTGATAGAGAAGAATTAATTTCTTGGACTTGAATAGAATATTTCTTTTAGCTCCTCATCAATTCCTAACTGACCTCTGATTTGTTAGTCAAATTGAATTTACTTTATGGAGCAGCTCTTTGTCTCTCTGTCTGCTTCTCTCTCTCTCTCTCTCTCTCTCTCTCTCTCTCTCTCTCTCTCTCTCTCTCACACACACATACACACACACACAGATGAGACTGTCAGAATGGGGCCTAGATAAAGAATCAAATACTTATGTATTATCAATATTATATAGACTCTATAATTTCTAATTTTTTAAAAAAATATTTTTAGTTGTATAGGGACAAAATATCTTTATTTATTTATTTAAAAAATTTATTTATTTCTATGTGGTGCTGAGTATGGAACACAGTGCCTCACAAATGAGAGCAGGTGCTCTACCACTGAGGTACAGCCCCAGGCCTCTAATTTTTATTTTCTTAACTCCAGTCTGGACCAATTCATCCAGTTCACATACATATTTCAAAGACACTGAAATTTAAATTAGCCATAGCTAAATTCACCATGTTTCTGATCCATTCTTCTTCCCTGGAATTGCCACTCCTTTCTTTTTTCTTTTTTCTTTTTCTTTTTTTTTTTGGTACTAGGGATTGAACTCAGTGGGCACTTGGCCACTGAACCACATCCCCAATCCTATTTTGCATTTTATTTAGAGACAGGGTATCACTGAGTTGCTTAGTACCTCACTGTTGCTGAGGCTGGCTTTGAACTTGTGATCATCCTGTCTCAGCCTCCCCAGTGGTTCCAGTCTTAATCTCACTCCCTCAGGAATGCGTCACTCAGTTAACATAAAACCTGAACATTAGTTTTTTTTTATTCTTTCTCACCCTCCAAAGGAGTCAATCACTATGTTGAATGAATTTTGCCACCCAAATATTTCTCAAACTTGCTGTCATGTCTAAACTGTTATGTTGCTAAAGCACATTTCTTTAATCTCTTACTTATTTTCCTTTAGTAGTCTATTCCTTATGTTTATGGTTCTGTTCCTATCAAATTGGTCAGTCTTAAATTTTTCTTCTTCCACCATTCACTTATACTCATCATTAACTTCTATTGTTTTCAAGAAAATGCCAATCTCTTTCTTTACAAGGTTTACAAGGAACTCATGATCATGTCCCATTAACCTCTTGAGTCTTTCACCTTAACACCTCCTTAACACCTCCCTGCTGTCCTCTTTATTTGAATCACTCACTTGACCATTCCTCAGCTGACCTCCATTCATCATTAAAATTAAGGTCACTTCATCTTTTCAACTTTTCCACATACTTCAAAATCTACTTAAGGAACTTTTCTGCAGACCAGCCCAGCCTACTGTGTTATCGTTGGATTGAGTATTGTATTAGCACTCCGTCACTCTAACAAGATATCTGACACAGGATTCTTATATTCTTACCTTAATTCTGGTAAGGTACCCAGGTGGGTAGCAGATGGTGATTGTGAGGCTGTGTATCTGAGCAAACGAGTACACCTTGAGGTAAGAGAGAAGGAGTAACCAGACAGGGTCCTTTTATACTAACTCCCTCATGAGAATTCAAGGGTTGTGTGAAAAATACTTTAAATCCCTTTTGAAGTCAGGGCTCCCAGTGATCCAAGAACTTCCCAGGAGGTCTCACCTCTTAAAGGTTTCACAGCTCCTCCTCATACTGCTACCCTGGAGACTAAGCCTCCAATGGCATGACCCTTGGGAAACATCTAAACAATATCCAAACCATAGCACCTATAATCCCCTACAGCCCAGGAGCCATATGAACATGAAGAACAAACAAAGTGTGATTTTTCATGTAATAACTAGAAAATTTACAGCAGACTTTTAAAAAATAATGAAATGATAAAACCATAAAGGGTTTAATTAATTTAATTTGACTTTCTAAACCTTTCTACAGAGAGTATTATTTGTTAGTCAAATAGTGTCACTGTCACGGGGTTTCCACTTAAGATTATTTGAAATCCACACTCAATGAAATCCTTATACCTAGAAAAAAATGATGTGACTGAGTCTTTGCAAGATTGACACCTCACCTCTGAATGTGATCTGGTCTCATTTTCAAAGCAAAGTTGCATCTTACAGCAAAGTTAGGTGAGGTACAGACTGGTCTGGGCGTGGTTTCTGAACTCTACATCATAGCAAAAGCATAAACTTTCTTTGGACGGCACATATATAAGGAAATTTTCTTGAAAATCCCTCTGACCTTGAAATTCTGAATCATAGATGGTGCTATTTTACTTACTAGGCAGTTTGTTTTGTCAAAATTGTCAGAAAAAAGCCATTAAAACTTTTTTGTTGTTGTTGTTGCACAATCATAAAGGATAAGCTACATGTTCAGAAAAGGAATGGGGGAAAATTGAAGATACCAATTAGCAAAATTTTGAATATACTATCATCTAAAATAGTATTATAAGAAAAAAATCATTTTGTTATATTTAAAAAATAAATACGAAGATCCCCAAGAAAGATACATAGGCATTATAAATAACAACATTAATTCTAGTATTTATAAAATTTGTAGCATTTTTTATTTCCCTAAAAGGGGAACATATTAATTATTTTATTTTATTATTTTTGTATGTTTAATACAAATTGGCTGAAGAGTAAGAAACATTTTTTTAAAAACTCTAAAACATAAAGTATAAGAGAAAAGAACAATAATCCAATGTGACCATAACCATATTAAAGTTGTAATTTATATACACATTTTTAAACTTCAGAATTGATGTATAATTATCTTTAAGTTTCATTTTTTGGAATATATCTAACATATGAAAGTGTTAATGAAAATGAACATTCTTTGTGGCTACGTAAAGTGTCTGACAATTCTATTCTTGTAGACTTTTTCAGAATTCATGAATATATAAATAAATAAAACTGCATGCCTACTTTCATAACATGGCTCCTGACCAAGGGGAAATCTTCTCTTAATAGGGACACTATTATTGGGACTAATAATTTTTATTAGAATTTAGAGAAGTCAACTAAATAACACTTATTTTCCCCACCTCAGTTTGAAACAAATAAAGATACACAGCTCATAAGGAAAGTGGAGATTTACTTTTACTACAACAGGCAGCACTGCCCAATAGTGGGGGATTCCTCTTGTATCACGTAGGGAGGCCTCTTTAGAGCCCAGGCAGTAGAGCAAAGCAGATTGTCAGTTTTCTGCAGAAACAACAACCAGGAGAAAGAAGGAAGAACTGATGGAAGATGGGCTGATTGATTAGTTCATTCCTTCCTGATTTACCAATCAAATACATTTTAACTCCTCCTTTATTATGTGGAATGAAGTGAAGGCCTGGAGAGAGACCACAGTTTTAAAATCAATATCCTCCTACCTGAAATAAAATATTAAAGTTTAAGGCAAAAACATTTCCCATATGCAAAAGGACATAAACTGCTTTGGGGAGAAAACCTAAACTGCTCAAAACTGGAAAATGAGTTTAATTGTGCAGTTGTTTTTTTACAGTTGCAATAAATTAAGTTCAGAATTATGTTTTATTATTAACAAATTTGTCTATTGAGTACTGCAATAATTGCATTGGTTTGAAATTAAGTTAAGCATTTACTCCTCGGCTATATAGAATTTTAACTTTTGATTTATAAGCCCTTTTTGTGAGTCTGACATATTTTTAACACAGAGATGAGAAAAATGAGAGGGTCAAAAAAATGAAATATGCCTTCAAAAATAAGGTTAAAGAGTCCTATTTTATCCAGAAACCAGGCCTAGGCTAAACGGCCAGGTTATAATAATGCAGATGTCTGATCCAGATAAGTACACACAGAGCACACTGTGACCTCTGGGAGTCAAGGAAACCAAAGTCAAAGTTGACAGGAACATCAGCTTTCCCATCTAAGAAGTTCAGCTGAGTACTGATACACCAACTGGTGTCTGTCATTGCTTGAGGGCTGCTTGTGGGGAATTGATTCTCAATCAGCAATGCCTGGCCTTGCACAAAACCAAAGCTTTTCATTCCAGAGAAAGCTCTGAGAGTTTGAAGTCTGGTTCCTGGTGCATTACAATGACAAAAGCGGGGATGGATAGGACACTGTGTGCTTAGGTGCAAAGGTAAGTTAAGAATGGCCAAATAAAATGCTGAAAGAAAGAGAATAATTTCACAGCAAAGAGAGTATGAGATTCAAAGAACTTTAAAAATAGAAGACATTTTATCAGGGCTAATCTGAATCAAAGAAATTTACTTTGGTTTGAATAAAAGCTAAGAATTGTGTGCCTAAAATTGATTTTCCTTTTCTTTGAGCTAGACTTCCAAACTTTGATACTCGATTCCAAAATGGATGACATGGCAGACTGTGGAAGAGGTAGCTTCTTTCCCCACCTTACCCCTTAATAAATTAGATGAGCACAACGTGCACACACAAAAAATATTTACTCCTCCACTGTCCCACTATTTCTTCTTCTCTTCACCAGATGTTATAGTCTTTACAGAATAGTGTCTTAGGATAACATATGTCACAAAAGGAAGGCTAGAATTTGAGTCATTTTTAATATATGCTCTGCTACAGGCTATGGAATAATAACTTGCTAAATATAAAGTTTAGCTCAATGAAGTGATCATTACACACTGACAACAGAAGGTAACTCTGGGGCCAGCTTGTGTAAGGAGAGTCTTAAAATACATGCATCCTCCTCCAAACAGTATGCATTTTGAGTAACTGCAATTGTATTGCTTTAGGCAAAGTACTTCCAGACTCAATGCTAACTGGCAGAAAGTGCTGAACATTTAATTTTTGTTTCAAATGAAAACTACTTTTTAAATTTCAATTGATCATGAGGTATGAGAGGAAGAAGTTAAAAATAGTAGAAGGGTATGTCAGGAAAAATGAAAAACTTCACTGTTTCTAATTTACTAGTAATTAAGATAGCAGTATGAATAATGAAACACATACAAGTCAATTTTCTCTAACACCACACTTTAAGAGAATTTTGATTGTAGTTTCTATAAAGTCATAATTCACATAAGAAAACTTGAAGTTTTAAAATTTTAATGAAAATATTATTATTTTCCTGATTATACTATATTTGTTCATTTCAGATAATTTAATGAAGTAAATTAAATTTACCCAGTATCCATCTAATTCAATAATTATTGTGGTAAAATTCTGGGAATTATTCTGTGCAAATATCTTCATAATTATATTGTGATTCATTCTAAATATATTCATTCAAGTTAAAAGTAGCAAATTAATATATGTGTTATTTTATAACTACTTAAACTATAAAAATCATCTGAACATCTCCATAATTAAAAAACTAAAGTCTCAAAACATAAATTTTAAGATTTGTATAGAATTTCAGATTATAGTTTAATATTGAAATTTTAAATTGCTTCTAATGTTTTATTATTATAAATAAAACATTAAAATTCAATGTTATTTTTCTTCATAAGTCTATGATTATTGCTTTTGAATGGATTATACATATATGCCTAAAACTATGAACATGTAAGTACACCTAAAATATAACTATACCTGTACATAAAATGTTTAAACTATAAATGTATAACATATATTCAAAGTTATATATATACATATGTATGTATATAGTCAAAGTAAAATGATACTGGGAAGAGTTAAACAGAAAAAGAAGACATTATTTAATGCTTTTGCAATAAGGGAGAAAAATCAAATTCAACTCTGTTGAAGCAAATGGTAGAAAAAAAAATGTTTTTAAAAAGCTGGGCTGAACTAGTGGAAGGGTACTGGGTTGTAAAACTGGCAAGAGGCTGGGAGATAGATGTATGCTTCAAGAAGCAGAGTCATAATTTACAATTTGAAAAAAGGGAGTTCAGGTCATGGTCCTTGAGTCAGAATGAAACCCATCTAATATTTAGTCAAGTTGAGGGGAACATTAAAGCCCTCTTGATTAGATAAAAATAGATGTAGATATAATTGACATAGATACAGATATGCATTTATATTATATAACTTCAATCATTCAGCCTTCAAATGCACACTTTAAATTTTAAAAGATCTGTGTCTAACAGAAAATCAATGAGTAGAGTGTTGAACTCTGATGTTCTTGTAAGAATTTGGAAAAATATTTTCATATAAACAAACATAAGCCTTGTTTGGGAAGCTCATCAACAAATGCATGTTTTCGTAAGATTGTATAACAAATAACAGACTTTGCATTTCACAACTGTACTATTATTCAAAAATATGGATCAATGTTCACATGAGAAAGATTGACAACAATTACAAAATTAATAGAAAAGTATTGCATGACACTTAAATATGACTGAACTGTTTAAATTTTAAATGGTAGGAAAACAGGAACTTGTATTTCTTGCAATATGGTCATAGTTCTCATCAAAAAAATTGAAACCACCAAGTGCTTTGTGTAAATTATTACAAATTCATGCTTCTAGGTTATATCACTACCCGTGTTTCTGCCACTGTCATGTTAAGGGACATCAGACAAGCTAATTAATCTTTCCTCTTTGCCTTACCTTTTCACCCATTTAATGTGCCTACAGGGAGATTTGTCAGGCTAGTATATAATGAAGTTCCATCAAAGCATCCAATTTCAAGTCAGAAGAATACAAGAAAACAGTGATGTCCAACAGCTCTGCTTTTAGGCGCACTTTTATTTCTAACACCTGCACTTCACATTAAATTGCAAAGCATAGTTGCCTCTGGGAATATCTAGGGAATGTAAATGTTAATTCCAGCTCTTCAGCACTTGGGAATCATAATGTGAACAAAATAAAATTTAATTATGGTTGTAATGCAACTTTAAATTGGAATGTTGAAACAAGTTATCATTAGTGGGGGACATGGGATAATATAGGAACCATCACAGGAAAGGGTGCAGAAACATAAATTAGGAAGAGCAATTCCCAAGATAAATAGATAATATGTTTTGCTCTTAAAAAATGAAGAAAAGGGATAAAATATGGCACTATTCAGGGAAATAAAATACTGGTACTTGTATAAATAAAATTTGTTATTTTTTCTCTCCATCATCCTTTTAAATACATTTGTTCTGATCACCAGATTTCACCTCAGTTTATTGAGACAACTACATAGATAAAAGATGTGTTGAAGATTGGCCATCATTGATAGTGTAGCCACTTGACGCAAATGTATACTGAGCACTTGAAATGTGACTAATATGAACTAAGATGTAATATACACAAAATTTTGATGTTTTAAAATGAATGTGAAAACTTTCATTCACTTTTTAACTTCGATTACAAATTGAAATGGTGTTTTGAACATATTGGATTAAAAGACATTATTAAACTTAAATTCACCTTTTTAAATTTTGTGTGACTATTATAAAACTTGAGATTCTATATACAGCTTTCATTTGGGTTAGGGAAGGGTTTAAAGAGGTGCTGGAAATAAGAACCTTTTAAAGCGAAAATGCTGAGAACCCAAGCACATTATCATGCATGTGACATGAAAACTAATGTGTTGGCAAGTGTATAGTCCCTCAAGAAAAGGGGGGAGTAAAACACCATGTCCCTGAATACCTCCTTTCTGTTCCCCAAAGTGTAGCCAAGATAAAAGAACAAGGAGAGAAAGTCTGGATCTGCATGTCCATATTCATTTCATCTTGAAGGACACCTGTTTTTTCTTATGCACAGGAGGGACTAAGTGAGTTCATGTTATCTGTAGAAAGCAGCTCTCTTGCATGTACTCTGGGACAGTTGTTCTTCAGGATGTTGGTCATACAAACAAACTAATGATGTACTGATGATGTCACTGTTTCTGAAGACTGATACAGAAAATCTTTCTCTCAGTGAGGATGAACACAGAATTGAGAGTACTGGATATGTGCCACTCCTTCCCCTGGAGGCCACTGGACCAAACACCATGAGAGAAAAGAGCACTGCTTGGCAAAGCAGTGTGAGAGGTGGAGGTGCTGTCGGTCTGCCACCACTAAACTCTTCTTGGAGGAGGCACTAATCTCTTGTAAACTTTCCAGCAAATCATGTGTCTCCCATGATGTATCTGGGCACTTCACTTGGCCTGTCTGTACCCGACTCACTGGCCTGAAATGGTGGGACTGTGGAGAAGACAGTCGATGATCCAGCCATGAAGTCAAAGAAACCCCTGTGAGCACAGAGACCATGGTAGTTGAAAAGGGAAAATATGTTGGGTGGGGGGCTGGAAAGACCTTCTTTCTCTATGTGAAGAGGGGTGGCTGTTATTATGGATGCCTAGGGACCACTGTATGAATATGGTGATGCCCCTAAGAAACCCAAGAATTGGGGGAAAGGCAGCTGCTCATGGGAAAGCTAACTGTTCTACAGAAAAAGAAAGGGCAATGCAAGATAACAGAAACTATGGGATGGCCCCTTCTCACACCAGTGTGGTTAGCAAGGGAGGCACAGCAGCAGGCCCAAGGATGTGTTCAGCAGTTGCAGGAGGAGTTAAAGCTGGAGCACGAAGCACATTTAGCACAAACAAGGGCTAATGAAAAATTACCTGCTTGTGTAAGGAGTACTGATAAAAATTTGGAAACTAGCCTGCTGCTCTGCTAAACGAAGAAGTAAACATTTACCAAGAGCTATAGTAATAATGGTGGTGGCTCAAAATGACTGGGACTCCCCACAAGTGGGACTCCCCATAAGTGCGACTCTTGGGAGCTCAGCACCTCAGAAAAAGAGGACGGGACTGGGAAGAGCCAAGTGAGGTGTCAGTGCCAGTATCCAGGCCAGTCATAACTTGAAAGGTAAAGATAGGTCAGCCATGTTTAGTGGGAATGGATATTGAGGATCTGTTTCCTCCCAACAAGCCAGGGCATAGCTCCATGGGAGATTATACTGCTGCTAAATTCGTAGAAATGAGGGAAAAGATTAGGCAGAAAGTCAGGGAAAATGTAACAGAATGGTGGCTTTGACTTTGGGACACTGGTATTTAAGAAATATTCCTTTCAGGGAGTAAAATGTGTAAAATAGCTTCAATCCCTATACACTTTGACCTATACCATTTACATCCCAGGTGTTAATTATAACCTTGGCATCTCTTTGTTGTCCTGGAGAATAGCTACTAGTAACACATTCGGCCTTGTATGGTGGAGTTACCCATGGCACCCATGGGATGACAAATCTGTGAGAGAACTGCAAGACCTCCTAAGAGAGTTAGAGATAAAATAGGCTATTTATGCAGCAAAGTACCCAGGTCCTGATAATGAAACAATCACAACAAGAATAAAGAACACTATGCTCTGAAAAGCTCCAGAGCAATATTATGAAGCTCTGTATCAATCCTGAGCTCTTTAGTGGGTCTTTCTGTTTCTCAGGCAACACAGACTATAATTAAGATGAGGGAAATTAAAAAGATTAGGATGTGAGGGACATGGAATATGAATCAAAAGGTAGAAGAAAGAGAGGATCAAAAATCATACAAGGGGCCCAATACAGAAATCCAGAAGCAATGTGCTCATATGGGAAGGGCAGCAATGAACATTCAGTACTCTTTCCCCAGGATATTTACATAGTCCAACCATATATCATGGGATGATGGCGGCAGCAATGTCCTGGTGGAAATAATCCGATGCATGATCAATGTTTCATACTATTGATAATGTATTGTTAACTTCTGAGTCTTTTCCCACCTAGAAGAGGCAGATCAGATAGTGGGGCATCTCCAAGAGGAAAGGAAGGGCCATCAAATCCACCAAATTGCAAGGACCTCTGCTGACTGCCAAGTACTTGAGGGTTATTTGGTTGGGCATTGTTATTGTAGATAAAGACCAAGTTTTTCTGAATCCTAAATAGTCAAGGACTTAGGAGTGTTGAGATGCTGGCGTCTTCTCATTCGATATACTCCATAAATGTTAAAACCATTGTATGATTTAATAAAAGGAAAGTCTGGTAGGACTAGGAACCATTAGGCCCTTTCTCAAGCAAAAATAGTTGTAGAGAAATTATAAGTCTAGGGAATATTATTCTAAAAACAGTCTTATGAATTTGGTTGCCCTGATGGTGTTAGTTGATCCTCTGGTAGCCCTGGAACAATAAATGAGTTCCTGTAGGACTTTGGTCATAGCCATGGGAGGGGATAAATATTTGAAAGATATTGGAAACAGCTGCCACTTTTGGAACTGACCATATATCTATCATGTGGCAGCACATGGTCACGCTCCTCACAGGCAACCAGGAAGCAGGCAACCTAACTTAATGATGGCTGAAAGATGTGTCTACTAAAGATGTGGCTGCCTGACTGTACAGAAACACAGATCACACAAAAAAAGTGCAATAATGGTCTGAAAATTTGTATATTGATATTTCCATTTGCCTTATAACCCAGCTACAATAGGATTTATTGCACAAATAAATGGTCCCCTAAAACAGCAATTAAACATGTAAGATGCTCCCTGGAATGTGTGGATGATGTACTAAGGATAACTATCAGGACTATCAATGAGCATGATTGCAACAAAGCCCCCAGTGCCTGCCTAATGTCAATGAAAGAACCTGACAACACCATCTGGATGCAAGTGATGAGAACTAAGAGGGACACCTGTGCTGCATAAATGAGAACAAAGGGTGATTTGCTGTCGGTGCTGCTCCAGAACCCATCATAGGGGATCCATATAGTCTACTGGCCGTGGGAATGGCAAATAAACATTGGTGGTGTGGTTTCCTGGGTCCACGTGCAAAAGAACTAGAACAAAACAGTAATAAAAAAAAAATTACCAACATAGGACTTTTAATCACTGAGGGAAAATATTTAACTTCATTGTTATCTGTAGCAATCTAACTATTGCCATATTTTTGTTTGCTAAAACCATAAAGACAATTGGGATAAAAAAAATGTGTACTGTAAACTGGAGATGGACCACGTGACGGTACTATTCTGGATCAAAATGATCAGGCTACTTATGTATTGTTAAATAATCAAGATTTGCCTACTGTTAACCCCTGTTACATTTCATCCTCAGAATTAATGAATTTTCAGAATGGGCAAATGCTTTTGTGGAGGAACAAAATAAAATGGATTGTTTTATATATACATAATGAACTGTCTGTTGTCCTCCACTGGCCTTCTGTGACATCTGCAACCAGTCACCTTAGTGCAATAGAAGCCAATTTTTAATTGGAGCAACACCCATAGCTCTTGAACATGGCTAAACACCTGCTTTATAGACTTAAATTTAAATTTACCTTTTTTTAAGGACACCAACTATCACGTCTTGCACTTGGTGTAAGAATAAATGACTATGGCTAAGCCTTTGCTGAGGTACACTGTGTTTAATGGCTTAGGATGACTAAGTGTAGCCCAGTAGAAAAGAGAAAGTTTCTCACCATCTATAAAGGAAGAATGGTAGTGATACCACTCCACCTCTGTAAGTATGGATTAGACCCCGTCAATCGACATAAGTTTCTTTTTTTTTTCAAACCTTGATTTTATTTATTTATTTATTTATTTATTTTGATGTGGTACTGAGGATCTAACCCAGTGCCTTGCATGTGTGAGGTGAGCGCTCTACCACGGAGCCACAATCCTAGCCCCAAACCATGTAAGCTATCCATCTGTATTCGCACTCACTGACTACTTAGGATGGCAAAGTTAAACAACATGATTGGGAGCATATTTCTCTCCTTGGGGGTGGTTTGGATATGAAGCACTCATAGGTAGCCATACCTGTCTCATAACTAAATAGGTTGATGGACTTGGAAATGATCTTATGTACCAGCTTGTATTCTTCCTGCTTTGCTATGATCCTTACTAATTGGAATCTCATAAAAGCTAAGCATAAAGTGATCCAAGCTCCCTGGTAGTTTGACCCTCTTCTTATAGTTTCTCCTCAAGCAGCAACCTTTTGCATTCTGAAGCCGAACACACTGTCGCTGTCTTGAATAGTCACAGAGCCTGAGTTTTGCTTAATAAAGAGACCACCCAAATGTGGAGGGTGCTACTTCAGAGTAGAATGGTGCTAGATATGCTGACTGCAGCACAGGGAGAGACATGGGCCCTCATTTAAGCAGAATGCTAAATATGTGTCCCTGATAATTATTATGGTATATCTTTGGGTCTACATAAGTTACAAACCCATATTATTGCTATAGGTAAACTTGGTATTGATCCTGTTTCTGCTTGGTTAAAATCTCTTCCTGCTACCTAGAGATAAATTGCATTTTCTGCTTGCTCTTATAGCAAGAGTTTATCACATTCTGTTGCTCTTTATATTGCTCTTGTGGGATTAGGTACTGAATTATACTAAACAGAATTGAAAAATCTCATGCTATAATAGTACTAAGGCTACTAATAATGACCAAACTTACTGAAAACTTACTAAGAATCAAGATTTTTCTTTACTCTCCTATACACACTTTTATGAATATATACTCCTTTAATCCTTACAATTTAAGAATAAAACAGGCGCTACTAATAGTACCATGTTAAATGTAAATAAACTAAGTTAATAGAGGCTAAACAAAGCACTCAAGGACACATAACTGAAAAAACAGCAGAGCTAGGAATTAAGTGCAATCAATATGACTTTAGAAGTAATATAAGCACGAAATCCACATAGAGTTTTAACACATGTAATTACTCAATAAATATTATCTATGATTCCTATTAATAAAAATTACAGTGAACAAAAGAGGATTTGTTAGAGGTTTATAAGTTTTTTGTGAATAAAATCTACTTAAAATTAACCATATCAGCTTTTATTAACCTGGAAAAAAAACAAAAACACCTTTGTGTTTTGTCTCTGTCAATGGTTTAAGATTTTTCACCTTCTCTGCCTCTTGATCTATTCCTCCTCACACCTTCATTTGAAAGAAGAAACAGAGGCTCAAGGGCTCCTCTTGTATTCTGCGTGCGTGTGAGTGTGTGTGTGTGTGTGTGTGTGTGTGTGTGTGTGTGTGTGTGTGTGTGTTATTTAAAACTGGGGATTGAATTCACTGAATGCTTTTACCATTTTTATGTTTTATTTTGAGACTTTCGGGGTGCTACTATGTTGCTAAGGCTGTCCTGGAACTTGCTATACTTCTGCCTCAGCCTCCTGAGTTTCTGGGAATACAAGTCTAGTAATGGGAAGGTTATTAATTTGGTCAATCCATAAATCTAGTAAGTGGTTGGGCCAGAACAAAAAAACTCCATCTGTCTGAAACCAAAACTCATCCACATTACCAACATTCTACAATCATACAGAAAATCTGCTTTAAAAGCACCTTCATGCACAATCCTTTATATCACTGTTTACTTAAACTCATTACAATAGTTAATCATAATTTTGTTTAGTTTTTTGTTTTATAAGCTGAAGATGTCACTTCCTTTAGCCTTCCTTTGAAGCATCATTACCTTGGAGAATGAGCTTTGCACTGTCTCTCAACCATCCCATGATATCCATTAAATTAAAATCGGAATGGCATTTTCTTTATTAAAAAAAATAAATAAATACTCTGGAAAAACACTTTATCAAAATATTTCTTCCCATTCTCCTTTCTGGAGGAAGGGGTTTTGACCAGTGTATTTCTTTTAATGTGGAGACATCAGAATCACAATGACAAAGCAGAGGGCTGTGGGGATTATGCAAATGAGATGATCACCCATCACTCAGGACATGCACAGCCATGCAAAGGCAGAAATACAGGGAGGACTGGGAGGCACTTTAGAGTGAAAGTCAGAGCCTTAGGTCACAAAAGGACCTACATTCTACCTTAAAAGCACTTTTTTCCCAGGGGCTGATTTTACTCTGGGTATCATTACTTATGTCATTTGGTACTTATGCCATTTGCTATCTTACTTTGTCAAAAGTTGAAAGGAAATGGAAGAAAATATTTTATCAAATGGAGTAGGATATTCCCTCATTTATTAGGAATTGGAATGGATTAACTCTTTTACTATAAAACATTTTCCAAACATGTAGCCATGATTATAAGTAAAATATTTAAGGTTAAATAATTATAAAACCTGCATTTCTTTTGTTTTATTAATCACCAGAAAAGGAATTCTATGACAGTGTTCATAAGCAAAATTGACTTGAATTGTAATACATTTGCTTTTATAAAGCAAGAATGTGAGTTTATTTCATTTTAATTTTGAAAAAATAAATAGGGTTAGAATATTCTTTACCTGCAGAATTGTAATTGTCAATTTTGCTATGCCTTTGTCTATAGAAAAACCAAGAAAAAAAATATACTATTACTATTTTAGTGACCCCAAAATGAACAAATTCTTAATTGATTTCTCCTATTCAGGGTTAATTAAAGTCTATAACAGTTACAACTTTATCTAGAAGTTCCCTCTCTTGGATTAAAAGGGATGATAGTGGTGGTAATTGAGAAGGAGAACAATGTTGTAGTCATAATAGTGTAAGAATTTAAAATTTATCCATCTGTTCTTGGCTTGGTCATAGATATATTACTTTAGAGACAATCAATTAACCTTCTAATAATTTCCCTCATGGTCACATATTAAAATGCTCATCTTAATTTATATCCCTTTTTGACATTTTCCTATTGTCTTCAAAATCCTATACATTTGTCTTTTTAAATATATATTTCAAAGCATGAGGAGATTCTGGGCTTCATTAGCCAAAGGGAATGGACAGCTTCTTATAATCATACAAATTACTCTTGTCCACTAATCCTGGACATAAATAGAAATCTATTACATTTTATAAAATAAAAATAAGAAAAATATTAATGAAATATTGCCCTGACAATTATAGATTTATTTCTAATATCTTTCTATGAAAATTGCCAATACACAATATACAAATGCTTTGTGAGACATAGATCACCTAGGGATAAATATTCTCTTATCTAATTTACCTAAAATGACAATTTTATAACAAAATTCCAGGTCTGTCTTACACATTAAAAAATTGTTTATTATTTCAAGTCAAATGGATTCTTAAATCTTATGCACAATTTTCTTTTTATAAAATGTAGAAACGATGTATGAACCAAGGCTGATTGCATACTTACATATTCAGAATTGCACTTGGACAAGATCAGTTGATCATTTTAGGGAATATGTTCTCCATCATTCTATAGTAAATACCAGAAAAGTCTACTGAATCCTTCCTATTCTCCTTTGATTCTGTCTCCCTTGGACAATTAAAGTTGTTTCCCTAGTGCTGTTCCTAATTGCATGAGGAAAAGTCCATAGAGTTTCCAGTAGATAAGTTCTTCTCCATCCAGACTCCCATCCTGTTCTCTTACAAGTAGGGAGTTCCTGCTCCATGCTGATTAGACACATTGGAGCTGAAGCTATCCTATAGTTCTGAAGTGATTTTGAGAACACCAATGTGCAGTGCTTCTGGGCTATTCCAATGGCTATTCCCTTACACAGGCTGTTCTGCCTTCTTTTCCTGTTGCTTTAGAGACTTGGTGCCTGTTTGCACTTATTTACCTTGAAATTGTTTATCTTGAGGAATTGTTTGATTGTTTTTAGTTTTGTATGCTTTCTAGTTCCCATGAGACTCTAGGTACTCTGCATGCAAAATAATCAAGGATTAAATTTGTAACTCAGGAACATTTTTGTTTGGTTATTGGAATAATTGTAATAACATATACAGTCGATTTCCAGTGCATACATACATCTTCAGAAAAACAGGTGGAAAATTCCTTCTATGGTTTCTCTGCATCTAGGTGATCTGTCTATGCAGTTCAACATGTGCAGTTTCTTTGGATAAATCCCAGTGTTATACTTCACACTTCAGGTACTACCTCAACCTTGGAGTAACTCCTGAATGAATAAGTAATTGGATGGCCACAGAAAGATTAATGAGGATAAAGCAAATAAGTCATTGTCAGAATTTTGTTAGAAATATATTATTTACCAGTATTTAAAAATGTACTTTACTGATTTATTCTAAAATTATGTTGGCCCATTTAACATTTTACAAGAGTAATGGAATTGTGCTACAGCTTTTTAAGTATTAACTTTTGAAAAGGAACTTGAATTATAATGTCAATTTTGATGCCAACGTATGCAATTTTAGGTGAGTGACTTAATCTTTCTGAGAATCAATCCTTTTTCTAAAAAATGAAGGCTTTATATTCCAAATTCCTATGAGTTTTAAATTCCTACAATGCTGTGGATTCCTGAGATGTAAAAGGAATTAATATAATGCACAGAAAAATAAAAGCCTCCTGTCAATCGTTTCAACTTACATAGTCAAAGAAAAAAATTCTCCCACCCTGTGTTAACATAAGAAACCATTTAATGCATATTTTAATATAATGTTAGTGCAAGCCAAAAGGTTATTTAAAATAAGTTTCCTGTCATGGTGCTGTCTGGCCATGTTGTTACTATTATGGGTTTATCAAAAAAGAATTTTTGATGACTTTTAAAGTGCTCTACAAAACCTAATATTAAGTAAATGCAATAAAAAATTCCAGCACTCTCATAAGATGCTGTATATTACAGAGTTCTATTAATGCTACTGCTTTACATTTATTGTTGTTTTAATAAAGTTGGGTTGCTGTTTTGGCGAGTAATTAGAGCCCCAATAAAATTTTGATGTCTTTTCATTGATGTTCAGTTTATTTCTAAGATATATAGTTTCTAGATACATATGCTATTATGAAATTACTCATAATAGCATTTTGCACTGTAGTATCCTAACCAAGACTGTGTTCATTATTTAAAATATATTTGAAAATGATACAAAGATGCTATTAGTAAGATTTTCATGGCTAGGACCAAAATACTTGACATAAACAACTTAGATGAAGAAAGATTGATTTGCCTCATGGTTTCAGAGGTTTCAGTCCACGATTGGCTAGTTTCTGGCTTTGGTCCTGAGGTGAGGCAGGACATCATGGTGGAAGGATATAGCAGTGGAAAGCTGCTCAGCAGGCCAGTTATGAAGAAAAGTGAGAGAGAAAGGGACTTGGCAAAAGAAATACTCTTCTAGGATATGCCTTTGGTGACCTACTCCCTCCAACAAGGTTCCACCTACCACAGTTTGCATTACCTCTCAGTAGTCCACTCCAATTATTACTCTATTAAATGGAATAATCCATTGATGTGGATAGAGACATCATGAGCTAATATTTCCTAAATACATATAATGAATGTTGTTGAAACATTGCTGCAAGCCTTCAACATGTGAGTTTGGGGAGGCACTTCATATCCAAGCTATAACAGATACTTTAAACCTGTTATCATTCCCAGAAGTAATATTTTTAAATCTCCACAAATTATCTGTGACATGGTAGCACCTAAATTTAACACTTTAATTACCATAATTTTATTTACAGAAACTGTGTTTTGCAATGGCTTGATGTTGGTGATGTTTGACTTTCTTTTTGAAGTTCCATTTGTTTACCCCTGTGTTTACTTTTTACAGGAAAGTAGGTCTGAAGTAGGTTGGTGATAGAACATGTGCCTAACAACGCTGGTTAGCTCTCAGCCCTCAGTGCCACAAAAAAAAAGAAAAAAAGAAAAAAAGAAACAAGCAAGCAAACAAATAAAACATTAGGAAAGTAACAAATTACATGGAGATTTTAAAAGGTGCTGCTGTCTCCCAGTGCAGCCCCATGTTCTGCTATTGTGTATACAGTCCACTGTAGCAATCCTAGACCACACTCATTCCTTAAAACCCGATGTGCTGTTTCATGTTTTCATGGCTTGTTCAGGATTGTTCACTGTGATGGTCAATCTGAATTGTCAACTTGATTGGATTAAGAGAAGCCTAAGATTAGAGACTTCTGAGTGTATCAATGAGGGTGTTTCTAGGAATGATTGTCCTGTGGGTCAGCAAACTGAGGGGACACCCATCCTTAATGTGGGCAGCACATTTCAATGGTTTGGAGCTTGATGGAACAAAAACTTAGAAAAATTATAAGGAGCAAACATAAACTCAATTCTTCTTAAGAAGTGCTTTGATTCCTGCTGGATCACTGAAGACATCAGACTCTAGCTTCTTCCCTCTTCCAACGAAGAAGAGGCATTCTGCCCTGTGCCTCTCAGGGAGTTTCCAGGCCTTTAGTCCAGGTCTGGGGTAACATCATTTATCTCTCTTGTTCTGAGACTCCAGCATCTTGGATTGAGCAGCTACTGGTTCCTCCAGCTTTTTAGCCTGCAGATGGCCACTGTGGGACTATCCAGCTTCTGGTCATGTAAGCCAGTCTAATACATCCCCTTTTAATAATCATATATATGTATATTTATAATCACACATAGGTTCTGTTGATTATGTTTCTCTAGAGAATCCTAATACATTCCTTCTTTATCTTCAGTGCCTCTTGGCCATCAATCCAAATAAAAACTATCACTAAGCCTTGGAAGCTAATCTTTAGTCTGATTTTCTTAATCAGCCCCTAAAAACAACTTAGACAGTTTTGGATACTATGATAATATGTTGTAAAGAAATAAAGTTCGTATTTCTGGAACTAATGATATGAGAAGATCTGTAGATTGTGGTATAAAAATGTATTATGGCGACCTTTATGCAAAAACTATGTATTTACAAATTGATGTTGTCACCTATAGAATACTGAAGAAAGTACTAACAGTATTTGGATATAGGGTAGGATGGAAAAACTTACTATCTATTATATAGCATATTCTATTACATTCATATATTGTTTTTAAATTTGTAAGGATTCATCAAGCAAATTTTTCAATTGTTTTTTGTGCACTCAAGTGAAATGAATCATGGATTGATTTTTGTCTTAAATTATCAGTTTTCAATTACTTCGTGTCCACTAGTCTGATAAGAATTACAAAAAACATTATACTACTTGACATATTGCCGCAGTCTGGCTGGGCACAAATCACGAGCCACTGAAGCAGGAACAAACTTTATTTTTGAACTCCACCAAAACACTACACACAGGCTCCCGGGGAATTCTCCCAAAATCCACGTGGCTCATCCAGGAACCAGCCACCGGGAAATATCTCCTCTGGAAAATCCCTCCTCCTGCACTTCCCCAACCAATGGGAACTCTCCGGGAATCCCCAGGAGAACTCCAAAGTAGCAGCAGCAGAGGCAGATAGTAATGCCTCGCCTGTCAACCAATACTGTTGGCAAAATGCCGAAGTACATAGAACTTGCCTCCTCCCTCCATTCACTGCTCTATCATTTTATAAAAAATAATAAGTGGGAGAAACTTGTTTATAAGGACAACAATGAATGTAAAGAGTTTTGATATTATATTTTGTTGGCATTGTTACTAAATTCTTTGAACTCCTCACAAAGTATGTAAAATGAAATAATTAGGTTGAGTCAATTGTCCTTTGGATATTTTCTTTTTTAAGGAAAGAATGGAAGCCTTCTGATTTTAAAAGAATTGTTTCCAGTCACTTTCTTCAAATGATACCAAAAACTCAATATGAAAATTTAGCAGTGATGATTAACTGTAGCAACTATACTTTCACTATAAGTCATTTTAACTAGATATCCAAGAAAAAAACATAAAACTGAAGATATTATAAATTAATAACTTTCTCTCTTCAACTTTTTTAATTTAAAAATTAAATATTTAAAATTTAAAGTATAATGTTGCAAACTATTGAAGTTTTAAATTTAATCCAATGCAAAAAATACTGACCATATAAGTAATATGTCTCATCCTGTTGAAAAAAAAAAGTAAACTGAAGTGGAAATCTGTCAGAATAAAAATGAAAACCTAAGGCAGGAAAGGCTTCACATTAGTGTATTCCTAAGCATCCTTACAGCAACCACCACATTATGGAATACTAAAATTTGGGAGACTTCTTCTATTACTTCACATGGCATGTTGAAGGGATGCAAAGTGAATTCCCTAATGCATTGGTTTGAATGTGTCCCCAAGAGTTTAATAAATATTCCAAGTTTAATCCCTAAAGTTCATATGCTAATAGTATTTGATGATAGGGCCTTCTAGAGTAATTAGTATTAGATGAAGTCATGAGGATGGAGCACCATGATGGAACTGGAGGTTAAGTAAGAAGAGGAGGAGAGACACAAACCAGAATTTCAGACCAGATGTAAATATTTCGTTCTTGAACTACTGAGCTTTCAGAATGTGAAACATATTAACTTTCATTCTTTATAAATTCCTTGTATCAAATATAACAACAACAAACAGACTAAGATGCTTAAATATAATAATATGTGTCATTTTATGGCTATTTGCAATGCTTTGTGCAAATAAGAATTCAACTCAACTCAAAAAATGTTAATTGCATTACAGTGAACAGGATAGATATGAGCAAGCCAGTCAACGTATTATCATATATCAGTAGCACCAGTAAAGATAGTTATACACTGTTTCCAAATTAGGCACAAATAAAAATCACTTATAAAAATAAGCAGAGATATAACTTTTAGAATGGTGAATTAAAGTACCTGAAAATCTACTCCTATATAAAAGTAATGAAAATACTTCCACATGCTGTCAACTTTGTTTTGAACTCTGAAAATGATCTAAAAGCTTGCAGAAATGCATGTATTGTTAACTCAGAACAACAGCAACATTTCTGTAAGATAAGCAAGTAATACCTATATTACTTTGTGCTGACCACAGTTTCTATCTCAATTTCATTGTGTCCTTTAGAGCCCAAATTCTCTTAAGTAAGGCAGCTGGAAAATTTGAAGCCTACTAGCAATAGGGGTAGGCTGGACTTCTCCAAAACTTCCATGTGTTCAAAGAACTGTCACTATTTGATCTTTGCTATGTTTTAGCAAGTTTCTGTAAAGCTCCATTCTCAGACTTTGCTTCTATTGGACCTGACTCAGAGTTCACCCTATATGGACAGGTCTACCCACAGGCCATTTGTCAAAATTCTTTTTTTTAAAAAAAAAAATCAGGAACAATTGATTAAGATCACAATAGAGGTGATACTATCACTTGAGCTTTATAAAAGTTTGAGGGGGGAGAGAGAGAGAGAGAGAGAGAGGGAGAGAGAGAGAAAGAGAGAGAGAGAGAGAGAGAGAGAGAGAGAGAGAGAGAGAGAGATCGATCATACCCACAGAGTTTTTGAAGATCTCCAACATATATCTGGAAACTGATTCACATCGGTTCCACATCCACTTTTTTACATACTGCCATACTAGTAGTGTCTGTTGTATTCTGCTGCCCTTCCTATCCTCTACTATCCTATATATGTGCAGGAATGATCTGGGAAAGCTCAAAGCTCTCATATCTCTCTTATCTAAAGAGTCTCTGCAAGAAGGAATGCAGCCTAGCACAGAGTTGACTTGAAGTGTAAACCCACACACACTCAGAACTTCCCAGACAAGGCTGACCTACTGTGTACTTAGGAAAGTTAAGGAATTCAAGGAATTCTCCAATCTTTGCGCCAAGATTAGCAAGCAGAGAATTTCTGGGCGTAGACTTCCCAGAGTTAGTCCAGGAAAGTCTAAGAAAGAACTCCTAGAGTTTAATTATGATACACCCAAATAAATAAAAATTATTGGCAAATGAGCAGCAACAACAACAAACAGCAACAGTGATCCCTGGTGGACAGGGAAGACCTGATTTCCAGAACTGCAAATTTATATTATTTAATGTAGTTTCTAACAAAATAACAAGAGACATGTATGCAACAGAAAAGCTGCCTATACATAGGAAACAAGGAAGGTAATGCAGAACTTAGCTGAGGAATCCTGGATATTTATATTACTAGACAAAGACATTAAAGTAGCTATTGTAAATATGTTCAGACTAAAGTAAATAATGTGCAAAGAAAAGAAAATGTGAGAACAATATTTCAGCAAACCGAGTATATCAGCAAAGAGATACAAGAAGACCCAATGGAAATTTTGGAGTTAAAATATACAGTATCTGAAATGAAAACTTCACTAGAGGTTACAATGAAATCATGGCATTTGCAGGGAAATGGATGGCATTAGAGCAGATTATGCTAAGCGAAGCTAGCCAATCCCTAAAAAACAAATGCCAAATGTCTTCTTTGACATAAGGAGAGCATCTAAGAACAGAGCAAGGAGGAAGAGCCTGAGAACATTAAACAGGGACAGAAGAGAGGTGGGAGGGAAAGGGAGAGAGAAGGGAAATTGCTTGGAAATGGAAGGAGACCCTCATTGTTATACAAAATTACATATAAGAGGTTGTGAGGGGAAAGGGAAAAAAAAAACAAGGGAGAGAAATGAATTACAGTAGATGGGGTAGAGAGAGAAGATGGGAGGGGAGGGGAGTGGAGGGGAGGGGGATAGTAGAGGATAGGAAAGGCAGCAGAATACAACATACACTTGAATGGCAGTATGTAAAAACGTGGATGTGTAACTGATGTGATTCTGCAATCTGTATACAGCGTAAAAATGGGAGTTCATAATCCACTTGAATCAAATGTATGAAATATGATATGTCAAGAGCTATATAATGTTTTAAACAACTAATAATAAAAATAAAAAATAAAGAAAAAAGAAAAAAAAAAGAAAAAGAAAAAGCAGAAGAAAGAATCAACACACTTGAACATAGATCGTTTATGTGGACCTGGTCTGCAGATCCAAAAGGAAAGAAATAAAGTAAAAAGAAGTATTTAAAAATCCTCATTGACCTGTACAATACTACCAAGCAAAATAGCATACACAGAAAATTCTCTAAGAAGAAAAAAGAGACAGAATAAACATTTCAAGAAATAAAGTCCTAAAGTTTGTCATGTTTTATTTAAAAAATTAACCACCACGAAACTTAAAGAATTCCAAGAAGTAAGCCTCATAGAGAGATATACTCAAACACAATATTGTCAAACTGTCTAAAAGGAAAATCTTGCAATCAAAAATAGAGAAGAAAGGTAATAAAATGTCCTTGGGCTTCATATATCATATCACAAATGAAAATATTTCATCCTTTATTATGAATGAATAACATTCCATTGTGTATATTTTCCGCATTTTTTCTATTATTCATCTGTTGATGGATATTGAGGTTTATTCCATATCTTGGCTATTCTGAATAATGCTGAAAAAATTATGATAATAAAGAAATAGTTTTATTTCTTTTGTCTATATACACAATAATGGAATTGATAAATCCTATGGTAGTTCTACTTTTAATTTTTTGAGTAACCTTCATAATGATTATGCTGATTTACCTTCCCACCGATGGTATGAAGGTTTCCCTTTTTTCTACCTACTTTCCCACACTCATTTTCTTTTTTGTAATAAATTTCCTAACAAGAGATGCTGCCTGATTTCAAGGCAGGCAAAACCAAGAAAGTTGATCTCACAGAACTAGAGTATAAAATGGTGATAAGGAGGGATTGGGAAAATTTGGGGTGGGTAGGTTGGTGATGGTGATCAAAGACTAAACTTTCTGGTAGACGGGGAAAATTTCCAGAGATTTATTGTAAAATGATGATATAATTAATAACAATATACTGTATTCTTGAAAAATACTAGTAGATGTTAAATGTTTTCATCACACAAATGATAACTACATGAGGCATGTGTTAATTAGCTAAATCTAGTTATTCCACAATATATCTATACTTTAAAATGTCATGATGTACACAATAATTCATAATTTATACAATTTTAAGTCAATTAAAAATAAAATGTTAAATAAATGATTACTTACATTAAAATCACATTATCCTATATTTTTGTCATTGTATTGTTGTAAAATCTGTTTTTATAAAAAAAAATTGAGAAATAACTCATGAAGTACACAGAATCTTCAACAGTCAACTTCTCATCTTTGAATAGTCAACTTCTCATCAGAAATAATATAGGTCAGAAGACAGTGTGATGACATATTGAAAGTGATAAGAGACAAGAAGGTAAATTAAGAACCAGTATGCATCAATCTTATCTTTCAAAAACAAAGGAGAAGATTAGGATTGTGGCTCAATGGTAAAATGCGTGCCTCGAATGTGTGAGGCACTGGGTTCAATTTTCAGCAACACATATAATAAATAAAGTAAAGGTTCATTGACAACTAAAAAAATATTAAAAAAGAAAAACCAAGGAGAAATTGAAATGTTCTGATATAAACCAAAAGTGAGAAAATTTATTGCTAGCAGCTAGAAGAAGACTTGCCCTACAAGAAACATATTTTCAGGCTGAAAAGAAAAATCTCTTAGAGTTTAATTAATTATGATACACACAAATAAATAAAGGTCACTGGTAAATATGAATATACAGGTAAATCTAAAAGAAAGTACAAGTGTGCTTTAATTTGTATTTCTCTCCTATGATATTTAAAAGCAAATACTTAATGTGATATTTATAAAATAGACTCAACATAACTTGCATGGTTCTATTGACACTAGTAAGGAGTAAAAAGGTCAAAGTCTTTCTGTGTACTATTTAAATTAATAAAAATCTATTGTTTAAAATTATATAATAATAATCCCCAAGTCAACCACAGAAACAAAAATTTTAAGTATTGTAGTAAAATAAATAAGAAGAGATTTAAAGTATTGTACAATCTACTTAATACACAGTCAGTAATGAAAAAGATAAAAAATAACAAAGTATGTAGAAAAAAATGGCAAAATAGCAGACACAAATTCTACATTGTCAGTAAATGCATCAATACAAATGTTGTAAACAAATCAGTAAAATAGACTGAGTGGAGGGGAAAACACATTTGGCTCAAAATGATAAATCGGTTTAAGTAAGAAAAAAAATGGAAAGGATATACTATGCAAAGTGACCCCAAAGAGAAATGACATGGCTTTATTACTTTCAAGCAAATAAAACTGATGAAAACTGTTATTGGACATACAAGGATATGTTATACTGAGAAAAGTGTTAACAAACCAATCATAGGTGAATGCAGGTTAACATTTTCAGATTCAAGATATCTTATTTCTGACACTATTATTTGCCCGTCTCCAAGTTTTGTTTTTAAAGCCTTATCGTGAATTTTGACGCCAAGACATGTTCTAATTATGCTTTATTTGATTCCTCTGTTTTTTTCCACCTGAATCATGTCATAAGAAGATTCTAGATGAAAATAAGCTATACCTTTTATTTGAAAAGAGTAAAAGGGATGATTAAATGGAAAAGAAACAATGCATGATATACCAACGCTTGACATAACTCGAGGTAATTAATTTGATAAGATCAAACATACATGATTGCTATTTTTGGAAAGAAGATATTTTAACATGTGCAAATTTGCATGTTTCAATATTAACAAGAAAGAGTAGGTATAGAAATACTATTCCCAGAGAATATTTGTATATCCTAGAGTTACATATACACATCACTTGTAGAATGAAACCCTGTATCATGTCCACTCAAGTTTTGCATGATTTGTGTGTGTCTCTTCCCCAACTAATCTTTAAAGTAATGGGCCATGTCTTATATATTTTTAAATCCCAAAATACAGAGCAAAATAACAACATTAAAGATGTTAAATAAATCATTAAATAAATACATTAAAATTCCCATTCCTTTTACTTTTCAGCAGAATTTTCCAGCATCATCTCACATAATATCTTCTTTACCTTCTTTCATGTTCTCAGACATACTTAGATTGACTTTCACCTCAAGGTTTCTACCAATATTCTTCTTTTTGTCCTTCACTGAATATTTTTTATTTCTTTAACTTATATTCATTATTTAAATTGTCTTTTATTTCTTCATAGGTACTTATCCTTACCATTCTTCCAACATTAATAATATATATGTGTGTGTGCGTGTGTGGCGTGCGTGCATGAGATAAACAGTATAGGAGAATTTACTTTTATTTATTATTAAAACTATTTAATCAACTATTTCACTGGAAAAAAGAAACTTCCTTAATTTTTATCTATTTAAAATATAATTTAAGTATCATGAACTGAAATGAGAAAAGGATGATATAAAAATATATCATATGGTTTTAGAAAGAAAGCAAATAATATAACAAATTTTAACTTCCAAAGCTTTTATGTTATACTTATCTGCATGAGTGCATGACATATACATGTATGTATTCAGAAAAACACAATCAAGTGATAGTATAAAATCTTAATATTGGTCTGGGATTGTGGCTCAGTGGTACAGCGCTCACCTAGCACGTGTGAGGCCCTGAGTTTAATCCTCAGCACCATGTAAAAATAAATAAATAAAATGAAGGTATTGTGTCCAACTACAACTAAAAAAAATATTTTAAAAAGCTTAATATTGAAGATTCCAGTGGTGCAGGCCTGGAGTGCAGGCCCAACGGTGCTGCAGACACTAGCTCCATTCTGCTATGTCCGTGTCCCTCCCTGGGCCAGGCAGGCACACCTGTCTTTCTCTTCCCTCATGGCGCTGCTCCAATGCCCGACGGTGTCCACTGATTTGGAGAATATTGACATAGGCGTTAATTCTAAAGCCAAGAGTCATGTGACTATCAGGCGTGGGGTTTTAGAAGAAATTGGAAATAGAGTTACAACCAAAGCAGCACAAGTAGTGAAGGTAACAACCATAAGGCAAAATGTACATTAGAGGCTGATTTTGTATAGACCTGAGGAACAACATGTACTGTCTTCCTCTATCCTGTATTTTCCTTATAGAAAACTCAAAACACCAAAGTATCAGTTCAGCCCACCAAAGCAACAAATATCAACAAACAACTGAAACCCACTGCTTCTGTGAAACCAGTACAGATGGAAATGTTGGCTCCAAAGGGTCCTTCTCCCACACCTGAGGATGTCTCCATGAAGGAAGAGAACCTCTGCCAAGCTTTCTCTGATGCCTTGCTCTGCAAAATTGAGGACATTGATAATGAGGATTGGGAGAACCCTCAGTTCTGCAGTGACTATGTTAAAGATATCTACCAGTATCTAAGACAGCTTGAGGTTTTGCAATCCATAAACCCACATTTCTTGGATGGAAGAGATATAAATGGACGTATGAGTGCCATCCCAATGCACTGGCTGGTTCAAGTCCACCCCAAGTTTAGGCTTCTGCAGGAAACTCTGTACATGTGCATTGCTGTCATGGATCGATTTTTACAGGTTCAGCCAGTCTCCCATAAGAAACTTCAGTTGGTTGAGATTACAACTCTGCTCTTGCCTTCCAAGTATGAGGAGATGTTTTCTCCAAATATAGAAGACTTCGTCTACATCACAGATGATGCTTATACCAGTTCTCAAATCCGAGAAATGGAAACTCTAATTTTGAAAGAACTGAAGTTTGAGTTGAGTCAACCCTTGCCACTTCACTTTTTAAGGTGAGCATCAAAAGCTGGGGAAGTTGATGTTGAACGGCACACATTAGCCAAATATTTGATGGAGCTGACTCTCATTGATTATGACATGGTGCATTATCACCCTTCTAAGGTAGCTGCAGCTGCTTCCTGCTTGTCTCAGAAGGTTCTAGGCCAAGGAAAATGGAACTTAAATCAGCAGTATTACACAGGATACACAGGGAATGAAGTACTGGAAGTCATGCAGCACATGGCCAAAAATGTGGTGAAAGTAAATGAAAACTTAACTAAATTCATCGCCATCAAGAATAAGTATGCCAGCAGTAAACTCCTGAAGATCAGCACGATCCCTCAGCTGAACTCCAAAACCATCAAATACCATGCCTTCCCTCTGATGGAGAGGTCCTAGGCTGCCGCACCTTCATCCATGCACTTTTTGTTACTGGTGTGAAACTCTTGATTTTGTACATAGTCCTCTGGTCTATTTTAAGAAATCTCTTTTCACACAAATTTTCTACACGTATATTGAGGAAAAATAAAGCTATTGATTTTTCTTAAAAAAAAGCTTAATATTCATTTAATAACCTATATCATTTAGTAATATAGAATAATGGCAAAGTATTATTGATTCTTATTAATATGTAATGTGCATTAATATTTTATAAATAATAATGTCTCTCTAGAACTTCTAGTAGGTTGTCAGTTTTCCATTAATTTGAACCACTGAGAAAAAGGAATTTATGTGTCAAGGTTATAAGATGCTAAAAGATGACATCTAATTATCTTGTAGTTGAATAGAGAATTTGAGAAAGAGCATGATATGGGACTAATGGACCAGCAAAAATGCAAAGCACCATTCGGCAGTAAAGTAATTGGGCAGAACAGTGGAAGAGACCACAGTAAATTATTACTTCATTAATTTTAAAATAAAAGGGCAAGATAAGGTGGTCACTATCATAGAGTAATTAAGGTAAAACAAGTTAATCAGCACATTTTAAATGTAAAGTTGTCAGCTAATCATCCAATGATTATCAATTTTTTAATATTACAAGAGAAAGCAATTTATTCTCACTTTATCAATCAAACCATGTAATCATATGTTTCACTGAATTAAAAAACCTCTCAATTTATTTTTATCTTTTCTTAATATAATTTAACAACCATGCCTTGAGAGGCAAACTATAAAAAGATGGTAATTTTTATTTCATCTGCATATACATCAGAAAAATGACTTTCTTATCAAAATAACATTAAATGTCAAAGTTTTTCAAGCATGGCCACACTGACATGGTAATTATTGATGTAAACCACAGATATATTTATATCCTTAATCTTCTTTTACAAAAGAGTTTTGCTAGTAGAAATCTTAAAAATCAATTATGTCATATAGTATCATATTAACATGTAGTTTATATGTAGATTTCTAAATCTGAAATCTAAAGGAAAATCACTTTTTCTAGCAGAGCAGCACCACAAGAAGCATTACTGTAAGTTCTTCAAGGAGAACATAGAAATCTTAATAAATCAAGCAGTCTGAAGCAGATTTAAAAAAAAAAACTGTGTGGCAGTAGAATAGCAGGGAGAGAGTTTACCAAAAAAAAAAAAAAAAAAAAAAAAAAAATCTAAGAAATTATCTGAGAGCTGGGAGCTAAATATCTTCCAGAGCAACCATAGGGCTGGTAGCTGTTTGAATTTCAGTTATTGGGAATGGAAAGTCCTCATTGATTTCTTGGGATATCCAACAGCAATCCCAGAAAAGCTACATTTTAGTATTTGGGCTCAACTCTCCCTAAACTAAAGGCTAATAGACACATATCCCAACAAAGCTTAAAAGCAAACCTCCAAGGATAAAAGTGAACCAAAGTAAATTAACTGCTTGCCACAACAAACCTCAATTTTCTTTCAAGGAAGTTAACAATATCCAGATACACAACAGCAGGAAAGCATCCAAGGTCCAAGAAGCAGTAAAATCTAATGAATACCCAGGAGAAAAATTAGTCAATGGAAAGAGATCCAGAAATAACAGTTAGAGATATTGAAACACCTCACAACAATGCAGACCGTGTAAAGAAAAGCATGAATCTAATGTGCATAGAAATGGAAGTATAAAATGAAACCCATGAGAAATATGATATCTAAAATTAGTAGGATGAGATTATGAGAGTTTGATTACTGTAGGATAATGGATAAATGAATTTAAACACATGAGTAGAAATTGGTTATCTCTCAAAAACAGAGGGAAAAAGCAGAAGAAAAAAGAAAGTAGAACTGCAATGATTTATAAAGAATACTTTGGCTCAAAGATACATGTCTCTGAAGACCAGAAAGCAATGGAAGGTGGTGGTAGAAAGGATTAAAAAATGTTTTTGAAAAAAATGGTGGTTGAAAACTTTTAAATTTAATGAAAATTATAAGCCCATATATTCAATGTTACAAATTACAAATATAATCATAAATAAAACCATACAAAAATGTTAGAATGCATTATAGAGTTAATAGCTCTAAAAGTATACTATAGATTTAAAAAAAATAGCACACAGGAAAGCAGGTGCATATTGGAGTACATGTGTGTAAAGTTCTTTGCTGCACGGGAAGTGGTCTGATAGCATCTAAATGTACAATGCAATGAGTTAATGATAAAGTTTGCTTTTTTTAAAACAAACATTAAAAAATATATAAAAGTATACATAAAACATGAATACAAAAATATAACGATGTATAGCAAAAATTATGGAAATAATTTGGAATCTTCTAAAGTAAATAATTTATTCAAAAGTTGGAAGAGAGGAAAAGAGGAACACTAAACAAAAGGGATATATAAAATCCAAATAAATTGTAGTCTCTAACCCAAATGTACCAACAATAATACAACATATAATGGTATAAATATTTGAATTAAACAATAAAAATATACAAATTTCTCTCCTCCTCTTCCTCCTCCTCCTCCTTCTTCTTTTCTGTCCTGGAGATTGAATCCAGGGCTTCCTTACACAATCCATGCTAGGGCATTGCCGCCCTGCCTCTGAGCTACATTCCGAGTCCTAGAGAGTTCTCACGGGATCAAAGTCCAAATACACAATGTCTGTCAAAACAGAAAAACAATTTAAACACAAATATATGTATTAGTTAAAAGTTAAGGAATGGGTAAAAAAGAGAGCATACAAGCACTAATCACAAAGCTGGAGTGGTGACATTATCATCAGTTGGTATAGACTCAGAACAAGAAATAATATCAGTGATGAGAAACATAAGTCTTATAATGATAAGTTGCTCAATTCAATAAAAAGATAACTTTAACAATCCTAAATACGTATATGCCTAGAAATGCACTTCAAAATATAGGATGAAAAAACAGAAAAATTAAAGCAAAAAAATAGACAAATCTGGAATTATTGTTCTTACCCACACTCCTACTTTACAGACTAAGAAGTCTATAGACCTCCATAAAATACAGATCTTTTTGCAATTATGTGTGGAATATTCTTCAATGTAGATTATGTGTCAGGCCTTGAACAAATCTCAAAAAAAAATTAAAAATGCTCTGAAATTATGCAGAGTATATTTGCTGACCACAATAGGATTAAATATGGCATCAATAACAAACAATGTCTGGGAAGAAATATAAATACTTTGAAATTAAATACTACATGTACAACACAGTACACAATAAATTATAAGTCATTTTGAACTAAATGACAATGCAAACTCAACATTACAAATTTGAGATGAAACTAAAATACTATTCAGAGGGAAAACTCATTTTAAATTTTTGGAAAGAAAAAGAAGAATGATCTAAAAATCAGTGATCTCTGTTTTTGCCTTATAAAACTAGAAAACAGGAGGAAATTGAACCTACAGTTAATAGAAAGAAGGAACTAAGGAAAATAAAAACAATGAAAAACTAATACAAGTCATAGGAAAAATCTGTAACATCAAAGGCGAACTCTGGTAAATGTCAATAAAATTGATACATCTCTACATAGAATAATTGACATCAAAAATGACAGATGGAAAGGCAGAATTCTACAGATATTAAAGCATATAATGAAATATTATCAACAATTTTATATCAATAATTTTTAAAAGTCAATAGCTGCCTTGGGGCTGGGGTGGGCTATGAGGGGATAAATTGAGAGTGGGCCAGGAGGCACTCTCTTGAGGATAATGAACATATTTGAGGTGTCTAAATTGTGTCAGTGGTTACAGAGGTATATTGTTTGTTAAAGATCATCAGTCTGCACATTTAAAATTGGTATAGTTCATCATTTGGAAACTGGAATTCAATAAATGAGGAAACAATGGAAGATTGAAAGAATGCTATGTTAAAAATTTGCATAGCAAAGAGAATTAGAGTAATGGTAGCAAAAGTCATGGGCCCTGGGCAGTGTTTGAGGGGACATACTGAGAATGTGGTGGTACACTGACAAGTGAGGGCAAGAAACATCACCCTAGCTTTTATCTTTACTCGGGATTTCTCAAGGAATAAAGAAGACACACCTGCTTACTATTGGGGAGGCGGGACAATGCAAAGGGAGAGGGGACATTTTTAGTAAATGTGCAAAGCTAAACACTGTTAATGAATAAAATAAATTGATGTATGAAATTACATAAGTACTTAGTGCAAGATATTATCCAGACATTGTAGAAAATGTAAAGTAAAAAAAAAAAACAAAACAGTAATCATGTATTTTAACCATTTTTTCCTAGTAGGCAAGATCTGTTTAAGTAATAGCAAAAATAAAGCATTTAGTTCTATATAAAATAACTAAAGTAAATCAAATGTAGAAGAAAGTGAGAAGAAAATAATCTGTTGGAACAAAACAGGGAAGAGTTTATACAACAGGTAGTTCTTAAACAAATCTGGGAACAAATAGCCTGGTGCTACAGAAAGCAATTTCTTATCTTGAATAGTAATGTCCAAGTCCTGATTAGTATCTGAAAAGCTCAGGGGGAAAAAAAAATGCTGTTTTGTTCTTGTCCAAATTACATTAGATCACAAAATTTGTACAATTAGCTCTATATTTTGAAAATGATACAATTGAATTTTATCTATGATTAAGCATCACGTGTTAAATTTTTTTTCTACTTTGAGACCACAACTAAAATAGAACCTCAAAACTAAACTTTGCCAGGAAATTAACTTAGTGCACATCAGTTACTTTTTTTTTTTAAAGAGAGAGAGAGAGAGAGAGAGAGAGAGAGAGAGAGAATTTTAATATTTATTTTTCAGTCTTTTGGCGGATACAATCTCTTTGTTTGTATGTGGTACTGAGGATTGAACCCAGGCCGCATGCATGCCAGGCAAGCGTGCTACCGCTTGAGCCACATCCCCAGCCCCACATCAGTTACTTTTACAATTTACAATTTACATTTGTATGGAGATCCATGGGGTAGAAGATGAAGATGGAATATTTTGATATATGCCATCTCATCTCTTGAATACTATATAGAAATTGTGAAGTATGTTGGAGACAGAAGAATAAAGATGTTAGGGCATTCTAGTAAGAAGAAACAAGAGGAAAGGACTGAGAAAAAAAATAGAGTGAAAGATGATTGTTGGTAGATTGTTTTATGTAGTTATGGGAAATTAGATAAAATAGGAAATAGAATGGGGCAGTGTGTTCTTTTCCAATTATTAAGAAATATAAATGGAAGATTCAGTAGTCTACACTTTATCATTTTCACAAATGCCTATTATAATTTTGTTTGTTTTGCCTTATATTAGAATTGGGAACCGTCATGATCTGGAAAAATATGTTTTAGAAACTAATCAGTATAAGGTGGTGAGATCCATTTCAAGAGTTAGAAGCAGGGAAGTTCATTGTCATTTATTTGTGTATTGGTTTGGATGTGAGGTGTCCCAAAATGTCACGTGTGAGACAATGAAAGAAGATTCAGAGGAGAAATAATTGGGTTGTAAGAGTCTTAACCCAATCAGTGAATTAATCTCCTGATAGGGATTAACTGAAGTGTTAGGGTGTGGCTGAAGGAGGTAGAATCAGGGTGTGGCTTTGGGGTATATATTTATATCTGACAAGTGAAGAACTCTCTCTGTGCCTTCTGATCATCATGTGAGCTACTTCCCTCCACCACACTCTTCCATCATGATGTTCAGCCTCACTTCAAGTCCCAAGAAATAGAGCCTGCTGTCTATAGACTGAGACCTCTGAAACCATGAGACCCTAAATAAAACTTTTCTCCTCTACAATTGTGTTGGTGGAGCCTTTTAGTCACAGCAGTGAAAACTCTGACTAAAACAATTTATTTACCCTTTTTACGTTCTTACCCCATATTCATTTTCCTTTTATATTGTTTTCATGTTTTTAAACAAATATTTTTAGTCAAATTTATCAGTCTTTTATTGTATATGAATTTTAAGTCAAGGAGAGAAAACCATTCATTACACATGGCTATGAAGAACCAATCCACTGTTTTCCTAGTCATGTGTTTTTCTTTTTTTAAATTCAGACCTCTGACCACATAAGAAATTATCTTTCATAAAAGATATATATTTTATATAGCCAAACACTTGTACTAAACATTATTTAAGTTTTATTCCTAATGATTTTAGAATCACCTTTCTCTTAAATAAGTGCTCATACACAGTTAGGTAGTTTATAGGACCTCTATAGTATTTGTTGATCTTTCTGTTCATCTCTGCATAACACTGTATTATTGTATGAGATTTATAATATGTAAAAATGACTAATACACATTCAGATCTTTTCATTGTTTCCTTGATATTATTTTTGTATATTTTCCATATTAAATTTAGTACCATGTTTTCATGTGCCAGAAAATTTTGTTGAGTGTTTAATTTAATTCATATTAAATTTATAAGTTAGACAAGAAAAAACAATATTTGAATGCAATAATATTGTAATCTAAAGTAGGCATAATTTTTTGTTCAAGTGTACTCTTAAATCTTTTAGTAATTTTTAAATTTTCTAAGTTTTGAACATTCTTTACTAATTTTAATCTAACATATATAGTATTCCTATTGTTACTGGGTTTTTTGTTTTTGTTTTTGTTTTTTAGTACCAGGGATTGAACTCAGGGGCACTTGACCAGTGAGCCACATCACTAGCCTCATTTTGTGTTTTATTTAGAGACAGGTCTCACTGAGTTGCTTAGCGCCTCACCATTGCTTAGACTGCCTTTCATCTCATGATCCTCCTGTCTCAGACTCGTAAGCCACTGGGATAACAGGCATGTGACACTGCTCCCAGCTCCTATTTATTATGAACAGAGGGGTTGTTTTTGTTGGTATTAAACCTTCTAATAATCCTTATGTACGTATACAAAGGCCTCTGTGTTTTATATGTTAGTTTATATCCCAAAAGTGGTTGAATCCTTCAATTATTTGCATTATTTATATCAATGATTATTGTATTATTTTCTAAGGCTATTATGAAAATTATCATAGACACTGCAATTTTAAAAAACACACATCTGTTGACATAGTTCTGTAGGTTAGATGTTTAGTCATGACACAGCTAGGCTTTCTGTTCAAGGGCCCACAAAAGGTTAAATTAAGTTTCAACAAGAGCTACTTTCTCATCTGATTGATCACATTGCTGGCAGTATCCAGTTTTTTCTTGTCATAGAATGGCCTCCCCTTTTGCCTGCCTGTCACCTGGTTGCTTCCTTTACCATCTACAAAATAGGCACTCACCTTCTCATGTGGCCTGGTCCAGGTGAGAATTTCCCATATGTCAAGTCTCCCTCATACTTCAAATCTTAGAATTCATTTGCATCTACTTTGCAGACTCAGATTTTAAGATATTGTATAGATGGGTCAAGTCCAACCAGAAAATCTTCACATTTTAAGATTAATGATTGTTATTTTAATTGAATCTATGTAATCTCTTTTCCTCAATACTTAGGTTAGTATTAATTGAATAACTGAGAGAAGTTATGTGTGCATTGGGGTTAGAGACCTTGGTGACTGCAATGGTTCAAACACTGCCCTACCAAATATATGTCCACCTGGAATTTCAGAATAGGATCTTATTTGGAATAAGGGTTATTATATATGTAATTAAAGCAGTATATTCTTTAAAGTACCAATTCTAGAACTATTTGGCCTGTGGAATAGTAAGCGTTGAATTTTGTCTTCCTTGTAGGAATTTGTCTGTATTTCACCCATGTCAACTTGCTCCCTCTCCTGTTTTCTTATATTGTCTTAAGCCTCACCTAACCTAGTAGGATTTAAATCTTGGTGAGAGCTGATTACTTTCATTACCTTCCAGACTCAGAAACTGTAGAGGTATCATCTTTAGAACAAAATCCAAGTCAGTATGAAGTTTGTGATTTATTTCTGATACAATGAACTATTACTAACTTAAAATATATAAATCAATATTATATACATTAAGAATTTATAATTTCATATATATTTAACTTTTTCAAAATATCATCTCATAAAATGCTTTATTAAATTGTCACAAAATTGCATTTTGTTAATAAGAACACTATCCAGTGACTTGGCAACGTTCCAACAATATCAGAGCTAGACTAAATTGAGAGTTTTAAACATAAATCTATTTTGCTTTCCATTACCCTACTGCTCTCTAGGCAGAGACATTTAATGGAATTAAATGAGGTGGTTTTTTTGTTTTTGTTTTGTTTTGTTTTGTTTTAGTGAATTCTAACATTGCAGTTACAAATTTTAATCTCATTAATAGTGACATTCACCCTAGTTCACCTTGGTTATGAGGCTGGTTGTGAATTTACCAGATGGCTGAACATAATCTCTTAAATTCTTTATGTATACAAACATAAACAACAGAAATTTATTTTTATTAAGGTTTACTAAAAAACTTCAAGTGAACTCAAGTTCCCCTAGAAATAAAATGTTATTGGATTTCAGTCCGTAACTATGATGCTAAGAAACATAAAATATCTACCATAATTTTGTAAACTAGGGATTGTAATGATTTGCTTACTTAAAAAAATAATTTGTTTCAAGTTCAAACTAACATGCTTGCCCGGTTATAATTTTTATTTATTCATTCTAAATGTAACATTAAGAAATGCCATCTCTTGTCACTGACTAGCCTTAGGGTTTGTGCTTTTATGTTTAATTTATTATTGACTTGTGGCTTCTTTTCCTTTTACAGCTTAAAAAATGAATTGAAATAAAGTAATGATTTGCTTTTATTGCCAGATAAGATGCTAGATGTCCTGTTTGCCAAATTTACTGATTATAAGTAGCAATAGGCTTCTAATAAAAGTTTAACAAAAACACCCCCAAAAATGAAGATGTCAACTTGCTTACATTTTATCATAAAATTGTTAATTTTCCCCACTCCAATCTATGAACACATTACTTATGCCTCCATAATGGCAAACAAATGTTTTGATAAGCAAAAAAAAAAAAATGTAGAAAACATTTAATGTTTCAAAATGAAGGAATTGGTAGTAGAGACAGAAGTTTCTTATCATAATGTGGTTCAGCTGCAGTTGTCTAAGGCAGCCACATCAGCAGAGCTCACTCTTAACTGCATTGCACGTAACTTAAAAAGAAAAGAGAAACAAAACTAAATAAAAAGCCCTTCTACTCTGATATTTCTCCTGCATGGATGCTAAAATTCCTTCAGCTATATATAAAATCCCTATATCTGTCTCTAGCAAGATCTGATTTCTAAGGCACAAGACAAAGCAAGTACACCACATGCACACAGGATCCAAACAATATTTTAACCTGAACAACTGTTCAAACCATTGATAAAGTGAATATCTAAAGCAGATTATTATTTCAAACAATTTAGCAATTAAATACAGCACGAATAACAATTCAAATTGGTAGGCCCTAGCCCTTGTTATTTCTGAACTAATATGAAAAATGCATTTATATTTTTATTTCCCTCTTAGTTGTCAGTGTTACATAAATAGCATGCCTTTTGAGAAATAGATCAGTTATAAATTGAATTTTAGATTGAAACCATACCCTGAGCTCAGGCAATGTGACATCCTGTAGGATGTCGCTGAGCTGTAGGTATGGAACCTCCTGGGTTTTTTTTTGTTTTGTTTTGTTCTGTTTTTCCTCTTTGGCAATTGTCCACACCCTTCTGAATTCCAACAATACCTGAAGGTAGAGCAAGGTTGTGAATTTGAGACTTGGGCCACTTCCAGGGCCTCACAGGAAAACGCAAGGTGGTTTCCTCTTCTGGGTTTCCCAAGAGCTTCTGGGTAGGGGTGAGGAATAAAGTGATGTAAAACATTATTGGACTTCTTCCTTGTGGCTTTTGGAACTACCCTGTAGAGGTCAGATTACCAAGCAAAGATGGACAGGTGTGTTCATATTAGTGGACAGAGATACTTTTTAAAAAAATAAAGAGAAGAAAAGAGTTGAAGAAGAAAATGAGAAAGAAGGAAGAGAAGGCAGTCAGGAAAAAATAAGAACAAGAAAGAAGTGGCAAAGGCGGCTAACATGAAGAACCCATCCAGTGAAAGGTTTTGTCAGAAAGTGACAAATATTTCAAATTTGTTGAAAACAGACTGCCCACATACAATATGGTAGGCAAAAGAAAAAGAAAAAAAGGAAAAAAAAATGAGCAAAGCACAACCCAAGAAACCAAAAATGCTTTTCTAAGCTGAGGGAAGTTCCACAGTGTGTATGTGCAGTTGATTCAAAATGGAAGCTACAAGTGAAGCAGCACAAGATTAATGTTTTGTTTTGTTTTTTTTCCTATGGATGTGGTACTGGGAATTGAACCCAGAGCCTCATGCATGCTGGGTAAACACTCTATGACTGAGCCACATTGGCAGCCCTGGATTGGCATCTGAAGCTAAGCCTTCATGGACTACTGCCTAGTGGTAGCAACAATCATGTTGATAGTTGCCATGGAGTCCTAAATTAAGAATCTCATTAATATAGATTAATGTCTTCTTAGGCTCTGATAATAGTCATTAAATTCTTCTAAACAATAAGAGAAAAAGAATTTGATTATACACTCGCAAACCTAATAACTTAAAAGACTGAAAGTGATTTGAATGGAAAACTCATGTGTTTTACGCCTGCCTAACTAGTTTTTAAGCAGTTAATGGAAAGTTGACTTAACTTTTAGTAGGAGTACTAATGAGTGAAGTAAATATCTCAAGTATATTTATCATCTATCTCTAGAAATTAGTATCCTGCTTCATGAAAGTGTGACCTTTCTCGTTTTCACTATGATAGTCCTAGTTCCAAATTTAGTGCTTGACCCAATATGGAAACAATAAATCTTTGTTGTAGTGGAAAGAATATCTAAAATTCCACACAATTTTTCCTAACTGAAGAACTTAAATCATAGTAAGTGAATGTATCATAGATATATCATTCAATTGGAAGGCTTGTATTGTTTATATGATAAAATGGCTCTTTTGAACACAGATATCTGTAAAAAAGAACATATTTGGATGTTAACTTGACCAATGGCTATCACAATGAATAAATTTTAGAACTAGCAAATTGAAGTAAGTTAAATTAATAATCTTTCTAAATATCTTTCCATGAGGATCAAGGGGAACCCCCCCCAAAAAGGTGATTTTTTTTATAAGCCTGGAATTCAGTAAATCAAGAAAAATTTTAAGAAAATGATTACTTTAGAAAAGGAAAGGAGAAGGATGCACAGTAAACTTGCATATAGAAAGGCATTTGTGACTTTGAAATGTCAGGTGAAATACCATTGAGTATTGAATGAGAGAAATAAAGATGATTTGACTATCATATGTCCAAGTGATTAAAATACATAAAGAAAATCTAAAAAAAATTATTGCAAAATAGAATTTGGAGGCATTTCTAAAAACAAAGCTTAACAAAATAATTAATTTATCACTACCTACTTAGCTAGACACTGGAACTTACAGAATAAGCTGAATTAGAGCTTAGTCAAAATACAATTTAAAAATTCAATGTGTTGATATATGATAATAATATCTCTTCTAAGAATTAACCAAACTCATTTCTTAAATTTTTCTTGATTTAAAATTTTCACAGATTTTTGTATTTACTAAATAATTTCTCATTTGATATCCCAATAAATGCTTATATTTTATAAGCATTCTGCTATAGATGATGTACCGACTACCCCAAAAAAAGCAGGCATTGTTATAGGGTCTGGAAATCCACAAAGAAACCAATGTCAATTTGTGTCTATACAGGGAAAAGTTGAGTATTAGAAGTGAAATGGATTTTTCTCTCACAACTAGATATTCTTACATTACATTCAATGTCTTTAAAAGAAAACAGTGTCTTATGACATTAGCTAGATGATTGATGATGGGAAGGAAGGAAGGAAGGAAGGAAGGAAGGAAGGAAGGAAGGAAGGAAGGAAGGAAGGAAGGAAAGAAGGAAGGAGGGAAGGAAGGAAGGAAGGAAATGCCATCCTAGATTCTAAAGAAAGAGGATTGATAAGTATTACTTGTCACAGCAATGTTTATAATAACAAATGAAAACAGCAATCAATTTGAATAATCAACACTTTGGAACCTGCTCAGAAAATAGGATGGATTCTTAAGAGAATAGTAGTAATTTATACAGTAAGAAATCACCCGAAGAGTATATTCTCTGAAATCATGAAGACCTGGTGGTGTTGAGTCTCTAAGATGTCACACAATGACTCTCAGATCTACAGATTTATGAAATCTATGAGCATGGCTGGGACTAATGGATTTGCTTTATTTGAGTAGAATATGGCAGAAGTTGTGGGATGTCACTTTTAAGATCAGATTATTAAAAGATGGGACATCTCTAGAGTGCTCTCTTTTGCTTCCTCTTGAACCATCCACTCCAAGGAAAGTCAGCTGCAACACAGGTGATCTTGGGAGCAGATTTGCAACCTGACAAACACTATGTTTGTGATTTTGGAAGTAGATCCTCATCCAGATCAGCCTTGGCCTTTAGGCGAGTCCTGAATGACACGTTGCATTGTCTTGTGATACCCTATGCCAGAACCACCCAGCAATGGCACAACTGGATTTCTGAGGCACAGAAACTAAAAGACAGTAAATGATAGTACATTTCAGTTCTACAGTAATTTACTACATAGCAAAAAATAACTAATATACCTGACTTTCTATCCTCATATTTCCTTTTACTGGCTGAATGTCCTTAGTTAGAAATGTGACTTAGAAGTTCTTTCACTGTTAATTTTTTTTACCTGTGAAATATGTATATTATAGAGTCAAAACTAAAAAATGCAAATTTAGGATTATTGCAGGATTTCATAAGGTAATACATGCAAAGTATGTGTATGAGGGATTTTATCATGTTATAAAATATAATAAAATATTTCATCTATTAATTAAGGTATGGGATAATATTTACTGGTAGTTGAGCTATTCAATTATGTTGAAGAAAAAAAAGTTAAAATAATATTTGCATAAGTGAAAGAGCACAAAATTTTGATAATAGTTATATCTGGATTAAGAGCATACAGGTATTCTACATATAGTTTTATTAACACTTTTGTGTAAGTTGGAAAAGTTTTCAAAATAAAGAGCTTTCAAGTATATACAATATAATCACTCCTTTAATAACACATTTAAAGAAATAAATTAATAGCTATATATAAACATATTAGCAATGCTTATCTGAGTGAAAAAATTATGAGATATAGATAAATCCATTTAACTTTTTTATATTTTTAAATTTTTTCAATATGAATCATGTAATAATTAATAATACTAAAATGTATTTTTAAGTATATTAAGCAGGGTTAGGAATATAGCTGAATTGGTAGAGTGCTTGTCTAGAATACACAACACCCTGGGTTCAACCCTAGCACCACAAAAAGAAAAAATGTGGAAAAAGTATATTAAGCAACTTATAACTTATGTTTGTCAATGAAGAATAAAGTTACAGAATAAAAATACAGAAAGAAAAGCTAGAAAATTGCATAAATATTTAATAACTAAGTAGACACTAAAATATAGGATTTCAAATGAGATGAAGAACTTGGGAAGATAATTCATTTTTTAAAAGAGTTCTATTTCAAGTATGCTTTTTAAATTTTTAAAAAGCACTTTAATTTCATAACTTTTAGAAATAGGCTATGCTTTACTCTGGTTATTATTTGATTTGAAAAAAATAAGTTCTGTTTAGAAAAAAATAGAACAGAAAACTAATTTCTACACATAGAGATATGCTTCCATGTGCAGATAATATGCATGAAATGAAGCAGATTATAGCTCCTGTTCTATGAGTATAACATGCTTTTATCTTTTCAAAGACTCAAAAACCAAGGATGCTTTTTGGTTCTTGAAATAAAAGATCACTTTGATTTAATCACTTCAGTTTGAACTGCAAATTTCTGTCACAGCCACACGTGTTTGTTTCTCCAACGCATCTGCTGGGTCATTTATCACCCTCAATCTGTACCTACAGCTCTCATTTATTCTCTATATTCAGGTCAGGAAAAGCATTTAGTATCATTATAGATAAAAACACCTATTTTTCCTCTTTTATTCTAATTCAAAAATGTCCTTGTCTATAAACTCATGTCCTCTGAAATGCAATAGTGAATCTTACAGTCAAAACACATTTCAACATTTATAAATATTATATAACTTTAGGACATCATTTATGAAAGTTACTTAGACATAGTGCATTTCAGAAGTATGCTAGAAAGTACTATTAATAGAAAATCTAGGTGCTTACTTTGTTAGATTACTTGTAAACATATTAAAGTTATTTTTGTATGTTTCTGTTTACCACAGAGAAACAATTTTCCCTGAAAGACTATCTTACCTTTTATTTTAGTTAATTCTGGAAAATAGTTTCAAGAGGAGGCACTTAGAATTTTTTGGCACAATTAGATTGACAAATATATTTCTCTTCTCATCTTCCTCAATGCTTCTCAGGGAGCCTTAGTTTTCATTGTCTCTTTGAGCTTCAAGTGTTAACTATCAGCACTGATGGATTCCTGGTCTCTTTTGTGGGTCACTGAGACATATTCCATAAAGACATAGAATAACACAAAAATTCAGAATCCGGAATTTGAAAGCAGCTAACCTAAATCCAATCTTGTTTAAATTACTTAATATTTTTGTGTCTTAATTTTTATATGTTAATTAGGAGGATGATAAATAGTGGCAGAGTTGGGTGGTATAATTGACTTAACATGTCATGTGTTTAGTACTTGGGATATGTTAGGAATGAAAGTATTTAAGCTACAATTAATGTTATATTACTATGGATGTTTCCTTTCTACATGATTTTTCCCTTTGCTTCCAATGGATTTCTCTTTGATTTTGTTATCCATTGCTAGCTAACAAAGTAGACGATTATTGCATTGTTATGTCATCAACTTATTTTTCCTGACACTCTCACATTTCTCCAAGCTGTTTGCAAAAAGAAAGAAAGAAAGAAAGAAAGAAAGAAAGAAAGAAAGAAAGATGCATCTATATCCTCTCCAGTCATCACCCATTTTCCTATTTTTCTCTTCCTCTCACAACCAACCCTCTTTAAGAAATATACTAGAATTCTTCTAAGATCAGAAAACCATAAATACCCTAAAAGAGAGAGACATGGGCAAGACCTGATTGCATGCTGAGCTGAAATCCATTATATCATTTTCTTTATTTGACTCATTTTTCTCTATTACTCTAATTAAACTTGCTTTATTGCACCATAAGGCCTTAGCTATTTTCTTCTTCTCACTCTTTTATAAGATGAACTCACAGTGGAATTCCATCTATTCCCTTAGCCTCCGTGAAATGATATGTTAATAACTTTCAAATCAAGAATTCCATCTCAGTTGTTTTTTCTGGGCTTCAAATATCCTTATGCTATTCGATATCTCCTGTGTATATCAGATGCTTTGACACAAAGTATCCAAAAATTATTTCAACTATTCAAGCACCCATTCTCCAAATCTGATTCTTTTCCTACATAATATATCACAATGCTTGGTTACATGATGAAAACATCACTTTTTCAAACTTTCTAATTATTATAGAACAGATGATCTCAAAAAGTGATTATTAATAATATAAAATATATATTTATACCCAGACCCAGTTCAAGGAAAAAGTATTATAAACTGACAAATAGTACTCTGCATATTCCCTCTGGTATTTAATTACCTTCCTAAAGCCAAAAGAACCATTATCCTAAAAGTGATATTTATGCTTTCTATGAATGTCTTGGTATGTTACTGAATAAATGTATGTTCCTAAACTATATAAAATTTATTTGTGCATTAAAAATCAAATAAAGTAGTTGTATCATATGTATCCTTTTATGAATTGCTATTTTCATTAACTATTAAAGTTTTAAGGTTTATACATCATAACGAGTAGAAATTGAGAGAACACCGAGTCTCTAAAGGAAAATGTCCCTCTCAAACTATAAAACAAACAACTCATAAATAACTTGTGAGTGGAGGGAGCCTAAAGGAGAGAAAATGACCAGGATGTAAGGAGCACTAAATAGTGTGTACATTACTTTAACTTTCCAGTTTCTTACAAGTGTTCTGGGATGTAGCAAAACACTAATGAGACCTTGATAGGAAGAAACCTTTAATCTGGTGAGGCTAAGGGCTGACATTTGATTGTACCTTGATACTCTGGCTGGATAACCCAGTCAGATCAACCATATGACCACCAGGGAGGTCCATATAAACTGGAACCTCCATAGCAGACGGGACCTCTGCAAAAGGAAACACTCTCTTGCTTCACATTCTCCAGCATGAGAGAAGCCAAGCCTCTTTGGATCTCACATATTCCACCTACCTATGTATTTCAGTATAAACTTGACCTTAAGCCCCTAGTGGCACTTCTCACTCCTAAGATTGCCTGCATTCCGTTGTTCATTCGTTGAGGGTGTGTACTTTTTCATTCTAATAAAGCTCTTCCTGTCTCTTTACTATAACCTGACTTGCCCCTACATTCTCATCAGTGATTCAGTCAAGACACTAGAAGTTTCAAGTAGAGGTCTCCTCTGTCTTTGGAGATCTTTATGCCCTCTTATGGGAAGATGAAACCTTTGGCTCTAGTTTACCTTCTTTGAAAGCTAAGGAACCGGGAACAGTGGTGCACATCTGCAATCCCAGCAACTCGGGAAGCTGAGACATGGGGATCACAAGTTCCAGGAAATTTAGGTCCCATCTCAAAATTAGAAGTTAAAAAAAGGAGAAGGGTTGCTCAGTGGCAGAGTGCCCCTGTGCTCCATCCCCACTACAGAAAAAAAGAAGAAAGGGGACAAGGGGACCGGGGAGGTGGAGGATAAGCAAAAGCTATCTAGTATCCCAGTTTTTAAAAAAACACCCAATTCATTCTCTCATTCTTCTGCTGCTACATGCTTAGGTAAATTCTCACTTATTTTTTTTTTTATCGTAAATGCAACTGCAACGAAATTTTAGTATATGTTTAGTTCTGTACAATACAGAACATTACCCAAGGCATAAATCAAGTAAAGGAATTATTTGTCCATAGAATATTAGAACTTTATTATTGTCTTGCCAAGTTCATTTCAGAATTACTTGTATCAGTCTGTACTTTAATTAAAGGCAGAAGAGTTTACTCAGATTGTTTTCTATCTCTGCCATTTTTTATTATGTTTAATCTACCGTCCAATATATGTGAAATAGTATCCCATTATAGTTTTAGTTCACACATCTCTTCCTGATAGTGATCTTGAACTTCCTTCATATAATTAATGACACTTTGGTTTTCCTCATTAGTATTATAAATGTTTATGTGTTACGAGTGGATTTCTGCCTTTTTCTTGTAATTAAAAAGGATGCTTTTTATATTTATTGAGAATTTACTGACTATTATGTACCAAATACTTTAGAAATTCTATAGAATTTTCTTTCAATTCTGCCCTAATTTATTTGTAATATGATATATATGTCTTATGTTTATAACTTAATACTTAAAATACTTTAACATACTTAATTTATGTCATAAAATACAAGTTGAAAAAGTATGATTTATGAATCAAATTTGACCTGGCTCCTATTTTGTAAATAAAGTTTTATTGGAAGACATTCATGCTCATTTGCTTATATAGCATTCATAGCTGTTTTTCGTTATAGCAGCAGAGATGACAAAGCAGCAACAGTCATGACAAAGACTTTGTAGTGCATATGCCAAAAAATACTTACTCTCTTTTCTTAATAAAAATTAAATTCTGATCCATAGTCTCTATGGAAATAAATTTTATTATCTGAATTTCATCTTGGCCTACTTTTGGTATTAGAGATTTTGCTGGTTCTTACTCAAGATGGGTTGATTTTTCTTGCCTGCTTGATAATGTCAGATTTCAATTTATGAGCTTATGCTTGGTAAACCTTTGGGACAAAATTTGTAAAATGTTTAGAAAGAGTGTTTTTTCTTTTACTAATTATTTGCTTTTTTCCCTCTTGGTATACTGAATGACTATCAGTGATTATTTTCTATCAGTTTATTGCTTTAGTAAGTCAGAAGTTTTGTACCCCACCATTATGCAATCGGTAATCCTTGGACTGTCCCATATTTGGTCGGAGACTAATTTCCAAAAGCATGTCTGTTGTTTTCCATGTCTTGTATGGGATAAATATCTACATTCTCAGTTGGATATAGATACATGAAATGTCCCCAGGCTGTCATACCCTTGCTCCAAGTTTGCAATGCTGATTCTTTCCTCCCCTCCTATTACTGTCCCCTGGATATTTGGCCTAATTTCTTGCACACTCAAAAGTGCATTTACAAAGAGGATTGATGTATTTCATTGAGAATGTAATAGGTCTTTTCTATCAGATAGCTTTTTAGTGTAGTTGTAGATTGCACTGCCAGAAATTAGTCATGGCCAAATTTTTGAAGTTGCATATCTGGGAATCATGCCAGATGCACTATTTGTAAACCCCACATAACTAGAGAGTACAGAGCAATTGCTACAATTCCTCACTCTAAAAGTTGTCCAATTTATTTTTCTGTTCCACCTTTACCACCAGACTATTGGTTTAGATGACTATCAATCCTTATCTGAATTATCAAAATGATTTCCTAAGTGATCTCTCTCTCTCTTCAGTAACATCTCTCATATATCCCCAATATAGCATCCAAAATGAGCTTTCAGAACAGCAAACCTTTAATGGTTTCCATTGTTCTTAGTGGTTGTTCCACTATTTATCTTAGCATATGCATCATTTCTGGGTCTCTCCATCTTGCACACTACGGTTAGGCTTGGCTTTCCAATACGAATTATTTTCACTTTTGTCTTGAATTCTTACAGAATTTACTTTCTTCACCTAGGAAAGTCTGAACCATATATTATCTAAGCAGCCCCAGCAAGCCGTTTATAGTGAACACATGTCAACTTGTATATGAAACTGTCCATTATGTACCTGATATCCTCAGAGTTGTCTATGTGCCCCTGCTATATCCTCAATACTCCTGCAACTTGACACCTTACAACAATGTATTTTAGAGTTAATTATTTATTTTTCTGGTTGCTGTTTATATCTAAAAACTGAGTGGGAGGGGGGACTGAGCAAAACAGATTTCTGAATAGCAACTTTATTTGATGCAATAGTGCCTCTTAAGTATGTTAAGTTATTCTGACAAAAGGAAATGTGGAGTTCTCAGTCAAATTGAAATGCCTGAATCACATGGGTTATTAAGATCAACAACAAATAAATATAAGTGAAAGCAAATGATGAGTTTTTTAGCACGCCTGGGATATTAATACAGCACCGTAAAGCCTGAATCCTTTTCTCTTTTGTCATCTCCCCACCATTCTCAGTAATGGTAAGGTTGTTAGGATGAGAACTGGAGTTGCAGTAAGGACATTACTTGTGGAAAGCATCTCCAGCCAGTGACACATTGCTGCTCTATCAGAGGAGGTTAGGAATATCCACACTTGGCTATAGCAATTGCTTGCCCATCAGCCTAAGGAATAGCTATGGTTTTTCTCTATGTTATGTTAATAGAGAAGACATGGGGCCAGAATGCCTATTACCAATCTGTGGCTAGATAAGACCTTGTGACTATTAAGAACTCTTACATATTTAGAATTTAGTGTATCCTGAATATACAGTGATTACTATACTTCTAATTTTAAAATTATTTAGAATATTATGAATATCTAGATCTTAGGTATGTCATAAAATTTAAGCATTTCTTGGTTTGGTCCTTCCATCTCTATTTTTATTTTAAACATGTACATGTTCTGCTTATTATATATCTCATATGTAATATACCTTTATATTTGTCAATGTTTAACAGTCTTTCAGCTTGTTGAATACTTACCAAACCTTAAAATTCTTTAAATATATTACATATATGTTACAAATAACAAAATTATTGAAACATATGTATAGAATATTTCAACAGAGCACCTGGCTTCATTTCCAGGGTTAAGGTGGGGGCAGGGGTGAAGAGCAATCTGGTTCATCTGGCCTGAATATGAGTCTTCATATTTTTATTTTCAACCTGTGTCTTTTGAACTCAAAGAAAGTAAGCAATCAATTTTTGTTGTAAACATGGGTACAAAGTGAAAGTAAACCTAAAACAGATTGTCTTGGGTTCTATATTTGTTATACCCATGGTCCCTAACCTCCTCCCCAGGAACTCTGCTTTGAAATATAAGCAGTTGTTTATATGTTCCCTTTTGATTGCTTTTTTTTTCCTTTTCTTCTCATCTTCCTGAGAAACCCTTGTCTTCTCCTTACCCTCAAGATATGATTTCACTTAACTTACCCTGAGAATGTGCTCCAAGCTTGAGTTATGTAACCCTATTCCATATCCTATTTCAAGATACCCTTATATCTTTAATATAATTTATTGCAATGTATAATAACATTTATTAATTTTCCTCAACTGTAAAATCATTGAGGACAGGATTTATACTTTGTAAACATCTTTACTTCAGTGTAAGGTAAATATCTAATATTACTTCAACACCCAATATTTCTTTTGCCAAATAATTGAGTTATGAAATAAATAATGAGAATTTAAAAACTGTCTTTTTTAATGATAAATGTTTTAAATGAATAGTTTAATGACCTAGACGATTTTTGATGTGTTGCTAATGTAAATGAAGCTATTTAATGATGTAGTAATTTTAGTAGGTTAATAGTGGTGTTCAAAATACGGTTATTATACAGCATTATATTTTATGTATTTTTAGACTATTCAGCTCTAAGACTGAGGGAATATTACTTCAGTATCACATAATTCTTTTAAGGACTAAAATAATTTTTTTTAATGGCAACAATATGTAAGAATTGGGCAATAGCATGTTACCAGCCTGAATAGAAGAAGCCTGTCAAAGGACAAGGTACCAGGACACTTTATTAGCACACATTCTTTTTCTAGACCTGAATTCTGTTCTGTAGGTTCTTGATTACATTACTTCAAAAACGGCAATAATATGGAAAGTATTGTTTTCTGAAAACTAGGTAAAACATTCTACAGAATTGGAGTAAAACTGGCCACCCACCAACTTCACAGGAATATCCTGAGGAATAATGAGATAATGTTTGCCAGATTTTATGAGACCCCTGGATGAAAGCATTTATACAAGTACAAAGCCCTGGAAGAAATGCCATTGCAATCTGAGTGACAGATAATGTCCATGAAAAAAAGAATGTAGTTTTGTGGACTGGAGAAACTCAAGGCCCTGTGAGAAATCAATGGCTAAAGGGCACCAAGGAAATGCAAAAAAAATGGAGGGGAAAGGGATCCCCATAAACCTATAATAAATGTTTTTAAAATATTCTTTTTTTTCTTGCCTTCCATCAAATCCCTATTTAAGAACTTAAATGCATTGTAATTGCTTGAGATGAGTTTGTGGTAATGAGGAAGGATAGTGTCCTGCTTTTCTGAATTATCAAAAGGCTCTTCATATTATAATTTCTTATGAAGAAAGATTATTTTTCTTACATATGATAAACACAAATGAAATTTCAAAAACGTGTGTCATTTATTTGAGATTCCCATTCTTTGAGCACATTCCTCTAAGAATGTATTACAGAAAAAAATAGCATAATGCAAACCATAATTTCTAATTGTTCCCTGAAACATTAGTGTGAGATGCCCAATGAAAAAAAAGTAAGATTCTAACCTAAATAAACAAATTTAAAATTATCTAAACATATATTCTTACGGGAAAAATATAGTTAATATTTAAGATTTTAATTTCTAAGAACTTTTTCCTCTATAACATACCTTTCAAAATAATTCAAGTTTATTCTTAGTATAATTATAATTGTAGGTTTTTGAGGGACAAAGCTTCCAACACTATAAGAATTTAGGAATGAAGTCACTGAAGCTCAAGAAACTTGTAAAGTAATAAAATCAGATATAGATCAAAGTTTTATGTAGAAAAATAAAGTTTATAAAATTTTACATTCTAAACATAATGAAACCAGGACTCTAAAGAATCAAATCCAGGTCTACTTTCCTACCACCCTATCATCTTGCTCTTCAGGTATCAGCACTTAAGTATGTGGGAAGGTTCTAACAGTCATCATTTACTAAGAACGAGATTTCATAAAAATTAGGAGTCAGGTGAAATGTGCATTTTTCTAACAAATTTAATCTATCCTGATGTTGGGGTAGAAGATTTTAATACTCTTATTCTTGACTTCTTATTGGAATATAGGAAGAATAACCAAGTGTTTTGGTTGAAAATGATGCCAAAAAAATTATTCTACCTAGAATATATTAATGTAAAACTTAGCATAAAGAATAATAAATCTTCCTAGGCACAGTGGCAAATACCTGTAATCCCAGAAGCTTGGGAGGCTGAGGTAAATTCCCGCACAGGCAATGAAATTTGGGGTTCCTCTGTGTGAAGCAGGCTGGCTGAGAAATAAAGCTAAGAAAAGAAGGCGTGAAAAAAACCACAAGACACAGAAAGTAATTTTAGAAAGTGAGGGCAGGGGTCGAACTTAGGGGTCAACTTCAACACTGGAAAAAGATAGCAAGAGCCTATGTTTGTTTTATTTACATGAGGGAACTTCAAGGGATTCCATAGAATGTTCTTGGGCCAAATAAGTTAGGAGGTAGGCTGTCCAGCCCAATGGCTCATGCCCAGTTCTAGAGCTAGGAGAGCAGCCCTCCTATCTAAGCAAAGACTGAAGTCACCTGCATTCTGCAATCCATTAAGTGGGAAGGGCCACAAAAATAGCATGCAATGCCAGACCAATATCTCCTTGGTTTAATGCCAAGTGAAGAGCTCAGGAGTGGCATCCCACAGTGAGGCCTTAAGGAACCCAGTGAGACCCTGTCTCTAAATAAATTATAAAATAGGGCTGGAGATGTCATTTAGTGGTAGAGTACCCTTGAGTTCAATCTCCAATATCTAATAATAATAATAATAATAATAATAATAAATCTTATTCTATGTGTTTAAGGTCCTTGCTTAGTATCTGGATGGCCATCTTAAGAGATAGCCACCGTTTTAAGGGAAAAGTTTCACCTTCCTGCCTAAGAGTGTTTCTGAGAAAGGCTCATCACTCCCTCTTACCAACCCAACCCCTAACCACTGGTATGAGGACCCGACCTTCTCTGATTCCTCAGCCTGCACTATAAAAGTCCCAGAACCAAAGTCTGTTTTGCCCCTCTCCACTATAGAGAGATGGCCTTTATTTGTCAGCTCTGACAAATAAACTCTTATGTGTATCTCTGCCTGGTCTCTGTATTTCATTTCTCCCTTATTTGTCTCTCATTCCTTGCTTTCCCTTCAATGTGCGCACAGACACACACATATTCAGATAAACAGACATAGCATGACATATGTATAAGGTAGTACAGGCATGATCTATAGGAATTCCTTTTCTTTTATAGCTATAGAACTACCAGAATGTTCTTTAATATGTGTGAAAGTCAACTATTCAATGATCATTCTCAACAATATAGAAATGTTAGAATGCTTTTTACTATGCTAGAAGGATTTTTTTTCTCTCAAAGATATGATAGATTTGAAGACCAGCGTTCAAAAATTCTCCAAGGGAAAAAATATATTAATCACTTCTCAAATTTTAAAAAGCAAGTAAAATGAAACTCAATAGTACAGAAAGTCAAATAATTGGGGGCTGAGGTAGAGAGAGTAGTCATTTTCAAATCAGAAGCCTATTAAAACTCAGCATGTAAAATGTTGATGTTCAGGTTATATTCACAAATTGTCTATGATAGCAAGTTAATTAATATCCTAACCCTATGTGATACATTATATTACAACATCACATAAATTAATTAGGCTCCCAGAATGCTGAAAAGGAGAGAGCATGGTTCATCTGTGAAAGCTCTACTTCTAACCCTCAGCTTTCTCAATTCACCTATTGAGGTTTCTGATTTATTGATGTTGCCTTTCCTATCCAAGAGGATGTTTTGAGATTTTAAAGCATAGAAGCTCTGGTCTAAGGACTTGAAGATCCAGATTTTATTTACAACTTAAAATTCAAAGCTTCATTTTATATTTCTATAATGCAGAGGCAAAAATACATCTTTGAAACAATTATGAGAACTAAAAAGGAAACGGGAAATTGAGTATTCTAAACTATAAAGATCAGATCAAAATGTACATTACAGTTCTATTACTAACCTCGGTTTTAAGCAAAATATTACATGAATTCTCAAGATTAAAAACAGATCAAATCAGAGTTAACTATAGCAGGGCTATTCTCTAAACCTTTCTTCCCTCCAGTCCCTCAGTTCTCTTCATCAGGAAATTTCATAAAATCCTGATTTATACCCAAGAAACAAGGGTAGAAAAAAATCTACCATTACTATTTTAAATGGCCTATTATGTTACATACGTCTATTCACAAAGTTCACATAAAACTTGCTAACATATAATATTGATTAATTTTATGGCAGAGGAAATTGAAATTCAAAAAAATAGAAGCTTCCCCCAAATTGTATAGTAAATGTGTGAAAAAGCTAAGTATCAAATCCAGTTCTAGGCATGTACTACCATAGCATCCTGATTTTCAGATATGAACACTTAAACTTGAGCATGTGGGAAGGTTCCATTAAGAGTAATAACTCACAGAACATAGTGTGGCACACGCTTGTACTCCCAATGACTCAGGAAGCTGAGGCAGGAGGATTGAAAGTTCAAGGCTAGCCTTAGCAACTTAGCCAGGTCCTTAAGCAGCTTAGTAAGACCCTGTCTTAAAAAAAAACCCACAAAATAAAAATTAAAAAAAAAATGAAAATGTAGCTCCATGTTATAGTGCAAGTCCTAGTACCAAAAATAAAAAAGTGTAATAGACCATTAAGAACCAGATTTCAGATTTCAGGGGATAGGCATATAGCTCAGTTGGTAGAGTGCTTGCCTTGGCCCTGGGTTCAATCCCTAACACCACAAAACAGAAAAACAAACAACAACAAAAAAAGAACCAGATTTCAGGAAGGCTAAAATAATACATCATTTGATTGATATTGACTTGAACAGACATAGAAGTCTTCTTTTCTATTCTGTTCTTTTAAATATAGATTTCTTTTTTTAATCTTTCAAGTATGAAGAACTAAAGTCATCCTTGTATTTAGCATTACATTCCATCTTGTTTCCACTCATCAACTCTCATAGAGAGATTCATGACTTCTTAAATTGGCAGCAATTTTTAATTCAACAATGGAGCTATCTTTGAGTTAACCTTGTTATTTTGATCTCTAATATTCAATTTAGGGCCAGTACCTGAGGAAGCATGTTTGGGACTGCAGACTCCATTACAACAGTAATCTCTGACACCCACACATTCTCAAATCAACACTCTAATTTGTATTCTCCAGATTGATAAAGTATATGAGATCCCTTAATTAATTAGATCTATAGACTTTACATTCCTACTTTTCTTTTCATATTATATCTCTGCAGGCAAATTATCAACTCTTACATCATATATTCCTATACTACCAAATGCAATCTTTAGCATTAGTCATCTTGGAATACAGATTTGATCACTGGATATCTGGTTCTTTATGTTGATTGCAATAAAAAAAATCCATCTATTTAACCATAATTTATATTCCTCATCATTTTTTCCACTTATGATAAGGTGTCTTTGTTCTATCTAGATCTTCTTTCAGAAGCTTTCTCTCTGGTACTGCCATGGCTCCCAGGAAACATTTGTCTTATATATTATCAGATGCTGTGAGTATGTATGTATAAAAAGAGGATTTTTTTTTATATGTATGTAAAAAAAGAGGATTTTTTTTAGATTGGCATCCAGGATCAAAAGTTGGATAGTCCTGAAATGATTACAGGCTGGAGAGCTGGAGAAACCAGGAGGTTCTCAGTCCAAGAAGCTGGAGCTTTGGAAGAAGGACCAATGATGCAGCCCCAGTCAAGGACTGAAGGTCGGGAAACCTCTTGCAGAGTCTCTGGTCAGAGTCTGCTTTGGAAGAGTAAAGGAGTTGGAGTTCAATATCCTCAGGCAATTGCAGCAGCAGTTCAAGCACCTGCTCAAGAAGAACTGAACTTGAGTCTGCATTGTCTTCCTGTTACTTGCACCTTTTTGGTCCAACCAAGCCCACGACCTACTGGACTATGCCTCTCACATCTAGGGTGGATCTCTTCCTCATTTGGCTGCTCCACATGTTAATCAGGGCTGGAAACACCCCAATAGACACACCCAGAGATTTCTTCATCATAGGCATCTCTTAATCCTATCAAATTGACATTCTGAATTAACCATCACAGATGCCCTTTGTTCTCTATTGAGACACCATAAGCTTGGAGTTTGGGAGAAAAATCTCTGGTGCAACTGCTATCTATTCCTTTTAGTCCTCTACTTTCAATACTGATTTGTTTCTCCTTTAGGACTATCTTTGGCTGCAAAATTTTATCTTCGGACAGCCAAAATTAATCACATATGGCTATATTTTTTGCAAATGAACAAAGTCCAACATCATGCAGCTACAAAATAATACAATCAAGGAATCCCCTATCATTCAGTTCCAGTTTCATTAATATTTGGGTGTGTTTTGTTGGTTGTTTTTTTATCCAGCTTATCAAAGAAAGGCTTTTCTTTTGGCTTAGTAATCCTTATGGGGGAAACATGAAGTAATAATCTTATCTCATGTTGTAGTTTTTGATTGATACGTTCATCTTGGGCTGCAGTGTTGTATTATCAGTTTCATTTTCCAGAATCCTTTTCTTTATATAAGTCCAATTCAGATTGGTCCAAAGTAAAGTTTTAAATTACTTGGAAAGTGGAAGTGAAATGGCAGCCATAAAGTTCCTATGGTGGCTATTGATTAGAAAGTGTGAGAGAAAAAGTGATGCCATGTTGTTCAGGCATGTCCCAGTACAATATCTCCATTTCCTTCCCAAATGCCAGCCAGATGAAGAAAAAGAAAACACAATCCTATAATTACATATTTCACTGAAATTTATGGAGGTACGAGCAGAAAGACCAACAACCTTTTTGTAAAATTTGCACCAGCCCATATCTCAGACCTGCTTCAGCAACTTTGTGTACAAAACTTCAATATTTCCATGTATTTCAAATTAATTTATTTATACCAAAGTCTATGAATGGTCTGTCTTGAGTGCATGAATTCTTCTTTTCAAATGTTGATTTCCCTAGCTTATTACGTAATTGTATAAGGTTTAATTCCCATAAAAACTTCCCTGTCTTTATATGCTCATAGTGAAGTGATTTCCAGCTGGTGTTAGAAGCAGAATTGGTATGAAAGAAGACGAAAAATTTTAGGCCTAAACACCAACAGCATTATAAGATTGTAAGAGTTCACAATTTCTGTTTATAAAAACTAGGAGGCTATATATGGGAAGGATCCAGTGGACTTTGAATAAGGCAAATGACTATAATATTGGATTCTGTCGCAACTGTTCACATATAGAGTAAGCAGATATGCTATATTTGATACACTAGTTCAAACTACTATGAGTGGCTGTTATGGCTTGGATATAAAGTGTCACCCCAAAAGCTCATATATTGGAAATGATATTCAGTGCAGCAACGCTCAGAGGTGAAATTATTAGATTCTGATAATTGTAACCTAAGCAGTAGATTAACCTATTTGGTGGATTACTAATTTGAATAAGTTACTAGGTAGTAACTATAGGCAGTTGGGTCATGGCTGGAGGAAGTAAGTAATTATGGGAATGCTCTCATTCTGGATCCTTACTGTCATTCTCTGATTCCCCACTGCCATGATCTGGGCAGCTTTGCCAACTTTATCTTTCTACCATGATGCTCTGCCTGTCCCTAGGCCCAGAACAATAGAGTCAGTGACCAAGAATTGAACCTCTGAAGCCATGAGCCCCCAAATAAACTTTTCTTCTTCTAAGTTGTTCTTGTCAGGTGTTTAGATCATGCCAGTGAAAGGCTGACTAACACAGTGCCTCTAAAACATTGTTTGATTGGTTGAGTGAAACTTGGACTCCAAAATAGCCTACAGTGTATTAGGTTAAATATCACCATTTCCTTGGGCTCCAAAAATGAATGTACTCAAAGACTTAAGTAGACTGGAGTGTTAGAGTGGACTCATTATACAATGCCTATTTACACACCTTTTTCCTATTGGATGTTGATTCACTGGAAATTATTCATTGCAATGAAGATCCATGATCCCTTAAACAAGTACCAGACTTGACCCATTTCTACACATGTAGAAAGAAGTCTTTCTGATCCTAGTCATTCTGATTAGAGTGAGATGATGTCATGTCATTGTTTTGATTTGAATTTACCTAATGATAAGTACACTTGATCATTTTAATATACCTATTGGCTATTTATATGTCTTATTTTTAAAATAAGAAATGTCCATTGTCCACATTTTAAATGGGTCATGTTTTTGTTATTGAGTTCTCTGAGTTCCTTATATATTCTGCATATTAACCCAATGTCAGATATGTAGTTTGCAAATATTTTCTCCCATTTTCAATAAAATACTAGCACACTGAATCCAACAGCACACTAAAAAAGTTTATTCACCATGATCAAAAGGGATTCATCCTGGGATGCAAGGATAATTGGGCATATGTAAATTATAAATGTAATATAACACAGCAACAAAATTAAGGAAAAAATTATGGTCATCTGAATGGATGCAGAAAAGTAATTTGATAAAATTTAATATACCTTCATGATAAAAACTCTGAACAAATTAAGTATAAAATTAAAGGAATGTACCTCAATATACTAAAGGTCATATATAATAAGTCAATAGCTAATATATGAAATAGAAAAGAACAGAAAGCTTTCTAAGGTGTGAAATAATGAAAGGATTCTAAGTTTCACCACATTTCTGCAACATAGTACTTTTAGTACTTAGTTTTAGTCAGCTTGTTTGCAACAATGACTCAAAGATCTGAAAAGAACAAAATTGAGAAGAAAAAATTTATTTGGGGGTTCACAGTTTTGGAAGTCTCAGTTCATAGATTTCCAGCTCCCATCCTCCAGGCTCAAAGATGAGACAACATGGCAAAAGAGTGTTACAGAGGGAAGTGGCTCACATGATGATCAGGAAGCAGAAAGAGACTCCACTTGCCAGATAAAAAATATATACCCAAAGTCACATACTTACCTCCTCCAGCCCCACCTTACCAGCCTTCAATACCACTCAGTTAATACTATCATGGGACTAATTCACTGATTGGGTTAAGGGTCTCATAACCCAATCATTTCTCCTCTATATTTTCTCTCATTATCTCACACATGAGTCTTTGCAGGACACCTAATATCTAAACCATAACAAAGTCCTAAGGAGAGCAAGCAGGTAAATGGAAGAAATAAAGGAATTTGGAAGAGGAAGACAAATTGTTTCTGTCTGCAGATGACATAATCTTGTATATAGTAAACTCCAAAAATTCCATCAAGAAACTATTATAATGAATAAACAAATTCAGCACAATTGCAGGATACAAAATCATCACAAAAGTCAGTTGTATTGCTGTATATCAGTAGCAAATTTTCTAAAGTAGCAATCAAGAAAGCAATCTAATTTACCACTGCTACCAAAACAATAAATAAATAAAAACCCTGTGAATAAATGCAAACAAAAAGGCAAAAATACCTCCACCAAGGAAATTGTAAGAACATTGATGGAAGAAACTAAAGAGGACAAATAAAAACAGTGACAGGCATGAGATGTTCATGGATTAAAAGAATTGATATTAGTAAAATAAAATGTTCATAGTACCAAAAGATATCTTTAAATACAATGCAATCCCTATCAAAATACCAATGATCTTCTTCACAAAACTGAAAAAAAGAGAAAAACAATCCTGAAGTTTGTTTGGAACCATCATAAAAGTCAAATAGCCAGAGCACTCTTAAGAAAAAAGCAGGAGGCATAATACTACTTGATATCAAAATATACTTAAAAGCTAGAGTAAATCAAAACAGCATGGGTATTGGCATAAAAACACACATGAACCAACAGATCTGAATGGAGATCTACAAGTAAACACACATATCTACAGCCACCTGCTCTTACATCAAGTTACTAAGAACACACATTGATAAAAGAATAGTCTTCCCAAATGAATGATACTTTAAAAACTGAATACCCATATGCAGAATATTGAAACTAGACACCTAGCTCCCTCCAGTTGAAAAAATAATCAACTCAGAATGGACTAAAAACTTAAATGTAAGACATGAAACCATGAAACTGCTAAATAAAAAGAGTGGAAACACTTCAGGACTTTGGAATGGGCAAAGATATTTTTAGGTAAGTCTCCAAATGCACAGGAAATAAAAGCAAAAATAGACAAACATGATTAAAACAAACTAGAAATCTTCTGCACAACAAAGGAAAGAATCAACAAAGTCAATAAGTAATTTTGTATGTCCTATTAGAAGATGATTTTATGCATCTGTATGTACACTCAATAACAAAAATATAATTTCTTAAAATTTGCAAAGTTTATAATGTGTAATATTTACCCCTTAAATGACCAATCATAAGCAATACATGATTACTTGAAAAAATAATAATTGTACGGAAAAAATGGTTATCAAAAGGGTTTTTTTTGTCTTTTATTTTGGGGGAGGTACTAGGGATTGAACTCGGGGGCACTCAACCACTGAGCCACATCCTCAGCCCTATTTTGTACTTTACTTAGAGACAGGGTCTCTCTGAGTTGCTTAGCACCTCACTTTTGCTGAGGCTGTCTTTGAACTTGGGTCTTTCCACCTCAGCCTTCTGAGATGCTGGGATTACTGGCCGGTGGCACTGTGCCTGACTTAAAATCTATTTTTTTAAATACAATTTTTAAGAACATTAAATTTATAATAAATGAAACTTAAACACTGAGAAATATGTTTTTCCTCCAAAATTTCAATAGTTTGTTCAATAGTATGTTAGAACTTTGGAAATCTCCTGGGTGTGGGTTTACAAAGATCATTGGCCATATCTTTTCTTTTCCTTGAATTTTTACTCATTGCTCATTATAGTTTGACAAGAACAGATGCTAAATAAATGGGAATAAATGAATGGCAGTAATTCAGTAAGTCACTGACATGACTTTATTCGAGAAGTACATATCTCTGAATACATTTTTCTAAGTTCTGTTTCAAAGCCCAAAGGAAATGCTACCATGTTGCATACTCAGTTAATAACACATGGATTTTAAAAACCATAAATTTTCATCAATGAATAAAAATTAATCATTTTATATTATGAATCATTAAACCAAATATGAAGTGTTCAATTAATGCACAGCCAAACTGACTGAATATTTCTAATTTGCCTGTAGAAAATAATATCTGGAATGAAAAACATCAGATATTATTTTTATTTCTGTAAAGAATTACAAACTTGAAAAATATGACTATTACTTGGGATGGAGAAATTTATTCCAAAACTCCAAAATAAATATTTTTATCATTTAATTGTTTATTTTTGGAGTGGGTTTTGTTTGTTCTAACTGAAATGTCTAAATGATTTTAAATATTTTATACTTTTTTCACATAAGCAACAGATCAATGGAAGCTACTTGTTTTTAAGTATTCCCGTAATAGAATTTATTAGTAAAATAAGACTAAAATTTATGTGAAAAAGCTTCATTAATAGAAAAAAAATGAATTACATTGTTTTTTCAATCAATAGCAAAGCCGTTTTGAGTAGTATGGCCTTTATTTTTTAGGGATTATAATAAATAAAAGGAAGTTAGGACAGTTCTGTTTTCACAATTTTAAGCAACATTTTGTATACTATATTATCTAACAGAACAATGCAGTAACTAATTTATGATGTCTCTAAACCAGTTTTATAATAAATAATAAGAATAATAGTTAATATAAAGCTCCAATAATTTCTACAAGATCTTTGCCTTCAATCTGAGACATTTCTTTCTTTCTTTCTTTTTGAATTTTCAATCTAGATTTATTTTGACATCATTTCGTCACCTGTGGTTTAGTAGACTCTAATCAACTTCAAATTTTAACTACTTCTTCTTGGATCTATAAAAGCAATCATCACATTGCCAGTAAAAGTTTTTTCATTCCTTAAGAAGACATTGCTTTGTTCTGAATTTGGTTTGAGTATATTCTTCAAGTACATGTGTTTAACTTTAATACACATGATGAGGTATCAAACGAGTATAAAATTAATCTGAATGTGGTATGTATATGTAGGACATTTGAAATTTCTGTACATTAGTGATGAATCCTCTGAAAAACACTTAGGAAAACTACCCCAATTACAATAGCCTCAAAAAACTAAAATAAAATACTTGGGGATCAACCTAACAATACAGGTGAAAGACCGCCAATGGAAACTACAGAACACCAAGGAACAAAAAATTAAGAAGACCTTAAAAGATGAAAAAAAGATCTCCCTTGTTCTTGAATAGGCAGAATTAATATTGTCAAATGGCCATATTATCAAAAGTGTTATACACATTTAATGCAATTCCAATAAAAAATCCCAATGACATTCCTCATAGAAATAGAAAAAACAATCGTAAAACTTATCTGGAAAAATAAGAGACACAGAATGGCCATAACAATTCTTAGCAAGAAGAGTGAAGCAGGAAGCATCACAATACCAATCCTTAAACTATACTATAGAGTTGTAGAAAAGAAAAAAAAAAGCTTGGTATTGGCACCAAAATAGATATGTAGACCAATGGTACAGAATAGAAGTCACAGAGACAACCCCACATAAATATAGTTATCTCATACTAGACAAAGGTGCCAAAAACATACATTGGAGAAAAGATAGCTTCTTCAACAAATGATGCTGGGAAGACTGGAAATCCATATAGGATAAAATGAAATTAAACCCCCATCTTTCACCCTGCACAAAACTCAACTCAAAGTGGATCAAGGACCTAGGAATTAGACTAAAGACCCACCCTGTGCCTAATAAAAGAAAAAGGAGGCCCAAATCTATATCATATCAGCTTAGGAAATGACTTCCTTAACAGGAACTCTAAAGCACAAGAAATAAAATCAAGAATCAATAAATGGGATGGATTCAAACTAAAAGGCTTCTTCTCATCCAAGGAAACAATCATAACATGAAGAGAAAGCCAACAGAATGGGAGAAAATCTTTACCACACACACATCAGATACAGCATTAGTCTCTAGGATATATAAAGAACTAAAAAAACTAAACACTAAAAAAAAAATCAATCAATCAATCAATAAATGGGCTAAGGAAAAGAACGGACACTTCACAAAAGATACATAATCTGTCAAAAAATATATGAAAAAGTGTTCAACATCTCTAGTCATTAGAGAAATGTAAATCAAAACTATTCTAAGATTTCAACTCCAGTCAGAATGGCAATTATCAAGAGTACAAATAACAATAAGGGTTGGCGAGGGTGTGAGGGAAAAGGTATACTCATAAATTGCTGGTGGGACTGCAAATTGGTGCAGCCTCTTTGGGAAACAGTATGGAGTTCCTTAAAAAACTGGAAATGGAGCACCATTTGACCCAGTTATCCCACTCCTCAGTCTATACCCATAGGACTTAAAAATAGCATACTACAGTGATTCAGCCACATCAATGTTTATAGCATCTCAATTCACAGTATCTAAACTGTGAAACCAACATAGATGTCCTTCAACAGATGAATGGATAAAGGAACTGTGGTATATATGCACAATGGAATATTGCTCAGCCTTAGAAAAGAATGAAATTATGTCATTTGAAGATAAATGGATGGAGTTAGAGAATATCATGCTAAATGAAATAAGCGAAACTCAAAAAACCAAAGGCCAAATGTTTTCTCTGATAAATGGATGTTTATACATAATGTGGGGCAAGGGAAGAAAGCAGGAACTTTGGATTGGGCAGAGGGAAGTAAGTGGAGGAGAGGTGGTATAGGAGTGGGAAAGAAGGTGGAATGAGAGGGACATAATTACCAAATACATGTGTATGAGTGCATGAATGATGTGACTCTACATCTTGTACAACCAGAAAAAATAAAAAGTTATGCTCCATTTCTGTAAAATTAAATAATTAAAGAATAGATGTAGGGTATTTGAGAGGTAATTAAGATCAATAAAGTTATCTGTATGAACCTCCCCCAAATAAATAACAGTGGATTTATGAGAAGGAGAAGAGACACCAGATATGTGCACAAATATGTGTACTTCCTTTCTCTGCATGTGATGTCCTGCAATACCTCAGGGCTATGCCAGCAAGTAGACCATCACAAGATGCATGCCCTTAAACTCCAGAACTATAAGTTAGGTAAACCTCTTTCTTTTATGAAATTGCCCACCTTCAGATATCTTGTGACAGTAATAAAAAATGAACTATTAATAGTCCTTCTGAACTTGTCCTTTAGGGTGATTTGGATTTTATATACAAGGAGCATCCTTTTAGAAAGTACAAATAATTTAAGCAGGGTTTAGCTGAAATCTGAAATTGAGTGCTTGTAATTAAAATTTATTATGAAAGGGATTTCTCTAGTTTTTACTTTACCATAGGAAATACTAAACTTCTTTAATAATCTTTTTTTTTTTAAATCAGTGATCAATTGCTACCAATGACATGTCTCCTGGGGTGAAGATAAATTGTCATGTTCCAGATAGTTTTAGGTATACTAATTTTTACATGACTAAAATAAGTTTGTCCTATGTTTGTCTTCTTAGCCAAATATCACATAGTTTGCATGCATAGGAATATACTACAAGAAAAAATCATTAATAGCACATATATTGAGGTAGGAAAAGGTTAACTCTATTACATATCTAAGAACTTAGTTTAAGTGATTTACTATAATTTCTTATTGGTGCATTTGTTTATTCAATTGATTTGAATATATTGAGCACCTCTTAAGTATCAGACATTTTCAACTCAAATTTGAAAACTGTTAAATGTCCTTAAAAAATCGTTAGCAAAAATATACTTTTGTAAAAACTTTTGAAATACAATGACAAATAAAACACAGTTCTGGGGTTTAAAAATTAATAGTTTATAAGTAGCTATTAAACATTATAGTATAAATCCTGGGCAATGTGGCTGGACCCAGGGCCTCAAAGTGGGTGGTATAATTTATGCTCATAGCTTCTTATGGAATCAGACCAAGGCTAGACTTCATCTGAGAATACTACATTTCTCAAACTTCCCCTTAGCCTGCTTCCATGATTATCTTACATATTCCTGTTACAGGCATTTCCTCATTAAAATTACTTGCTTTCTCTGTTTTTGGAGAATCTGACTCTCAAGATGATATGCAAATATTTAATTATTCTTCATTATTAAATCACTTAATCATAACAAAAGCCCTACATACTGTTATTATAATTGTTTCTATTTTATAGATGAAAAAACTGCAACAAATAAAATCTAAGCAGTTTTCCCGAGGAATGGAAGAGCTAAAAACAATAAAAAGTCTTTACTGAGCATAAATATGCAAAGCATTTTTTATCTTTTATATACTTATGATGACCATATAAGATCAATTTTATTAAATGCATTTAATCTAAACTTAACAAAGCATATATTATGACCAAGGTCTGGGGTCACTTTGAACTCAAATATGAGCTCTTTCATTTTGTAGCTGAATAATTTAGGACACACTTTACTTATTGTTTCAATACATGGTTTCCTATCAAATATATGAGGACAGAGACAATATATGACATATATGATCATTATGAGAACTACCCATAATACACAGAGTGCTTGGGGCATTTTCTGATATATAGTAAATACTTACTAAATTTTAGTTGGTATTATTAATTATTATTAATATGCTAATATTAATAATTAATTATAATTATTACAATAATACAATAATTACAATAATTAATTAATCACATATAATAATTACATATAATAATAATTAATTACAATAATAATTAATTACAATTTATTACAGTTATTTGAATGTATACTTATAAACATCAAATAAGTGATAAATGTTAAAATTGGAATTAAAGCCAAACAACTTAGAAGACTAAATTGAAAGATCAAATTTATAAGTAATATCTTGGTGGTGGTGAAGTTATATATTTTTGAAAAGTAACAAGTTTTATGTAGAATCTCTCCCTGAATTAATATTTATATAGTGAGAAACCAAATTGAAGACAGTATAGTATTGTACAATGGAGAACACTTAATACTGAGCTAACACTGGGGGATTAGAGACTATTTTTTTTCCATGATGGAGGAACTATTGAAAACACGTTCTTATGAAAACATAAGAAAGGATGTCTTATGGACATTAATATATTTCATTTGAGATTGATTCTAATGATAGCTGAAAATTTTTCAAGAAAATTAAAGAAAAGAAAGCTATTAAGAGGGCATAGAAGTAAACTTAGAAGACATGGTAGGTTGAGCTTCCTGTAAGGCAAATTTCCTACAGTTTACAAACCTTTAAGTGCCAATTATAAATTCTGAGGATGCAAGCCAAACTTAAATCAAGATGAAAAGTGGACAGATTCTGGAGGAGAAACTAGAGTTAAAGATGACCTTGAGGGAGCAGCCATTTTTATGGCCACTAGTTCAGGTGAAAGTCTATTCAGTATCAACTGTACAAATCAAAGTAAACCTGAAGACTTTGCTGAGCTGAAAATTCAGACAGAATTCAGAATAACTTTAGCTACTGGAAAAATCTTAAAGATACACAAAAACAAATGTGAGTGAGATACAGAGAACCTGGAATCTCATGGGAAATTGGAAGGAATGTTAGTTGTACAACCACAAACACTTTAGAAGAAATCTAGAAGTTTCTTATAAGTCTAAACATACTCCTGCCTGATGTTCTAGCAGTTCCCCCACTAAGTTTGCATGAAGACAAAATAAAAATATATGTCTACTGAAATACTTTACTGTAATTACCATATGGTCTTATTCACAATAGCCACAAATTAGAAAACCTGTTCATCAATAAAAGAACGGGTAAGCAAACTGTTGTTTTGCATAGAGTGAATCACTGATACATGCAACAATGTGGAAAAAAAAATGTTACCCAAAACAGTTTTACATAAATTGTATAGAGTAAACAATCCCCAAAGCAAAAATAACATGGTGGTAAAAATTAAGACATTTGTAAATTTGGAGTGAGGATTGACTGGAAAGGGGAAAAGGATCCCTTTTGGGATTATGCAACTATTATATGTTGATATGAGTTGGCATTTCACAGAATTTATGCTTGTATCCTTAAGGTTTCTCAATATCTCTCTCCCTCTTTGTCTCTGCCTCTGTCTCTTGTCTCTCTATATATGTATGTGTGAATGTGTGTGTATTCAAAATAAGCAACTGATGAGTTGATAAACTAGATGGACATTATTAGTAAGATATTTCTTTATGATTTATATTGCTTACCAAGCACAATTAATCATTTTCTTTATATTTTCTCAGTCACTATAATCCAAAGTGCTACATAACATATATATATGTGTGTGTGTGTGTGTGTGTGTGTGTGTATAGAGACATAGAAATACAAATGAAATCTAAAAAAACAAAGGCCGATTGTTTTCTCTGATAAGGGGATGTTAATCCATAATGGTGGGGGGGAACATGGGATGAGTGGATGAACTTTGAATTGGCCAATGGAGAGGGAGGGGTGAGGAGGGGGCATGGGGATAGGAAAGAAGGTGGAATGAGATGGACATCATTACTCCGGTTCATGTATGATTTTATTAATGGTGTGACCCTACTTTGTATAAACCCAGTAAATTGAAAAATTGTGCTCCATTTGTGTACAATGAGTCAAAGAGCATTCTGCTTTCACGTGTAACAGATTAGAACAACTACAAAAAATTCATTGATTAAGAACATATTGAGTAATTGATATGATGTTCACATGAAAGTAAAAATCTTCATTGGGAATAAAAAATCTTTAAAATAAAACTAAAAGATATACTGAATTTTTTTTAAAAAAATGTATGATAAATCACTTATATAGTAGTGGCTGTTGACTATTTTAAACTAGTGAGATCTTCAGAGGAAATTACTTTATTTAGAAAAAAAAGAAGAAATAAAAGGTAATATGAAATAAAGAAAGGCCTGGAAAGGAGGAAAAAAGAGAAAAATAAACACAAACAAACAAAAAAACGACTGGAGGGAGAGAAGCCCTAGGTGGGGGGTTTAGTAGTCCCTTAACAAGAATCATAGCTACATACACTTTGTACATAATACAAACTTTGTATTATGCAGAATCATGATAATTCCAAAGTAAGTATTCATACCAAGACAATATAATCCCCCAAAGAGTAGCAAATGATTATTTTGCATCAATCACCTTGAGAGTAACATTTGTCTATTTTTTTTTCAGGCTCTATCTTATGGACTGACAATATGATGAACATCAATAGATTCCTGAAATAGAATACATCACCAGTTAAGTATTTCTAATCTCAGAATCTGAAATCCTAATGGTCCTAAACTGTGAATCTGAAATCCTAAATGCTACAAAATCTGAACCCTCTGAGCATCAACATGATGCAAGTATAAAATTCCATACTTGACAGTTGACAGGCTGAGGTAAAAATGTAGGTGCATCAAAAATATTACATAAATTAACTTACACTATGTATGTAAGGTACATATTAAACATAAATGAAATTCATGCTCAGATAGGTCCCATTCCCAAGAGATATATTGCATGGAATATTCATGCAAATATTCCAAAATCAAAAACAAAAAACCTGAAATTTTAACCACTTTTGGTTTTAGGTAATTCTGAGGGATACTCTATCTGTATATTCAAGTAAGAAATGAGGAATATAGAATTAAACATGAATTACATTTTGGATTAGTACCTTGATAGAACTGAATATTAACAAGTATATTTCTTTACTAAGAACGAGAATCATTCCTTATCCTCTAAGCTGTACCACAGACTCTCTGCATGCAGTTGTTCAATGTATAGTTGGCAAATTTATTTGTATTAACATGATTTGGAGCATAGTAGTGGAGATAACATAATTTTGAGATTGAAAATTGTGTCATGCATGTCTTTTAAACTCCTTACAAAAGAACATAAAGTTTGTGTTATGGCTCTTTGGTTCATCCTGAAATTTGAGACACCATTATTGACACAATATCTACTCCTCAGCCATACAGTACTGAGTTGACCCTTTTTTCATCTCCTAGTTTTCTGTATACTACTTAGCAGAATGCAGCCCCAGGAGCAGTTTTCCAAAACCACTTTCAATTCAATTCTACTTTATCAACAAAAATTTTTTGAGTTTCAAGGCAGAGTTTTGTACTATACAGCCTAACAAATGACCTCAATTTTCTTCAAGTTTATTGCAACTTGTAACCACTGACTCAGCATGACTATTCATCATCCTTTCTTATGATGAGTGAGTTTTCTGAATGCAGTTATCAGCATATGGCAGATTCTATACCACTGCTTCAAGGACTTTTGTAGAGGCTTGCATATGATTGAGAATTCATGAACTGCTCCACACTCCTGTCTCTTCTCTGGATGCATAAATTTAGCAAATGATGCAGTGAGCTTTCAAGGGCTAGGTTGAAATCACTTAATGCTCCAGTTTGCATTTTACCAGAAGCTTAAAAGTCAAAAGAAATATTCTGCACCATATAATCAAATTTCATTAAAGGGAAACACTTTTATGATGATGAGTGTATTTAATTTTCCTTGGAAAAGACAGATTTTTCTTATTAAACTAATTGGAAATTTTACTCTGTTATTTCTTTACCTTCTAGAAACTTCATAGCTTATCCTTTTAGGAACATTGCTTTCTAGGATTATAAATTTATGGCCAATTTCCAGATTATTTTCACCTTATTTTTCAATTTAAAGTTCCTAAGAACATCACTGGTAATTGAAAACTTTTGGTATCACTAAAAATAAGTAAGAGAGAATGATCAACTTGGTAGAAAAATACTATGTTAATAATATTGAATATAATAGGTATTGAAAAATCTTTAAAAATGCCTTGTTCACTTAGTAAATAGTAGTTATATAGCATAAGAATGATAATTGTTACTTTCTGCTGCAACATTCCATGTCTTCTGTAAACTCTGATACAATTATCAAACTAAAAGTCAATTTTGATCATACTTGAAAATATATATTTCATATAATATACAAATACATGCACATAATGAGCATTAGTTTAAGGTATCTGTATGTAATAGACAAATTTTATTACAAGGAATAAATTTTTACTTTTTATATTTCTGCAAAATAGGGAGAATATAAGAATGATTTGGGAAGAAATTTCTAGTGACAGGTTAGAAATATTAGTTTCAGTCATATATATTACAGTAAGTCATATCATAGGTATTCATTAGGAGCTCTTGCACTGCACAAAGTCAGCATTAAGCATCCTGGGACTTGCAAGGTAATCAAAGGCCTTAAATGTGTTATGTTAACATTTAAACTTAAATGTGGTATGTAATATGTTAGCATTTTGAAGAAATTATTGTTCCAATTAGAACCTGACCTTTTCATATAAACAAAGCTATTTGTAACTTTAGTGTGAAAGTTTAACAGGTCTATGCCTAATTTTCTTCTCTATGGATGACCCTCAATCAGGAAGCAATTTGGGAGATACTGTAGGTGTTTACAAGGAGACACTAACTAGATTGTCAGTATCTGGGGTCTCGTAGTAACCATTTCAGTACTTGATATTTTCACAGTCTTTCAAATTTTTATTTCTTTGATTTCACATAAAATTAATTCTGATGAATAAAATATCCAGTAATCATTCATATGTTTTAAAAGCTATATATACCAAAAATTTATAGTCAAATGTGTTTATATCCATGAAACATCCCCCAAAAGAAAACCAAATTCTGAGACTAGTGTTTTCCTTAAAAGAAGAGAACTTGGAAACCTGAAGAAATGTTTAAGAAGATTTAAATTTTAGTGTTTACCACAATCTAACTTTCAAATCATGTATATCATTTGTTCCTAAAAGAAATATAGTTGTACATTTTCTCTCTACTTTTCCCCGTGTTTGCCCTTGTGTGTTCATTTTCAAAAAGAATATAAAGCATGCTTTCCTATTTGACATCAACATGATTTTGTTTGCTTTTCTGCCCCAAAATGTTTTAACACATTCATTGTCATTAAATATCATGGTTTATTAAATTCTATTTTTGTTGTTGTACACCAACTAGTTCTTTGTTTTTCTTAGCTGAAGAGTTTTGAATAATGTTTATCTACCACATTTTGGTTGCTCATTCCTCTAAGGATGAACACAAAGGTTGCTTTCAACTCTTTGTTAATATACAATGAAGAATTTTCCACACAAGCTTCTGAACTTATGTGACCTGTCATACATCTAGGAATGAAATATGCAGATTTTAGCATATATGAATTTCGAGATTTTATATGTACTTGCATATTATTGTATTGTACAATTTTCTATTTTTTTTCCCAATCTGATGGCTCTACGTACTGGATTCTTAAAAAATTTCACAAATCCGTTGAAAGTAAAAATCAGTAAATTTCTAGGCCAAAACAAGTCAGGAAGTTTTTCATTATTGGTGGTAGATCACTGTAATAAAATGACAATATCCTCAAATATTATAAAATATCAAACAAATTCCCATATGAATAGGACATAGAAAGATGGAGCGCATATCTCTGTAGCTAGTTAGAAACCAGAGAACGAATTTATCATAACTACAGAAATATTCAAAGGATAAAATGAAAGAGCCAAGTTGGAAAGTTGTGATTCTAAATGTACAGTTTTTTCAAGAGCTTTCTGCTTTTGGTGAAATTACTTGGTTAGTTTCAATTTTGTCATCAATAAAGCAGGTGAAATGATAATTTAATAAGGATGAAGATATTGAAAGGAGTAAAGAATATCATATGCATATCTCTTGGCCAGTAGGTGTGCCACAGAATGAGTATTCATTAAAGAACAGTTATTGCCCATCCAAAAAAGACCTTGACAGGCTTCTTAGTTATTTTTTATTGATATTTCTGGAAACACAGGTACTTTACAATGGAAGAACACCCAAAAACAAGATTTCACAATCCGTCACTGAAAATATTGTTATAATCTCCAGATCACAACCTTCCCCCTCAGCAGACAAAACTGCTTCAGTGAACACTCAATAGCAACTGTTTCTTAAAATATGAATTCCAAATTTTAGTCTTTTCTGGCTTTTTAAAAATCTTTTCCATGGCCTTATTGTACATATGCCTCATTGTTCCTACTATTTCTTGCAGCCTTTGGTCCCTGGCTCATGGTTCATTGTTCTACGTTTCTTATTCTTCTATTCTCTTTTATTCTTCATAGATGTAGTTTATTCATAATTTCTTCCACACAATCCTTACCAAATGGCTCCAACAGTGATTTACTATTCACTCAAAGGCCAGGTTTGCTGCATCTCAACATTTGAAAACACTTACATGTGAATCTTGACTTTTAGTAAAGAACTGCTGCTCAAGTATTTATTCTCATACTTGAAGGGAATTTCTAAAATTTAAATTAAATTCAATTATTATCAAACATAAAAATATATATTTCATATAATGTACAAATACATGCACAGAATGAGCATTGGTTTCAGATATCTGCATGTAATAGTCAAATTTTATTACAATTAATAAATGTTTACTTTTTATACTTCTGCAATATAAGGAGGATATAAGGATGAATTTGGGAAGAAATTTAATAATCTGCTTCTTTAAAACTATTATTTGTTATTTATAAATAATTTGATTCCTTCACTGAAGAAAACCTCATAGAGTGCCTGACAGTGTATTCAATGGTACCTTGAAAGATATTGCCTTCTTAAAAAAATACATAATAATTCTAATTTTATTTTTCTAAAATTAAATTGATAGGTAATAGAGTCTGCCTGTCTACATAATTTTTAAAATAATAGTAATGCTCACTGTTGTATAATAAGGGCAGATTTTATACCACGTTATAACTGAATTGCATGAGCTTTAGTATATAAATTCTTACATATCATTGCACTGGAAGACAAAGTGACCACATTTTCATATACTATTGTTTTATAAAAAATAATATTAGAAGCAATTTGAATAAAAAGTTTGATGTTAGAATAAGAATTTGTAGTAGACTAGAAATTCTTGTATATAGTTTGAGAATGAAGAAAATTAGTTATTCCTGTCTGAAACAAAAAAACAAAATGTCAGAACAATTTAGGGAGTTTAAAAGAAGAGAAACTAAGAAATACCATGTTGTCACAAATAACCTTCTGCATAAACACAGTATCAAGATAATTCTGTACATTATAAGCATAGCATAAAATGATGGAGAAAACAGACATCCTACTTTAAGTCACCACCACCCGACAATACACAGGTGCAGACACTAGAACTTAAAAACAATTCCAAAGAAAATACCTTTTAATTGGTGAAGAGTAAAAGAAAAAAAACAAGATGAATTGGAAAGAAAAAGGAAGAATCTATAGAAGGTGAAAATCTCTGAAATCAGACATAGAAGGTAATTAAAGGGATACAAATCAGAAAAGAGGCAGCTGAACTATCACTGTTTGCTGATGACATGAACCAAAAAATTTCACCAGATGACTTCTCGATCTGATAAATTAATTAAGCAAAGTATCAGGATACAGTTAAACACTCACAAATCAGTAGCTTTTCTATATTACAAAAGTGATTCATCTGAGAAAGAAATCATTAAAACCATCTTTTTCACAATAACCTCCCCCACTTAAAAAAAAAAAATCTGGGAATTAACCTTAACCAAAGAAGTAAAAAAAGGCTGTAATGAAAAGTGTATAATACTGAAGAAAGAAATTGAAGAAGACCTCAGAAGATGAAAAGACCTTCCATGTTCTTAAATAGTCTGAATTAACATTGTCTGTTTAGCCACACTACCAAAAGCAATATACACATTCAATGAAATCCCCATCAAAATATCAGTGACATTCTTCACAGAAGTAGAAAAAACAGTCTTGAAATTCATTTGGAAGAATAAGAGACCTATAATAGCCAAAAGAATTCTTAACAACAACAACAACAAAAAAAAAACATAGTGCAGGAGTAATCACAATTATACTACAGAGCTATGGTAACACAAATAACATGCTAGTGGCATCAAAATAGACATGAAGTTCAATGGAGTAGAACAGAGGACACGGAGTCAAACCCAAATACTTACAGACATCTGATGTTTGAAACAAGTGCCAAAAATGTGTGTTGGAGAAAAGACAACCTTTTTCAGAAATATTTGGGAAAACTGGATATCCATATGTAGAGAATGAAATTATATCCCTTTAATCGTGTATAAAATGGGCCAAAGACTTACGAATTAAGACCAGAAACCATGGAACACTTAAAGAAAACATAGTCAACATTCCATCATATGGATGCAGGCACCAACTTTCTCAACAAGACCCCTAAAACTCAAGAAAAAAACCCTAAAAATCAATAAGTGGGATACCATCAAATTAAAAAGCTTCTGCACATCAAAAAAAAAAATGATTAAGAATGTGAAAAGAGAGCCTACAGAATGGGAAAAATGATTTTGCCAGCTATTCTTCCAACAGGGGATAAATATCCATATATAAAGAATTCAAAATAAGTCAACACCAAAATGAGCAAATAACCCAATTAATAAATGGGCCAAAGAACTAAATAGATATTTCTCAAAAGAAGAATCACAAATGGTCAACAAATTAGTTTAAAAATGTTCAACATATTTAGCAATCAGAGGAATGCAAAACAAAACTACACTTAAGATTTCATCTCATCCCAATTAGAATGGCAATGATCAAGAATACACATAATAAGTCTTGGTAAGTTTGTGAGAGAAAGACATACTCACACATTATTGGTGTGACTGCAAATTAATTCGACCACTATGTGAAACTCATTAAAAACTAGGAACATAACTACCATACTACCATCCCACTCTTTGGTATTCAAAAGAACTAAAATCAGCTTACTGTAGAGATACACTCACTTCAATGTTTATAGCAGAACAATTCACAATAGTCAAATTATGTAATCAACCCAGATGTCCATCAACAGATGAATGAATCAAGAAATGTGGTATATGCACACAACAGAGTTTTACTCAGCCATGAAGAAGAATGAAACAATTTCATTTGCTGGTAAATGGATGGAAATAGAGAAAATCATGCTTTGTGAAATAAGGCAGAAAATCAAGAGCCAAATGTTTTTTTCTCATATGTGGAAGTTAGAGCAAAAAAGAAAAAGAAGGTGTCTGGGGATGGGATTTCAATATATATAGGGTAGATCTGTAGAATAGTAATAGGAGAATGAGGAGGGGGGAAAAAGAAGGGAAAGGAGTAGAAATATGAAATGAATTTCACAATATCATATATATATATTAATCTTATATATATAATATATATATACCAAAAAATCTCACTTGTATGTAGATGTAGAAAATACCAATCAAATATAAATAAATAAGGGAATGAAAGGAAGATCTATATAGAGTAGAGGAGGGAGAATAGAAGGAGGGGAGAGAAGGGAAATGTGAAAGGGGAATTGGGATTGAAATCAAATTACTTTGTCAAAATGAACACAAATACTATACATAATATTAAAGGTCTAATAACAAAAAGAAGAAGAAAATTGAAGTGCTCTGGAGATATTACCAGAAGACTGAAACAGGCAACTCCATAGTAATAAACAATTCGTTAAGAAATGTTGATAATGTGTATTCTAAGTATTGATACAATTTTTAAATGCTTAAGACATTAACAATAATAAAATATTTTACCAGTTACTTTTTACATTTCTTATGTTTCCTATTTTGTACAAATCTATTAAAATTTTAGTCTGCATTTACATAGGATTCAATGACCATCCATCCTATTTCATTGTGTTTTGCTAGTTTAGCTGAATATCCCATATCACAGAAAATCCTTCAGTCCTAGAACCAGGATGGATAGCTGGTTATTCTAATTTCAACACTGGGAAAATTGAATTTCCTCATGAGGTTTTATGAGTTTAATCATAAAGGAAAAAATATTTAAGCATCTTTTAACCATCTAGCACAGGTGTGACAAAGCTCAATAAATTTTACACACACACACACACACACACACACACACACACACAATTTGATTCTAAGTAAGCAATGGGATAAAATAACCTAGATGGTGAATGTGTATTTTAATTTCAAAGCTAAAGTCTTGATTTACCTTTTGTTATATACTGAGCGTGTTCACAGCTAGCCCAATATAATCAGCAAAAAAATAAAAGCATCAAGTTATAATTAATGAGTACTCATGTGTATGAAAAAATGTTAATAGTTTCATTTCAGTTTAATAATTGTCTTATTTTTTATATTAAAAAACAGACTTCAAGATGTTAATCATGTGGAAAGTCTCACAGAAAATGGCAGAAATAGAACACAAACTGAGATGACAATTTTTTTTTTTTTTGCTTTGTTTTAGGCAACCTGTTTCATGTCCTCTTCTAACTAAGGAAGCAATGACAAGCACTGGAATGAAGGATTATATTTCTTAGACTATAATACTAAAGTGCTCAGCTTCTGTATTACACTAAATTAGATCTTGACATTGCTAGTCAGATGTTCCTTGTCTGATGAGCTCAAAAAGAAGAAAGCAAGATATCGGTATGATATCTGTATGTGGGATAAGAAAGGATTTAATGTCTCCTAAATAAGATTACATGTCAGTTAAATCCAATAAATCTTATTTCACATTTCACCAGCAGCAGAACCTGTGACAGGTATTAAGTCTATTTGGTTTATTTAGGTTTAGCCCTATGCTATCCCAATAGGGAAGAAGAAAGTGAGGGGGGGGGGGGGAAAGCCAATAAAGGATGCATTATTAAATCCATGACCATATTGTAAATGGAGCCTGATCCTGGAGAATTCAAGAAATCTGTGTAAAGCAAGTAGTCTTATAGATATCCAGACAGAGGGTGGGTTACTAATACATCCAGACAGAGGGTGGGTTACTAATACACCAACTACCTCAGTCAGCAGAAGGTGGCTCCCAGAAGACATTTGTTCTCCAGGCTCTACCACCAGAGCAGGCTTTAGCCACCAGGGAGAGCCCTCAGACAGTTGGAAATAGGTCAGGATGCACTAAAACGTAGAACACAAGGAGATACAGGCAACAAGATCTGTGGTGCCATTATGGTAGTTTACTTAGATCTTCTTTTTATTTTATTTTTTATTTTATTTTATTTTATTGGCTACATATGATCTTGGTACAATGATCTTGACAGTTCATACATTTGAATCCAATGGGGTATAATTTCTCAGTTTTCTGATTGTACAGGTTGCAGAATCACATTGATCATACAGTCACCTATATACATACAGCAATAATAATTATAAATTTTATTTTATTCTGTTGCCCTTCCTATCCTGATTATTTTTTTTAGTTGTAAATGGACACAATACCTTTATTCTATTTATTTTTATGTGGTGCTGAGGATCAAACCCTGTGCCTCACACATGCTAGGCAAGAGCTCTACCAATTAGCTGCAACCCTTAAATTTTCTTAATGCTATTTCTACTTATATATATTAATTCCTTTGTATTATGTGGTTAGATTCTAAGCATTTTCATCCTTTTGTCCTTGCTGAAGCTACACGTCTTTATTAAATCTCTTGACTAATTATTTTTTCCTCTACTTCAGGAACTCGGTATTCTAAAAGGCCTGACACAAATACAATTTTTTTCTATCTCCCTATCCCATATCTATGGGAAAACTTTTACATTCTCTCTTAGTATGTTGTACATCTTTCTATTTTATTAAAATTAAGAGCATTTATCTATATTATCCAAATCATGGAGAAGCTGCCTAGTAACTTCGATATCTTGAAGAGGTTTCATAGTATTTTTACACATTTTGAATTCCTGGTTACCTACAATACAATGAGTTCAATAAAAAGTCACATTGCAATGAAATATAATCACCTAACCTTTCAAATGACAAATGCTGACCCAGTACTTAGAAACATGGGATAGCATTCTCTTTGATTCAATAAGCATTAATATAATGTTTTCCTAGCTTTAAAATATTTACATGAGATTAACCCTGACTCCTAATAGTGTACAGAAAATTATTCACATAACTACAATTTAATCCTCAGGTTACTTTTTAAATATATTTTTGCCTTTACCAAAGTTGATTTATAAATATTCTAAGCCAGGCAGACAAGTTTTAGATTTTTTTCCTCTAAAATTCTCCAGGATAAATATTTTTTCCAAGCCTCAGGGAAACCTATGAAAATATGTTTAATGCTCCATGATTATTTTTCCATAACTTTCAAGAGAAATTGTTGCATAGCCTATCAACACTGCTTTGCACAAACCCTTCTGATGCTCACTGAATTCACCTGTGAGTTTCTTCAAAGCTTAAGTTTTGATTGAAGGTAAATAACATCACTGTGATTTTCCCCTTCCTTAAGCAAATAATTTTAAGCAAAAATTTTACCAGTTTAGAAACAAAAGCTACTATTAACCTTTATTAGGACATGACAAACTGTCTTTCAAACTGAAAATTTTTGGTGTTTCAGTGATTATATCCTGAGGTACAATTACTAGGGATAAATTAATATTTGCCTCCTAAGAGTAACTGTGAAAAATAGTAAGTAAAATGAAGAAGGACAGGAAGTACAATATTGGATATAATGGTTATATAAATGGATATTACTTTAAATAAATATGATAGAATTTTTAGCCTAAGAAACTTTAATTTGCCACAGAATTTTCATCTTACAAATAAAGAAATAATACACCAAGGACATAATTCTTCTAATATCAATATTAGAAAGCAGTGAACTTAGATCACTCTGGCCTCCAACTCATATGCATTTCATAAGTGGGTAATAGATATTCTACCTCTCTTTTCTCAAATTCCACCACTGAAGATATCAAGTGCAGGTGATGACAAGTAACATGGTGCATGGCACAGTGGATGTGACTCACTGATGTCCTGACCTGCCTTCTTCCACAGGGAAATGAGAATAAGGATAGCAATTAGATTGTTCCTGCTTTCTTTCACTATTGGATGTAAAATAGCGGAAAAAATAATTAAATAATTAGTTCATCCTTTTAATCAAAATTCATGTAATGTGTCCATAAACTCTTTCTCGACTTACAGAGTACCAGTAATTACCACAATGGAAACTCCTTGACTGCAGGGCTTTCCTTCTAGTTGGCAAAAATGATTTAATCATTGTAAATAACCATTTGATCAACTGGATAATGAGAGAGAGAGAGAGAGAGAAATAGAGAGAGAGAAAGAAAGGAGGGGGGAGGGAGGAGGAAGGAGAGTGGAAGAAGTGATAAAGAGTATAGGGACTAATCAAGGAAATAGGGATCTGTTTTAAATTAGTTAGGACAGGCTATGTATTATATATCTAGGACCTGAATGAAGACAAAGGGTAGATATATAAACAGTTGATGGAAAAGAATCTTAGGCAGAAGAAGTGACTAAAGCAAAGCCCCTCAGGTAAAATCATAGCAAGGCTGACAGAGTTAAAGGCAAGGCAAGCCTAAAATAAGCAAGGAAGAGATAGAAGTACAGGACGAAGGCAGGGTGGTGAAATGTTTAGTTCTTGGAGGGTATGGCTGGTTGCTTTTAAGATTTTTGCCTTCTACCCCAAGTGAGATAGGTGGCTATTGGAGAGATCTGACCAAATAAGTTACATGAAGAATATTATTTTATCTGTTGTACTGATGAAAAATTGAAAGAGAACAATAACAAGCTTTGGGAGCAGTTAAGAGTCTATTGCAGTGATGCAGGTGAGAAAAGATATGGCTTATATCCAGATAGGAGCCATGATGATGTTCAGAATGGTGAGATTTTGGTTCTATTTTCACTTAAAGGATTTGCTGAAAGTTTTGATAGGAGGTGTGAAAGAAATAGAGGAATCAGGGATTAATCATGAGCCTGAGGAATCTTATAAAGAGGAGGAAGAAAAAAGTTGAATGAATTCAAGTGAAATATGCTTAATAGTAAAGTATCTTTGAGGTCATGTTCCAAAACAGAGGTGTCAGGCAATTATAAGACAATAGAATGTTTTGAAACAGATACTGGGCAGAACTTGATATGGAAATGGGACAAAAATCCCCACACACACACTATTTTCTGAGTTCTCTCAAACCCCTTACCATTTTAGGGAACATGAAGACATTGATGGGTCCCTTGGTTGGAACCACATATTTGTTCCTCACATCAGAATTCTGGGTGAAACAGATTCCATGCATCTAATCTTCAACAGTTCCTGTCATCCATTACTTCATTAAGCTTACATGAAGCTACTTCTCTTCATTGACACAAAATAAACTCAATTCCTAGAGTTCTGGCTTTTGCCTTCTTCTACAAAGCAGCAGCCAGGGCTCTCATGGAGATTATTATTATTATTTTAAGGTCATTAATTCTTTTACAGAAATTTCTTAAGGAATTTAGCAAATAAAAATTTGAGGAAATACATTGGTTTATACAAAATAATTCAAACCGTCAATAAATTTCAAACATACAAGTAGTATTTGCTATTAGTAATAGTAATTCTTATGTTTGCTTCTTAGTAGGAATTCATGGTTTGTGTTACACAAAATTTTTAGCCTGTCACTTTTAGATATGAATATTCATAGCCATTATATATGAATTTTTTCAAGAACTTAGCTATAGTTATTACTTTCCATAAAGTCAAGCCATCTAACTTCTATCATGGGACATAAAGCACATTGTGCCAAATTTTATTAAAGAAACAGAGCTGGTATGTTAAAAGAACAAGGTTTTTCTCTTGGAGAGTAATGGACAATTTCAACATTCAGATTGAATGACACCTTTTTATTTTTTAATTTGTAGACTGGGAGAAGAGGCAGGGAAAAAGAATATGGGGCATTTTAATTGAAATTGCATATGAAGAGATAGAGAAATTGAATCTTCCAGTATCTGGATTGATTAATTTTCAAAACTACAAATCTCCTTTCTTTAATTATTGACCTTTGATTTAAAGCAAATCTTCAGGAATCCTTTTAGACTTTTATATTTTCATTGGTTCTTCAGAAATTAATACTTGGAGTTTATAAGATAATGAATTTAATGCTATAGGATCTTTGAAAGTAAGTTTTTAATTTTGATAATATGATTTGTTTAATCGTGTTTATTTAATCACAAAACTGATGAGCATCTATTATATTTACTCTGTGAGGCATTTGGATGAATATGTATTAGAATCTAGATAGAAATCCTGTAAATGAGAAAGTTATGAACATGAAAGAATTTTCACATGTGTACATTTTAAGAAATAGAGTTGGCAGAGATCAGCAAAGATTGCCATGAGAAATAAGCCAACTTAAACTTTAACCAAGGAGATGGTACTCTTGTGTATGCAAAGTAAAACAAGTTAGACATTTCAACCAAATCAATTGCACTGTTCTTTAAAAAATAAATTATTTTTATTGGTTTGTTTTTTGTTTGTTTTTCAGTGAGTTCCATAATAGGTAAAGTGTAGGCCTTGGAATATTTTTAGAATCCTCTCTTCACTTCACTTTTTTTTTTTTTTGTATCAAGATATTTAACCCAAGGATGCTTAACCATTGAGCAACACACCCAACTCATTTTATTTTTTATTTTGAGACATGGTCTCACTAAGTTGCCTAAGAACTCACCAAGTTGCTGAGCCTAACTTTGAACTTGTGATCCTTCTACCTCAGACTCCCATTTGGGATTACAGGCATGTGCCACCACACCTGACTTCACATTGCTTTTCGATAAACTGGTACAAATACAATTCAGTGTCATTTTTTCTCTTTCCCAAACATATTGCTAGCCCTACCTACCTCTGGAGAGGAAATAGTTTTGTTGATGTACATATGCACTCTTTATATTTTCTACATTTATTTAATATGTATATACAATTGAAAACATTTACTATTACTTTGGAGTTATAAAATCTTTATGAAAATGTTATGTATCAACCTTCATATTCTGAAGTCACCATTTCAAATTCTTCTTGATGTATGGTTTTCCAGAATACAGGATTTTGTTTTGTTTTGTTTTACCAAGAGTAATGATAGGATTCATACAATTTCTTCTGTTTTGCATTTTCTATTGAATTCTTATTTGCTTCATTTTAAAATTTCTTGCCTTTTGTTAGATGAGGAAACATTCTTTAATTCCTTTCCTTTCATTATTGCTTTGGAAAGTTTGCATTCTATTTCAGTTATTTTGGGTTTCCTTAAATTTATTACATGAATATTTAATGAATTCTAAATTTAATCAAAATACTGATCCTTCAGAATCTGAAATGGCATTGTAACCTAGTGATTCCAAACTCTTCTACTACCTTTTTCTATGTTATTGTTGTCTAATTTTTTAATGTGAAAGCCCTTGAATTAGTGTTATTTTAAAATTTATTTAGATTTATATCAGGATTTCTCAATGTATGGAATTTTTGGTTCTTTCTTTCTTGATTAAATGTATTAGTCACTTAATTTTATTCTGTCAGTCATTAAATCTATTCACATTTAATCTTAATTCAGTTTGTAGTTCTTTTTGTGAAATGCACGTGTTTTATTTTAAATTTTTTTAATTTATAATTTTCAGGATCACATATATGGCTTCATAATTTAAACTCTTTTATTTCTTTAATTCAGAAAAATGCTCAACCGTCACCACTAGGAATATTCTCTCCCGCATTCATTCTATCATTTGCTTCTAAAATTCCTAAATTCCCCCTTTTTCCCTTCTCCATTTCTTTGTGCTTTTTTCTGGATAACTTCCTCAAATGCATTTGGTATTTAACAATTTTTCTTTTATCTAATCTACCCTTCAACTTATTCATTGAGTACATTGATTATAATAATAACATTTATTCCTAGAATTTCATCTCTTTTGTTATTTCATCAATGTTTAAAATCTTAAATATCTATGAACTCAGATTATCATATCTAGATCTGATATATAAATTATTAGAATATCTGATTCATCATTTCTTCTCATTGTTGTTTTTTCTTTATTTATTTCTAGAGTGTCTGAATAGCTGGATCTGACGTAATTTGAAGAAGTCCTGAATGTCTGTGTTGTTAATACCTCTCAAAAGAGTGATTTTGTGTTTAGCTTCATTGAAAGATTGATGAATTTCATTGGTCTCATATCTGTTTTCAATATCTTATACAGTACACATTTTATCCCAGTGCCTACAAATGACACAATTTAACATTGCAAAATATTTATAGGTGACTCTTTTTCTACTCAACTTATCAATAAATAATAGACTTCTTTGTAATTTACAGGGTCAAATGTTTAAGTTTCTATTTCTTGAATAGGATATTACTCTGTGTTGTTATCTCCATTACTAGAAATCAGCTGCAGTTCTGCCTCACAGACTTGAGTCTCTTAAATATTTAAGCACTAATGTCATTGTGTGTGTGTCCACACGCGCGTGCGCGTGTGCATACTGAGAAGCTGAAGATCCTACCAAGAGCCTTGAACATGCTAAATATGCAATCTAGAATTGAACTATATCTTCACTCAGCTTCAGCTTGTTTTCAACATGCTCTCACTTTCATTTATGACATTAAATAATTTATCATTCTTGTTTTTGGACTCACATATTACTCTATTAATTTATTACATTACATCCAATTATAGGATACATTTTTAGATTCTGGGGGTGGTAGATTTTCTAAGCCAGCAAAGTCTTTAATATCAACATGATTGATTGTGAAGGTAGGGTACCTTGTTTGAAATGTTGATGAAGCCATTTGTATTGGCAAAAAATTAGAAGTGAAATTAATAGGTGATTGTCTATATTTTTTAAAAGGAAGAAGAAAGATTGGTCATAATGTTAATATTTTTGTAAATGGGATATTTTAGGTGTGAATTACTGAAAGAGAAAACTCATGAGAAAATTTGGTTTGGGGATGTTAGATTATAAATTTCATTTGGATTAACTATAGTAATCTTGATAGCCCTCAAACTACCTATTTAGGTTAACTTTTGAATAGATGCATGCTCCAAAACTTATTAATATATATGATTTTAATTGGAATAATTTATACCTTTGATCTCATAACTTTAACAAATTGAATAGGTTAAATGACCCATCATCCACATCTATCAATCAATCAATCTATCTATCTATCAATTTTAGAGAGCTACATATTCAATATAATCAGAATAAAACTCCTATTATTTTTTGAATTCTGTATAGGAATTTGTAAACTCAGTGTAAATTCATCAGTTAATACAAAGGACTCAAATGAATAAAGATGAACTTGAAGAGGCTAGAGAAATTACACTATTAGGTTCTAGATTTAAAAATACTGTAGTATTCAAGACTGTTTTAGCATAAGGATTAACAATCAAATATGGGATTGTGACACATATTCAGACTTTTTAATCTATAATGAATGTGACAAAGTGATATATAGAGACAAGGATGAATTTGTCAATAAATGTTGCTGGATGAGTTGAATATACACATGGAAAAAAATTCTGCATCACATCATTAAGAAAAAAATCAATTCCAGATGCTTTGTATATACAAATATGATTTTAAAATAAGAGAGCTTTTAGTAAATATCTAAGACAATATATTCATGTAGTAACTATAATAAGAGAACTTGAGCAGCTGAATAGGTTAAAATCTTCTGGGGCTGGGAATGAATCTCAATAGTAGAGTGTTTGCCTAACATGCACAAAGTCCTGGGTTCAATCCCTAGTACTGTGAAATTAATAAAAAAAAAAAAAGCTCTGATCTTCAAACAATATTGCAAAGAGAGTAACAAAGAGCCAAAATACAGGAGAACTTTTTTTTAAGCATATATTTGTTAACAGCCTTCTGTTGACAAGCATACCTATCATTAATCTCCACAAAGTTCAGATTTTTTTTACTCCTAAACTACCATCTCAACCATCCTCAGTGGTTTATCAGGTAGTATAATCCCCAAGGGCCTGACAGCCACACCTAGAATCTATTGGAAAGATCATAGAGACACAGGAAGTCTTATTCATAACTAGTGGCAATGTCAAATGGTATGACCAACGGGAAGACCAGTTTCCTGATTTCCTGTAAAACTAAATATTCTCTTACCATAGGACCCACAACAGTGACCTCAGTACTTAGCCAAATCTATTAAATTTTACATCCACACAAAAACATGCATATGCATATTCATAGCAACTTTATTCATTACTGCCAAATCTTGGAGGTCATTAAAATGTCCTTTGGTAGGTAAGTTGATTAGATTCAGTACTACATCCAGACAATGGAATACTATTATTTTTATTTGTTCCAATTAGTTATGCATTGTATGACAGAAGAATGCATTTTGACTCATTGTACATAATGCAGCACAACTTTTCATTTCTCTGGTTATATATGATGCAGAGTCACATCATTCATTAAATCATACATGTACATAGAGTAATAATGTCTGCCTCATTCCACCATATTTTCTATCCCCATCCCTACTTCTCCTCACTCTATTCTGTCCAATCCAAAGTTCCTCCATTTTTCCCTTGCCCACCCACCTATTATGGATCCTTATATCAGAGACAACATTTGGCCTTTGAATTTTGGGGGATTGGCTTATTTTGCTTAGCATGATATTCTCCAATTCCATTCATTTATCTGCAAATGACATAATTTAGTTCTTCTTTAAGGCTGGTACATATGCACAATATATTCCATTGTGCATATATACAAGAGTTTATTTATCCATTCATCTTTTGAAGGGCATCTATGTTGGTTCAACAATTTAGCTATTGTGAATTGAGATGCTATAAATATTGATGTGGCTGCATCACTGTAGTATGCTGGTTTTAAGTCATTTGGGTATAGACTGAGGAGTGAGACAGCTGGTCAAATGGTGGTTCCATTTCAAGTTCTCTAAGGAATTTCCATACTACATTCCAGAATGGTTGCACCAATTTGCAGTCCCACAAGCAATGTGGGAGTGTACCTTTTTCCCCACATCCTTGCCAACAATTATTATGGCCTGTATTCCTGATGATTGCCATTTAAGACAACAGAATATTATTCAATGACATAAACAAATGAGTTATAAAGACACAAAGGAAATTTAGATGCATATTAGTAATTGCAGGTAACCCATCCAAATACACTACATATTGTATGATTCCACCTGTATGATTTTCTGGAAAAGACAATTATATGGAGACAGTGGCACATTCCCATAAGCCCAGCAACTGGTGAAAGTGGGGAAGGAGGTCAGCAAATTTGATGCCTACCTGAGCAACTTAAGAAGACCCTATCTTAAAATAAAAAGTAAAATTGCCTTGAGATGTTGCTTAGTGGTAGAATACTTCTGGGTTTCTTCTCTAGCACTGTAAGAAATAATAATTATATATATATAATTATATATATATAATTATATATATAAATACATATAATTTTAACAATTTTATGTATAATTATATATATATGTATGTGTATATATATATATATATATATATATATATAGAGAGAGAGAGAGAGAGAGAGAGAGAGAGTACAGAGAATCAGTGAAATGGTTGTCAGGGTTAGAAGGTGGGAAGAAATGAATAGACAAAGTACAGAGGATTTTTAAGGGCAATGAAAATAGTCTGTATGACAATATAATAGCAGATATCCGTCATTTTGCATTTATGCAAACCCCAGAATAAGCTATAGACTTGGAATGATAATGATGTGTCAATGTAGGTTCATAAATTGTAATAAATGTAACACTCTGTTTGGGTATGTTAATAACAAAAGACCATTATGCATGTGTGAGGTAGGGAGTATATGGGAACTCTCTGTACCTTCCTTTCAATTCTGCTATGAACCTAAAACTTCTCTAAAAATAAAGTACTTAATGAAAGAGAAAATCTTCTAAAACTGTTGCAGATCTTGAGATGCTTGGAGGTGGAAGATCTATTACCATACTCCCTGCAATGTCCTTCCTAGAAGACAGGCCTAAATGATTTGTTTCCATAGTAGAAAGCTTTCACATAGTAGAAAGCTTTCACATAGTAGAAAGCTATACAAGAGTAAGAAGAAAGAACAATTATGGTATGAACATGAATGTCATAAGCCTAACATAGAATGATAGAAGTCACTGACAGCCCCCCCACCAATGACTGTCTGTACAAAGTGAATGATTCCAAATTACTTCAAATATGCCCTTTTCAAAAACACAAAATCAATGGACAATGTTATTAAATCTAAATAGTTTTAACCCCAAATAGTCAAATAGTAGGGTTACCATTAGGAGATAATATGGTGTTCTATTGATGTTCTATTTTTGTATCTAAATTCAGGTTATACAGCTGGATTATCAGTGTATATAATACATTTCTTCTCAGTGTATATAATACTTCAAGTAATTTTTTAAAGAAAAAATTATAACTGTAAAATTGATAGTGGAAATAAATTAGTAATCGTCAATTGTTTTATAAAAGATATAATATGTGTACTTTATTGAATATTTCTCTAAATTTCATTGTTCTAAAGTTTCATAATGAGAATTATAATGCTATGATTTAAATTTCAGTAATAAATTTGCAATGACCAACAATGATGGCTTCCATAAATTAAAAATTCGTTAGTCTGCTTTTGTTTTGTTGTAACCAAAATACCTGACAAGAATAATTTAGAGGAACAAAAGTTTATTTGGGGCTCACGGTTTCAGAGATCTCAGTCTATAGATTCTATCGCCATGGGCCAGAGGTGAAGCAGCACACCATGGAGAACTGGCCCAGTGGAGGAAAGCTCAGCTCATGTCAGAATTAAGTGGCCAAGAAGAAGAGAGAGAAAGGGGTCCCACAAAAAGAGATACCTTCCAGGCCACATTCTCAGTGACCCACATCCATTAGCCACATCCCACCTGTCTGTAGTTACCACCCAGTGAGTCCATTCAAACTAGGACCGACTGATCAGGTTACAGCTATCATAATCCAGCCATTCCACCTCTGAACACTGATGCAATAACAGAAGATTTGGAGGGACAACTCACAACTAAACCATAACATAGGCAATGGAATACTTTAGATGTAGGAAGAACAAGAGTACAAACATTATGTTTTTATTTTTAAAATGTTCAGGAATAGTATGTTCTCTTTGATCACTAAAATCCTCAGGAACACAGCTCATTGGAGATAATTGTCTACCACTCCTAGGACCTGAGCTCTGTCCTCCCTGCATTTGAATGGCTAAAACTATAATAACAATCCTGTTTTAGGAAATAGGAAGAAAGAAAACAGAGAAAGAGAAAAGAACAAAGCAAATGTTATTTAAAGAAAATTCCAAGAAATTGTCATAAGACTAATAATTCTATTCATATCATTGTCCTGAAATTAGTCACATGCTAATTAAATTAGTCACTTGGACTTTGGGAAATAAAGGATTTATTTTGGGTGATCATGTGCCACTTAATAACTTAGGGTCCTCTTACCTTCTAAGAAGGAGACAACAGCTATTGAATTTAGCCAGAAATCTCTATAACAGGGGAAATTATAACTATTTTTATATCAGTTTTTAAAATATCAGCCTTAAAATGTCACATTCATCATAAGGAACTTTAGGAAAGAGTTAGTATGAATTATTCTTACATCACTTAAAAAAACACACCAAGGTAAAAGTGAGGTAATACAGCATATAACTAAGATAAAGAAGGATGTCATTAATGGATTGTTACTAATTTTTCTAAAAATATTCTGTCATCAACTGATGGAAAACTCTTTTGAGGAGTGCCAAAGTTTCAGGAAACACAAAGTAATAGATTCAGGAAAGTAGATGTTTTCACAGATATTGCATTTCATTATCTTAATCATACTGGAGGGTAGCCAAGAAAGTATTTTTCCTTTATAATTTGTTAAGGTGAAAAAGTCATGTTCACTGAAAATCACTCCTGATTTAACTCATCCCAAGATAAGTAGTCTGAAAAGCAAGGAAACATTTATATTTCTCAGAGTTAAATTATAGTCATATATATTGTACTTATAAAAATATAAATATTGTGTAGTGAAATATATTTCAAAAATATGAAAAATAATTTTCAATCTCTGAGATTATACTTAAATATACTCCCCAATGATATGTCTTCCATTAACTTCAATTTTATCTTTTCTGAGCCAAACTTCTCGAAAGAGATGACTTTCCTTACTATTTATTCTCAGTTATCATTTACTTCTGAGTTTTCCAATTTACTGAATTGAAATTCACCATCAGTGAGCAAATCTACTTGATAATTTTTCAGCCTTAATTACACAGGGTAACTATTTAGCATTTCATACTACTGACCATGTCTTCTCATTTGTTCTGTATTCCTGATTTTCCCCTTAAGCACTGTTCATAGAAACTCCATTCCCTTTGAAGACAACTCTACAATTTTGATTACTCAAAACAAAATATCTGGAATCTTCCTCTAGTGTTCCATCCTTCACATCCCATTTCTAAGGAGTCAAGAACACCCACAGTTTCCACCTTCACTGCCCTCACTGAAACTAACGTGCTCCATGCCATAATACCTCTCACCTGGTAACCTTCAATCTGGTATATTGTTTTGGCTTTGATTTTGATACTCAATTTGATATTCCAAGTAAGTATTTAGAAACATAAGGTAGACCATGTCACTTTTCTCAAAAACTCAAATTGGCTCCCAAGTTCACTCTGAATTATAAACTAATGTCTGTAGAATATTCCATATCCTACACTGAGGCTCCTATTACCACTCCAAACTTGCCTCAGAAATTTCCTTACGTGGACCAACAGGCCCAATTGCTATTATTCAAACATTGTTTTACATGAGTGTAGAACAAAACCTATTTTAATTGCCTAGTGTTATCGTTTGAATGTGAGTTGACCCCCAAAAGCTCATGTGTGAGACAATGCAAGAAGGTTTAGAGAAGAAATGATTGTGTTATGAGAGTCTTAACCCAATCCCCTGAGGGGATTAACTGAGTGGTACCTGAAGGTGGGTAGGGTATGACTAGAGGAGGTGGATTATTGGGGGTGTTCCTTTGGGGTACATATTTTGTATCTGGCAAGTGGAGTCTCTCTGTTCCCTGGTGCATGCTTCCAGCTGCTTTCCCTCCACCACATTCTTCTGTGTGATGCTTTGCCCTGGTGAATAAAGTTGGCCATCTATCAAGTAAGACCTCTAAAACAGTGAGCCCGCAAGTCAACGTTTTCTCTTCTAAAATTGTTCTTATTGGGTCCTTTGGTCCCAGGAGTGAAAAAGCTGATTAAAATACCTATAAAGGAAGAGGTATTCACTAGTCAATCCAGAATACAGGTGACTTCAGGAATGGCCAGAACAAATCTCTAATGTTATCAGTATTATTTTTCTCAATACTCTTTCATTTTTCATGTTGGCTTCATTTATTCAAAACTGTTTTTCTGAACCAGGTTAAGGCAATACACCTTTCTAGATTTTCCTGAATAGGGACCTTCCCAACTTTATTTCTAATGTGAAAAATTCAAGGAAAGTCTTTGACTAGTGAACATAAAGTACAGTAAGAGACTAAACTCAGGAAGCAGACCATTTTGCTCAAATCCCAATTCTTACTTTTATTAACCAAGTGGCTTTGGATAGTTGTTTAATTTTCCAGATCCTTATTATTCACAGTAAAATAATAAAAGGGGATAATAATAATAACTCTATGATTGTCATGGGAATGAATGATTTAATATGCAATAAACATGGACAAACTCTATCAGTCAGCTATCCTGAAGATAAGCATGATTTTTCAAATGTGCCATAACTGCATTTGGAATGGAAGAGGGTTGATCTGCAAATTCAGAATATTTTTATGCTACTGAGTTGGAAGAGTATAAGTTATAGAAAACAGTGACCACTGCTATGAGAATATACTATATCTAAGTACATGAAAGTCTAGATATCAACATTCATTCTTAAATATCACATCATAATGGTTTAACATTTTTTAAGTTGTTAAAGCTTACCAGCAAACAGTACTCTAGTATGTTATAGTTATAGTAAGAAAATTTGTTTTAAAATCTTGGCTTTATTGGCATCTTTATATGGGAACCACGTGAAAATACTAGAGGCTAAATAAATGTCTGTGCAAAGGAAAATATTATTCAAGTGAGCACACCAAGGGCTATCACTACAGTGTTTGGAAAGCCAGAATCCATGGAGCAAGATTATTTGACAAATGTCTGTTCAAATACTTAAATACATTGGCATAGCATAAAGGACAAAAGGAATCAATGATTCTTCAGCTGTCAGACTTCATAGTTAGCTGGTTAGAACAATTCAGAGAAAGCAATACAAGAATATTGAACTAACCAAAATAATATGCAATGCTAAGAATAATGGTTAGGTTCATGAAGCTCTGCCGTTTGCCAGAAATCCAGCATTCTAGTTTTAGAATTTAAGTATTTTATTGCTATTATGTAGTTTCTGTTTTTTAAGAGTGTGCTAAAATTTATAATAGTGTATTTAAATATAAGGTTGGGTGAATTTGATTCTCTTTATGATTCTAACAAAATAGGTTTGTCAACAAACAACTCCACATAGCTAGAATCTGAAGTATCCAGATATTATCCAAACATTGTCTATGGAATTGTGGTTTCTAAGCATATACAAAAACATGTAATTTAATATTTTTAAAATAATACCTAAATTTACAATTGCTACAAAGTTGGTAAAGTTCATTTGGCTTTAGTAGACTCCATGAAATTGAATAGGGAAAATAAATGCAGGAAAAGCAATTATGAGTTGATTAGAAATATGCACTACAAGCTAAGCAATTTTCTGATATGACCAAAAGGTTTCTGCTTATTTTCAGGAATATTAGCAGGGATGAAGGATTGGGCATGTGTGCAGTATACATTATCAGATGTGAGATTCCTTTCATTTGTGTTAAAACCTTAAATATGTACTTAAAACTGGAGATGCTAATGGCTTCCACTGGGTTATCCATAAAGAGTAATGTGCCACATAAATAGTAATGTGCCACTGCACATATTATTAAGATGGTTACATATGCACTCTGGAGTAGATAGGTTTTAGTATGAAAGTCAAATGTTAATAACAACAACTCTGTATTGATTATTTCACTGGGTATTTTATCCATATCTAATTTAAATAACAGTGGCAAATATTAAACAAATATTAAAAATAAAAACACACTGTATTTTTATTTCTTCAGAAACACAACTAATATTTCCTCTTTTGACTGCAAATTTCATAAGGAGCAAAGATTTGGAACTGGTTTTATACTTATTTATCCTGGATCTTAGAGCACAGTTTCTGACTCAATAAATATCTAGCAATTGACCCTCCATCGTATACTTAATAATTTTTGAATCAAAATAATAAGAAGCTTTCTCATGAACCTATGGTTAGTAAGTGCTGGAATTGGCATTCAATCAGATAATACTGGATCTATAATCATAGACTTTCCTCCTCTACATAAATTTTGAAAAAGATTTATTGGGATTAAATGTGGTAAAATTTGACAATTTAAACATTTTAAAGTAAACAATTAATTGAAATTTGAGACATTTTAGACACATGAAAAAAAAATTTGTCCCCATAAAAGTCACTCCCAGTCCCCATGTTTTCCAAGTCTCTAACAATGCTGTCTATTGCCATAAATTTGTTTATTCTGTCTTCTTCATTTAACATACCACTGATAATGTTCTGTCGGGAGTGGTGATTTGAATTATGGTCCTTGAACTGTCTGGAGACAAGAGCACACCTGAGCTGGGAACTGCTAGTACAAAGGAGATTTCTGTGCTTACCAAAAATCTATCAGTCTTGACCAGTTCAGACACCAGCTGCTGGGGGTAAAGAATTTTAAATGCAAAGTTGATAATTATAATTGGGCTTGTTCTTCAGCCTGATTGCTTTGAAGAAACATTCCCAAAAAAAAACCTACTTCGATGTTAAAACCTCTATAATAAACTTCCTGGGCTGGCTCTGGGTCCTTCATCCCTCAGCAGGGGAGAGAGAACCACTGGGCCCCAGATTTTTCCTTATGTGTGCCTGTCTTCTCTTCATCCCCCATTGCTCCTCTGGTGTTCTGAATTAAGGGCTATACAGATCGCTGCAATATTCATCCATTTTCAGCATTTAAATATATTTGATTTTTATAAAGAGTTAAAATATACCCCAGTACAAGACCATACCACATTTTATTTATCTTCTCATTAGTTGATGTTTTCTCATTTAGATTGTTTCCTTATAAATTATTGTGAAAAGCACTTTAACAGACACTCATATGCAAGTTTTAAAAACTTTTCAATTATTTTGTATACTTACTGAGGAATGGATTCCTTATTTCATGTGTTAATTCTGTTAAAGGTTCTGTGGAATCATCCAACTGTTTCCAACAGTGGCTGCACAAATTTTTTATTCTTCCCTATTTAAAGGGGTTGTAATTTCTCCACATCTTCATCAGCATTTATCCTCCTTTTCATAATTATTATTATTTTAGTCATCCTGATGGTTATAAAGTAGTATCTCATGGTGGATTTGGTTGACATTTTACTAATGATTACTAACATTGGTCATTTATATTTATCATGTGTATCTGTTCTAGATAAATATCTATTCATGTCTTTTGCTCATTTTTAACTTAAATTTTGAATATGTATGCTTTTTTAGGTTTAAGAATTCTATATAACTCAAATATGTGCCCTTAAGAGATTTATGATTTGCAGATATATTCTCCAATTCTGTGTGTTGTTTTTTCATTCTTTGATAGTATTCTTTTATGTACCAAAGTTTTTAATTTTAATGAAGTCCAATTTCTTCAGTTTTTTGTTGTTGTTTTGTTCTTTTGTGTCATGTAAGAATTCATTGGAAAACACCAGGTCATGAAATTTTACCCTATGTTTTCTTCAAATGATTTTTTTTTCAGATGTATTATATTGAGACCTTTGACCCATTCTTTGCTGGTTTTACATATTATGTGAGACAAGGACCAACATCATTCTTTTGCATGTAGTAATCCATCAATTTTTCCATTTTTGCTCCCTCCCCACAAAAGGTTATTGGTACATTGGTAGGAAGTGCATTGAAACTGTAGATCACTTTGGAGAGTATTATCACCTTAATATTTTCAACCATAAACATGGTGAATCTTTTCATGTCTTTAGACCTTTAAATTTTTTCAGCAATGTTTTGTAGCTTTCAATGTATAAGTCTTGCCCTTCCTGAGACAAATTTATCCCTGAATATTTTGTTATTTTTGATGATGTGTAAAAGAAAATATTTCCTTAAATCCCTTTAAATGATTCATTGCTAGTGTATAAAAAGCACAGTTAATTTTGTTTGCTGATCTTATATCCTGGAACTCTGATTTTATTCAGCTCTAAAGTCTCTTTGTGTATTCTTGAAAGCATAATATTGTGTCATCTGCAAATAGTTTTACTTCTCCTTTTGTAATGTGGATGCTTTTAATTTACATTTCTTGCCAAATTTCTCTAGCTAGATCTTCTAATACATCATTGTACAGAAATAGTGAAGGGTGAACATTTGTCTTATTCCTAAATGTTGGGAAAGGTTTTCATTTTTTTTGCCATCTGTGTTAACATTCACTTCATCAATTTTTAATTCTGTGTCACTAATTTGAAATTGAACTCGAGTGTACCTTTGATCTTGTTAGTTATTAATACTCACCTATATACTGGCCTAATCATGCTTGACAATTAAACTCAGTCCTTCAGTAGCTATTAATTGACAATGATATTTTGAGTACTTTGCTGAGTTCTGAAAATGAAAATGACAACACAACACTAAAATGTAAAAATAAAGCAAAGCAAAACAAAACTGATTGCTCTGGCCATGTTCTGGCCCAGAGAAATTTATTGTTATGATAAGGTAATAATGAAGGAGAATGCAAGATACTACTCTGCAAGACTTGTGAAGGAGATCTGGATGTAATAGGATGGTTTGTTGAATACATTTTCTGGATATTGAAAACCACAAATTAGAGTAAGGAATTAAACACTATTATTGTCTACATTTTATTAGATAAAGTTATGCAGAGCCTGGTATTGGAAATTGGCAATCTCTAGAGCTTCAGCTATCCCAAAGAGTCCTGTACTCAACAGGAATTGAGAAATAATTGTGAAATTGAAAGCTTGAGAGGAAGTTAAAGGAATGACAAGAAATTACAGGAAATCAAAGTTACAGTTTGAAACTGAAACACTGTGTTGGTAAGCCACTATAAGTCATTTCGTGACTGGTTTGACAAAAAGTCTTGAATTAGGGACAGTATGACATGCAGTAGCAGACCTCAAATTTTCAGTAGTGAACCTGATCCAATAAAATCTGGCTGCCACTGAGCTTAAAATGTTAGTGGTGCTATGGTAGATAAAGGTATAAAAATCATCACCCATGTGTGAAAAAGTACACTTGTGAACAGAGATAAGAAAGATAAGTGGAACATGCGTTTAAGAAGGAATATTAAAAAGAATCTCAACAAAATTTGGGATTAGGAAAAGTGTATATAAAGAAATGAGGCACAAGTTAACATAAGTGAAGGAAAGAGGTTGAGAAAAAAATTTTCTGGAAAACATTTATTCTCATGTAAAAATCCCTGGGCAAGAAAATGAAAGGAGGTCAGTCTGTCTCAACTTCAGAGAAAATGTTGGAAATTGATATTAGGGTAGAGAGATACACAGAAATCAGCCAATGAATGGAGAATACACTCAACACCCAGGCTGCCCTAAGAAGTTTATTCTTTATATAAGGGTCATTGGCACTATCAGAAATGTTTTAAGTCTGCCAAGGAGAATTTAAAGTCAATACAAGGTTTGTAGAGACTATTCTGGTAACAACTTGAAGACAATAAAAGGAGAGGAAAATGGATACAGTAAAATCAATTAGGAATATATTATAATATTCCAATAGTAGATAATATTTCCTGAGCTTACATCAGGATGAGAATGATGGGGGAAATTCATATTTTATAGATAAGAGTTATGCTTCTCAACCTTTGACAATGACTTGTAAATGTGAAATGAGTACAAGAAAGAGTAGCATTAAGGGAAAACATGAAATAAAGAATTAAATCAATTGAGCTTGTATCAGAAGCTTGAACTAGATATAAGAATTTGTGAGTAACTGGAATATATGTGTTCATTAAAACAATTGACTCAAGTAAGTTTGGCTTGGAACAGAATATGGACTAAACCAAACCTTGAAAAAGCTTTGGTATTAATATTTAATTACCACTTACAGGGTAGTGATTTACTGAGTGTGGTTGACAAGGACTGGCCAGATAAGTAGGACTAACACTAGAGAAAGGCATGGATTACTGGAAGCTCATGGAAGACTGGAGTGATAAGTCTCATTTATAATTCAGCTGAGGCTGGGATTGTGGCTCAGTGGTAAAGCACTTGCCTAGCATGTAATATGTGTGAGGCACTGGGTTCAATTCTCAGCACAATATACAGATATATAAAATTAAGGTCCATTGACAATAAAATATTTTTAAAAAAGAATTCAGCATTAATCTCTAGGATATGTAAAGAACTCAAAAACCTTAACACACACACACACACACAAAAAAAAAAAAAACCCAATCAATAAATGGGCTAAGAAACTAAACAGACACTTCACAGAAGAAGAAACAACTGATCAACAAATATATGAAAAACATATATTAACATCTCTATCAATTGAGAAATGCAAATCAAAACTACTCTAAAATTTCAGCTTACTCCTGTCAGAATGGCAATCATCAACAATACAGGCCACAATAAATGTTGGTGAGGATGTGGTGAAAAAGGTACACTCATAGGTTGCTGGTGGGACTGCAAATTGGTGCAGCCTATTTGGAAAGCAATATGGAGATTCCTTAGAAAACTTGGAGTGGAACCACCATTTGACCCAGCTATTCCACTCCTTGGTTTATACCCAAAGGAACTTAAAATCAGCATACTATAGTGATACAGCCACATCAATGTTTATAGCAGCTCAATTCACAAAAGCTAGACTATAGAACCAACCTAGGTGTCCCTCAATAGATGAATGGATAAAAAAAAATGTGGTATATATACTCAATGGAATATTACTCAGCTTTAAAGAAGAGTGAAATTATGGCATTTGCCAGTAAATAGATGGAGTTGGAGAATATCATATTATGGGAAATAAGCCAATCCCACAAAACCAAAGGCTAAATGTTTTTTCTAATATGCAAATGCTAATTCACAATAAGGTGGTGGAGGGCACTAGGGAAAAATAGCGCTACCTTAGATTAGGTAGAGAGAAGTGATGGGAGGAGAGAGAATGTGGGGATAGGAAAGATGATAGAATGAAACAGACATTATTACTGTATGTATATATGTGACTACATGACTAATATGATTCTGCAACATGTACACTCAGAAAAATGAGAAATTATATCCCATCTATGTATGATATATTAAAGTGCATAAATGAATTCTACTGCCATGTGTAACTAATTAAAACAAATAAAAAATTTAAAAAGAAAAGAATTCAGCTGGACCAACTCTGAAAGCTGTCTTTGGATTAAGAAACAAAGAGAGGACTGTTAACCTTTTAAAAGTGGGGTTGGGAGGGGAAGCATGGGAAGATTAAAGGAACTCTAGATAGGACAAAGGGGAGGGAGGGGGAGTCAGGGGAAGGGAGGGAGCAAGGGGTGAAAAAAGATGGTGGAATGAGATGGACATCATTACCCTTAGTACATGTATAAAAACATGAATGCTGTGAATATACTTTGTATTCAACCAGAGATATAAAAAATTGTGCTCTATATGTGTAATATGAGTTGTAATGCATTCTGCTATCATATATAACTAATTAGAATAAAAAATAAAATTAAAGGGCTGGGGATGTGGCTCAAGCGGTAGTGTGCTCGCCTGGCATGTGTGCGGCCCGGGTTCGATCCTCAGCACCACATACCAACAAAGATGTTGTGTCTGCCAAATATTAATATATATATATATATATTAATATATATATATTAATATATATATATAAAACCACTCCCTCTCTCTAAAAAAATAAAATTAAAAAATCTATTTTAAGAATTGTGGGAAAAGAACCAACCTTCAATAAATTGAGAAACAAGTGGCATTTAAAACTTAATAAGTGTTTTTTGAGATTTTTACTACTATGAGGAAATTGGTTATTATGTATGAAGAATAAAAGGTTATGGAGTCAAGAGAGATTTTGAGATCTTAAAGAAATTTATATATTTGTGGAAAGGATTTAACTAAGAATGTATTGATATTTGATAGCAAAAATTTCCCCAGGATTATGGAGGACAGATACTTAAAGCACAGAAAATAAATCCTTAGATAGGAGGAAGAAAAGTTAATTTCTATATAAATGTTTAAAAAAAATTATAGGTAAGGTTTCATTTCTATTTTAATTTTTTTTCTGATTCCAGGGATTAAACCCAGAAGCACTTAAAAACCAAGCCACATCCCCACTCATTTTATTTTGAGACAGGGTCTCACTAAGTTGTTTAAGGCTTGCTAAATTGTAAGGCTATTTTTGAACTCTTAATCCTCCTCTCTCAGCCACTGGGATTACAGGCATGCACCACTGGACCCCGTCAGGTAAAATCTTAGTGACTTTATAGTTTTGTTGTGGTAAATAAAGAATGATAAGTTTTATTTTCTCTAGAAATTAGGAAGAATGATTACATTTGAGTTTTGAAAGAAGAATGGAGGAGAGATTCCATTGGCCTGTTCCTTTTATGGTTTAGATAGGAGGTGTCTCCTCAAAGCTCATGTGTGAGACAATGCAAGAAAGTTTAGAGGTGAAATGATTGTGTTATGGGAGCCTTAACCTAATGAGTGCTTCAATCTACTTTTATGGATTAACAGGGTATTGACTGTAGGCAGGTAGTATGTGACTGTAGAGGCAGGTCATTGAGGACGTGCCTGTGGGTATATATGTTGTCCTCTGCTTCCTTGTTGCCATATACTGAGCTGCTTTCTTCCGCCACATCCTTCTGCCATGATGTTTTGTAGACCCAAAGCTACAGATTTGGCCATCTATGTTTGGAGACCTCGAAAACTGTGAGCCTAATAAATTTTCCTCCTCTAATCATTATTGTCAAGTCCTGGGGGTCACAGCAATGAAGAAGTTGACTGAAACAGTCACAATGTCTGGAAAGTCTCTGGAAGTTGAAGAGGCAATGTTGAGTCTATGCAATTGAACATGATAGAATCACACTGGGGATTTTCCTATTTAGAAACTACTTTCACAGATGTCATATAAATGATCCCAAACTCTTTGTTCACTTACAGCTCTCCATCTGGCATCACTTTTTGTCTGTGTCTGAAAGCCTTAGATAAATTGTTGTTTTTATAGATAACAAATCTCCAAAATACTGAAGGCTTTACAAGTATGTGTTTTACCCTCAGTATCCTTTCTTTTCTTCTGTTATTGGGAGTGTGTTCTCCCAGGATCTTTGCCTCTGTCATTCCATTTCTGAAGACTCTGCCATCTCAATCTTGAGTAATTAGTTTTAAGAAAGAGAAGAATTTTGCTGTTGTTTTCTTTATGTGTTTAACTGACGAATAATCGTTTCCATTGATATTTATTAACATCCCTTTATCAGTGTGTGTATGTGTGTGTGTGTGTGTGTGTGTGTGTGTGTGTGTGTGTGTGAGAGAGAGAGAGAGAGAGAGAGAGAGAGAGAGAAACAGAAGGGCACATACACTTCCAAACTTGAAAACATTAAAGATGGAAGGAGTTGGTACAATTTCCAGGATGGCTGGACCTTATAGGAAGATTTAGCTAATATTAAGGCAAATCAAATCAATCAATATCTATCTATCTATCTATCTCCACATCTATATCTACATCTATTGTCATATCAGCCTATGTAGTTCAAATAAATTTTATCTTTTTCTTTTTCAGGTTAACTGTAGAATTAATCTTTTAACAAAATAAACCAGCCATGTTACTTATGCTCTATTATTCTTAAAATCCAGGCAATATGAACTTTAAAATTTTTAAAGAAATTAACCTTTAATACATCTTGAAATCTCAAATGTGAAAAACCATATTAAGTTTTTATTAACTAAAAATATATAATTAAAATATTATTTTCTTTAGGAAATAAATCCCTGTGTTAATGATAAGCTGTTGTTATAGAACATTGCTATTTCATCAAAAAATTTTGAAGTCAATAATATAAAGACTACATTGATCCCAATTTTCAATAACAACTGAATAAGGACCCCATACAAACAAATAGGCTTCAAATTACTGATTAGAATATCACCTTTCAAAGCACATTTTTAATATGTAAACTCAAAGTTTAATATAATATATTTGGGGGAGAAATGGGGAATCACTTCCATATATGTATAAAGTAGTATAAGCACTTATTAATAAAACTTTGCAGTGTTTTAAAGTCTTAATATTAGAGTAATATCATGGACATAAATTATATCTAATATTATTTTATAGAGAGGTTTTCATTATGGAAATTATTTAAAGCTATAGATATATTATGGTTCTAGGACTAAAATAATGAAAAGAAAATAATTTTATATGCAAATTAAGACTTTGGTCACTATGCTAAAATTTCATATCCATGATGAGAAAATCATGTAACCAGTAGTTCTAGTCTCATATGCTCTATTTCAGTGTAACAGTGTCCTGCCAGTTTACCTTTTTGCTCTATCATTAATCCATCAATTAAACATATGTAACTATTTCCTGCATACTATATAGTGTGTTGAATTTTGTTTTGCAAAACTAATTTGTACATAGTCCTGGACTTCAAAGTTTAACTGTGTAATAAATCACATCTTATTCAGCAGATTCACTCTCTTCTGTGACATACCTCAAAACTCAGCTAGAATTTTTTTGCTAATTACTTAGTTGCCCTAAAGTGACTTAGTACTCACATTCCTCATCAAAGTAATCATCCCAGTAGTTACTAATTTCCATTAAAAAATAAGAAAAATGAGTGTTAAAGAGGAAAAGAATATTACTAGGGGGCACAATATTAGTAAGGAAAGATTCAGGAATTGAAAATGAATCTTCATGCTAAGAAGAGCACCATCAGATGCCACCAAATACTAGCTGCCTTTAAACATTAGACACATATGTTACAAAATCTGTTGAGTATCATTCCTCTCCTTTCCTCTTAAAAATACCTCCACTCCTAATCAGGGTTCCTAGCCTAAAACTACTACTAATTCCAAATCCCAGCCAAGCTCCTATTATCACATACATACTTGATCCAGGCAGGGAGCAGCATCAGCTGCACATAATTATTCATAAAACAAATTCAATTTAGAATTGCATTTTAGAAACCTAAAGACCTGAGGGTCCAGAGACTGTTCTCATTACCATAGTAAAGTATTTGCAATCACAAGAGAACAGTAAATCTTATAAAATACTTAAAAATATCAATAGATTGCCCCCACAAAATATACATAACCCTAAAATGTCCTATTCCCACTTGTAGCCAAAGAGATTATGAACCACAGAGATGTGATTGAATTTGCTTTGCACAGTGTGTTTACATGGGAAAAAATTATTCAAGACCTGAAACTGTTCTTGGCACCTGACTGAGATTCAGAAATATTTCCCCAATGTTCTGATTGTGTACGACATTTCACACATGGATGCTCATCCAATCACACAATGTGCCAGCTCTCAGAATCCCTTGGTATTTCCAAAGCCCTATGCGTGTATACATGATCAGTCTAGAGAGTTGGAATAAAGAAGTTATCTTAATGCATAGTAGTAAATCTAGCAGGCGCTGAGTGCGATGTTTTATCAGCTGGGATTTTCCTATACAATATTTCCCACCCTTTATATAGCAAAACAGACTCAGAAAACTCAGATATTAATATCCAGGCAAAATATCTCCACTGTGGGTGTAAAATTAATATTGAGTAAGGCAAAAGAAAATAGAGGTTGGGGAACATATGCTAAGCCTAAGCGTCATTTGCTTTCCAAAACCATGTTTTCAATGATTCCTTTTTGCAGTTTGAAAAATAACTCTATAAGCTTTTTAATATCCATAAGATAAAGGTTCTAATTGAGATAAAAACATTGTAATATCTAGTAAATATATTATAGTATTGTTTTGACAGTGAACTTGTTTAAACATTCTTTGTCTCTGCCCAAATATCTTGGGGATTAGATGTTCTCTAAAATTTTCTGAGAGCTTGACTAATAAAAAGCATATATTAATTCAAGACTTATAACATATAAAATGTACTAACTAAGTCCCTCACCCCTGAAGGCGTGTGATAAATTTAGTCCTGTCTGCCTTTGTGGGTGCATTACTCTGCATTATTCTGTAAATCTATAAGGAAGTCTGCTGCTCCTCTGTAATAGTGAATATCTCATTCATGGGGTTTTACATTATGCATAGTTTGTGCCCTGAAGGCATTTCTCACAAACAGAAGCCATCTCCCATGAAAATACTTTATCCTTTAAAGTACAATATCCATAATAATATGAGGAATCTTAACCATATAAACTATAAAAGTCTGCAAAAACTGCCAGCAGTTACACCTTCACTCATGCATGCGTTTCCTTACTTTGCAGGGTCACCCAAGTTAACACAACCACTTAGACCAAAATATTGTGCAGTAGCAGATAGATGACACTTTCCATTAAAGATGTCACAGGAAATAAGAAGTAATTAGATGGTACCTCATTCACCATAGCAACAATTACAAAACATTAGTATAAACTGAGAATCATTCACTTCTAGAAACTCACCCAATTATAAAAGATATATTTCTTTGGGGCATGAAATTGTGTTCCTTAAAATTATAGATGCACGTCACAATATGAAAGAATACTAAAATTATGAAATATAATGATGTTATGACAACAAATATCATTCTCAGTGGACTGAGATTGAAGAGTACATGTTCCTAGATATCAGAAATATATTTCATAAAGGTGCATTTATGGGTCTTTCTTTTGTCAAAGCAACACTGTATGACAACTTTCTTTTGAATATTAAATGTTGGCATTGTGACTAATTACATGTACCCCTAATATAGATTCTATTCCTGTAATTTTGCTCTTGTTTCTGCAAAACTGATCTCAGTTACTTCATTGACTGGTTTCCAGTATGTTTCCCATCTGGGTTTTTAAGATGGGTAATGATCATGTTTCACTTCTCCAGACTCTATTCAAGATTTCTTCATTATAATACCTACTGTATCTAGACCAGCTAGTCTCAAACAAGAGTAACTTTCCTCTCTACAGGACATGTGGCAATAGCTGGCCATACTACTACTTGCTACAATTGGAAAAGCTATTATGTGCATCAAGTGAATAGAGCCAACAATCTGGTAAATATACTACAAGGCATGGGGAAGCCCACATAATGGAATTACCCGCCCCAAACCAAAAAAACATAACCAAAAACATGAAATTCCATAGTATTAAAATTGAGAAACATGAATCTAGACTTTCATTTTTCCATTCCTCTTCCTACACAATTGGCAATTAGGAGTATGTTTGTAAAAACATGAGAAGAGAGGGATAATGTACATTTTATTCATAATTTTGGAACCCAGAATAATGTGAAAAGACACATTTTAAAAGAAGATATAAATGTTATTGATTCCAATACCTAGAATTATACAAACCATAACTATCCATCTTTAAAAAGAACCATCTTTAAAAAAAATCAGATGGAGATATGAACACATCTAAATAACTAGGGTCCAACTAGAGAAACAAAATGTTACCTAGACTAGAAAAATGTCTTTCTAACTTTTTAAAGTTAGAAAATTCAATCTTGGACTCATATATTTCACTTCTAGACTTAAATATGTCTCTTTTTGTGAAGACTTTCCATCAACTTTAGTGGAGAGCTATAAAGAAAATATATATTTATTTAGAAACATCTTAAGTCGAAAGGAATTTTTGTTTTGTTTTTTTGTTTTTTGTAAGGTTGAATGTGGTTAGAATACAAAAAGAGTGGTGATAAGAAAAGATCAAATTCAAAAATTATTGTGCCATCATTTTTTCAAACATAACCACACTGAAATATATATAATTTAGTGTTTTATTACCATAATTATACTATAATATATATGTGTGTATATATATATATATTATATATGTACAACATATATATATTATATACATTCACATAGGTTAATCAACTTTAGCACTATTTTGAGATGATTTTGAGTTGTGTTCATAAATATATTTATGTTTACATATATTTTTATATTTATATTTCCATATATCATATTGATTTCATTCTTATGGGCCAAAGCATTGTACATTTATAATTTTAATAGATTTCAACAGATTTTCTCAAAAAATCTGTATTTATTCCCATTTTTGCTTAAATATACACACAAGTATACTTTCTCTAAATTCTTACCAGTTGAAAGTGTTAAAGCATACTATTTCACAATGTAATAACATGCAAAGTATACATAATTGTACATATTGAATTTTAATCATACACAGTTAAGTAAGAAATACTTAGACCATATAGTATAGAATATAATCTATTTTTTAAAATATGTATGAAGTACTTACAGGTACAGATAAATATTTAATTACCTAAGTGTAGAGAAAGTAATGGAAGAATGCATACTAACTTATTGAAACCCATTTGGAAAAATAATGAGGAAAAGTATGCATTGTGGGAGCATGAGAGCATAATACTTTTAGAAATATCTAAACAAATGTAAGGAAAATGCTTTTAAAAAATCAACAAAAAATTGATCCATAGCAAATATATATATATATATATATATATAAACACAAAGTGAGTGAAACATAAGTAAGAAAGTTTGGAGTTATTTCAAAACTTTCTCCTTAGACTCACTGGTTAAAGGTTATTACAAGTTCCTTAGGGAGGGGAAAAGGAGACTGATACCAGAAATCACACTCTGCCCTACATACTCACTTTTATATTAGTGTGTATATTATGTTTAGAGAATCCTCATTAAAAATACCATGAAAAAGTACCTCTATAAAAAGTACTAGCTGTTACTTTGTGGTTGTAGTCCACTGAGATTATAGAAGTGCTTCCCAAGCCCTTTAAATCCATTATTCTGTCCGATTCATACAGAAACACAGATAGAGGAAAATTGTAGGTCAGCATTTCCTATAGGGTGCCTGTATTGAACACTAGCTGGAAACTGGGAAAAAGGGTTTTTGATCAGATCTGTTTGGCAACATTGGCTTAAACAAAATACAACAAACTGCTTAACTGGAAAAACTCTATTAAGCAATATGTAATAATATAAAGAAATAAATAAAAACTTAAAATGAATGAAAACTTCCTAGTCCTATTTTGAAGAAAGCAATGAGATATTCCTTGTATTGATACAGCTAGAATTTCAAGGTATAGAATGATGTCATCAGGGTATTGGGATATGGCTTGCAGAGAAGCACTATCTTATAGGGTGGCATAATCATTTTCTGGACACTGATAAAGCTTGGGATATGACAGTTAGTTTACCTTTCTAGATCCCCTAACTTAATAAATACTTTAATCCTTGTTAGCTGCCAAAAGCACTGACCAGATGGGACAAATGGATGAATTAAGAGAGTCAACAGAAAACTCTCTTCATGAGAACATTTCCTATATTAACCCTTAACTTGCTTATTTATTTGTTGCTTCTGCTAAACAGAAATAAAAACAACAGACTTAAGAACCTGCCAAGGAGTTCTTCAGAGATTTGTAATTTCTGAGAACTGTTATTTCTGATTTTTTTAGATCAATTTGTGATCATGAAATGCAGAATATGGGGCTGGGGTTGTGGCTCAGTGGTAGACCGCTTGCCTAGCATGAGCGAGACACTGGGTTCGATCCTTAGCACCACATAAAAATAAATAAAATAAAGGTATTGTGTCCAACTACAACAAAAAAAAATTTTTAAAAAAAGAAAGAAATGCAGAATGTATGCAGCATTTTGCACATCTTTTAACCATTTGCTATAGTTTGGCCTTAAATGTCGCTCAAATGTCCTTGTGTTGTACTTATGGTGACACTACTGGGAGATGAGGAAATCTTTAGTAAGTGGGGCCTAGTGGGAGGTCATTGCAGACATGTCCCTTATAGGGGACTGTCGAATCCCAATCTCTTTATCTTTCTCTCTCTATTGTTTCCTGTTTATGAAGTAAGTGTTTTTTCTCCTCTGTACACATCTGTTGTGTTGTGCACACACCTAAAAAATGAGGTCAATTGATCATGGACTGGAATCTCCAAAACTATGAGTAAAATTTCCTTTCTCTTTAAATACTTATTATCTCAGGTACTTTATTATAGTGATGGAAAGCTGACTGACATACAACTGACTTGATACATCTAAGAACAAGCAATAATAAATAATGCCAAACTAACCAGTGAATGCATAAAGCAGTATTTCAATGACAATAAAGACTAATGTTGGAGAAGTCATCATAGCTAGGGAAATGAAGAAGCTCATATTCATAGGATGTACTATGAAATGGAAAGGGAGAGGTAAGAATAGCCAAGTTATGGGAACAGTTCAGGCGCCTATCAATAGATTAATGGATTTTAAAAAATGTGGCATACACACACAATGGAATTTTATTCAGTCATAAAAAAGAATGAAATTATGGCATTTTCTGGTAAATGGATGCAACTGGAGAACATCAGGCTAAGTGAACTAAGCCAGACTCACAAAGTCAAGGGTTGAATGTTTTCTCTCATATGCACAAAACAGTCCAAAATAAGAGGGGGAAGGAGGAATGGTGGAATGAAATTGGCCAAATTATGCTATGTACATAAATGAACACACCACAGTAAATTTCATCATGATGTATGCCTACAAAGCATTTATTTAAAAAAAAAACTATAAATAAATAAAAGGAAGCCCAGTAGAGCTGAGGAAGGGGAATAGGGGAGGAAAAGGGAAGGTAAAGAGGAAGTACTGAAAACTGAAATGGTACTGAAATATATTTCACACATGTATGATTTTGGCAAAATGAACCCCAACATTATGTATCATTATAATTCACTAATTAAAGCATAAAAAAGAGTTTATGTCTTTGGTTCAGAACTTGCTATGTCAATAAAGTAGTCCGTGTATGTGTGTGTGTGTGTGTGTGTGTGTGTGTGTGTGTGTGGTGTGAAATTTCAAGACTACAGAATGTTTCTGTTCTCTTTTTTATTATTTTGAAAAATTTTTCACCACACATGAAACTGGTAGTTTTTATTTGCAAGATAGCTAAACATCAATTAACGCATCTACAACACTACCATATTTCCTTATTCTTGTCGTTATTTCTGTGCTATTTGAGACTAGTCTATCAATTCAAATGTCAAACCTGCCATTCAAATTTCAACATTTATTCTAAGCTTCTTGCACAAATATTAGAGGCATGGTTTTGATCTTTATGAAAAACACCTACCAAAAGAATGTTCATTTTAGTGGATTTAAGGATTAGTGCAGGTTATTTATAAGCCAAGGGATGGAGCTTGGCTGAGATGCAGTGTTGGTGACAGGTTAAAATGTTTCCTAGAAGTTACTGATTATGCAAACACTCTGCATAATGATTAAAACCTTCAGAAAACCAATTAAATATATTTGAGGTTGTATATTTTTGCCCATTAATTAAGTGCTTTGTGCCTACATAATGGTGAAATTTACCGTGGTATGTTCATTTATGTACATAGCATAATCTGGCCAATTTCATTCCACCATTCCTCTCCTTCCCCTTCTTATTTTGGACTGTTTTCTGCATATGAGAGAAAACATTCTTATATATTAAAAGATTATTAGAATTCAGAACTTAAAATAGCTCCAAATATGAGCATTAAAAACACTGAGACCTCAACACCAGCTCAGGCCTTTACCTCTTGGAATGGAAGCACAAACACAAAGGAGCTAGGGAGTCTTAGCCAGTTAACATAGGTCAGTTATGTTATGAAACTCCACACTTTCAAAAAGATCAAGCTAAGCATGTTTGGAGTATAGTAAGAAAGTGAAATATGGTATGAGGTTTTGAAGAATAATGTAGGAGTTTAATAGTACAGGTCATATTCAAAATGTTGCATTTTATTCTTAATGGTAAGAGAACATAGTGAATGAGTTTTAAGAATGGAATTGATAAGATTCAGTTAAAATTTCTAAAAGAATTCCTCTGTCTTAGGTATATTGGAGACTGGGAGATCAAAAGAAAAAAAAATAAAAATAATCCAGAAAAACAAACATAACAATTAAAAAGGCAAAATATCTGATAAGAGATAAATCACTAAAGAGGATATGTGACAGCAAGTAAGATCATAAAAAGATTTCAATAAATTTTGCAAAAGAGAAAGGAAAATTTTGCAAAAAAGAAGAGGAGGATTATAGTGAGAGGAAGTTGAAAAAACAAGTAAATTATTTAAAATGGATGACACAAGGTGAAAAGTGTTGAGAAAAAATATTAAAGAGCTTAGTTATAACCTGAATCAGAAGGAAACATGGAAAAAATTTAACTATTGAAATTAATTTATCAAGCTTAAATCTAAAGGTCTTCAGAAAAAAGAGAAACAGAAGAAATATTTTAAAATAATGAACAAAATGATAGATACTGAGAGGGAGAAAAGGCAGTCATACCAAATAATAAAATGTTTAAGAAGCAGATCATATATTTAAAATGCATGAGAGGTTCCATCACTGGGAAAGATCATCAGCATGTTTCATGTTATTGACCTAAAACCAAATATGAGAAATTTATAACAATTTATATCTACATCAACAACAGGAAACACTTTAAAATTTCTTTCTCTTTTTAACAATTTTTTTTAGCTTCATTGAGACGTAACTGACAAATGAGAATTGTGTATATATATTGTGAAATGATTTTAATAATCCAACGAGTTAAAATATTCTATACCTCACGTAGTTATCATGTCCTTCCTTTATCCTTCTTCCTTTCCCTTCTCCCCACCTCCTTTCTTCAGTTTTTTATTTCTATGTATAAACTATTTTGGCAAGGAGCATGACATATGCATTCATGGCTTTTCTAATATGATGAATATTTATATCAATTGGCAACAACAATAATAGCAATGGTGATATTGTCAATGATAGCTAAAAGCTTAAAATGTTCCTGGCATTGCATTGCTATTTGATCTTTCTAACAAACCTAAGTTGATACTATTATTATCCTTACATTATACATGAGCCATTAATATTTAATGAAATCAAGTAACTTTGCCCATGGTTGACTGGGTAATGTGCTGTGAAGCTGTAATCCAAACTCACCTCCTTTTAAATCACAGCTCTGAAATTCTACTCTCTATTATGTCTTGAATAATCTCCTTAAAAAATTAAAGAGATTATCATTCCTCATTCTGACTGAATATAAAAAGCTTTCCTTCAGGTTCTTCTTTGGATTTTTAAAAAATTTTTTACTATAAAAAAAAAACTGTCCTTGATTATCATATTGTAACCGATAGCCCGGTTCCTGTCTCCAAAGCCAATCAATGCCAATTTAATAATGAGGACACGGTTTTGAGAAAAAGGAAAAAGAAGGTTTATTGCTTTGCTGGCAAAAGAGAAACAAAGGGGACTCCTATCCCAAAGGCTGTGACTCTTCCAATCAGGAGGGACAAACGGGTTTTAAAGGAACTTCAAGGGTTACATTCCAGGTGTGCTCTGGTGGGAGCCCCAAGGCAGGTTAGGATTCATTTGTTAATTTGGGAGATATTCCCTTCCCAGATCTTTTGCAAGCATCTGCTTCCTGAACTGGGTGTGCTCCAGGGCAATTAAATAGGGGAAGAAAAGATAACACTGTCTCCCCAGTCCTGTTAGGGAGGGGGAGAGGGGAAAGGAAAGTCTTAGAGCTTTGGGGGCTGTGAGGTCCTTGCTTAGCAACTGAATGGCCAGCTTAAGTGACAGCCACCATTTTAAGGAGAAGGTTTCACTTTCTGGCCCAAGGGCCTTTCTGAGAAAGGCTCACCCCTCCCTCATACCAACCCCACCCTTAACCACCCACTTTAGGACCCTCCAAGCCCTGATTCCTGAGCCTCCCTCATAAAAGTCCCAGAGCTCAAGCCTGTTTTGCCTCTCTCTATAGAGAGCCGGCCTTGATTTGTCAGCTCTGACAAATAAACTCTCTGTGTATCTCTTTCTGGTCTCCATCTTTCATTTCTCACTTACCCATCTCTCCTTCCTTGCCTTCTCTTCATTTTGATGTAGAAACCTGGGATCCGGTTCCCGGTGTGCCTGCTCCCTTCTTTGAGGGTCACTGAGCATCCGCCTGACCCAATACAGATTCCACCATGGGACAAGGCCCTCCATTCTGCCAAATGCCCTCTCTGCACCCACCACTGGATATTTCAGATAAGACCCCTGTCTTTGGTGGACCTAAATGATCTATGGGTCCTGGGAAATGACCTTTGATCATCTGGCACTCCCAAGGGTTACCGTGTAGTTGTGGCATCCCCAGTCACAGCTTTCACAGCTACAGCTGATCACTACTGTCTACCAAGTCTATAGGTGGTTTTTTATTTGGGTCCTGGGTTTTGAGAAAAAAAAACACCTAAGGTGATTGAGAGTTGTTCCTGGTGAGACCCCTCCACCTTGGGTTAATCTCTATAAGCTTCTACCCCTAATATGTAGTCCCAGCCAGGTGTCCAAGTGCCTCTATGGGCTCCTGTCCCAACATTGAGTATAACCGTCCTCTCCACTAGGTGATTCTAGAGACTGGGGGATACCCCACCTCTGAACTCACCTCCTATGTCTCACCATGGCAGCTCCTCATCCATTCCATCCTACAGTCCCCTAGCTGCCTCCTGGCTAACCTAGGATCTCTTTCTCTCACCCCAGACTTAAACCCCCCAAAACTTATTTGCTTATGCAATCAGATCTGTTCTCAATATCCTTTAGATAATGACTCTAAATGGGTGCTTAACAGCACTCTAGATCCCAATATTATCAGAGATTTTTTTCAACTATTATGAGCATTCAGGAAAATGGAAAGAGATGTCACACGTTCAGGCCTTTTCCTCTCTATATGGTAAGCTTTCTCTCTGCAATAACTCTTGCTCTCCTGCTCCTCTGAGCTCTCACCTCCCCTACATCTGCTTCTAAAGGGACAGAAGATCCTACAGAACTCCTTCTCCTTCAATCCAGTGGATGAGCCCCTGCCATACAACAATTCTCTTTCCAATGAAGCCTCCACAGCAACTGTCCCTCAGCCCCTCCGCACTTCTTTCCTCTTACTACACACTCACAGCCTGCCGCTGCGCAACCCACATCTCTGTGTCCTCTATGTGAGGTGGCTGGGGTAGATGGTGTAATCCAGGTTCAGGTGCCTTTCTCTTGTTCAGATCTTTCACAGTTAGAAAAGCAGCTTATGTCCTATACTTCAAGTCCCAACACATATAACAAAGAGTTTCGATATCTGACTCAATCCTATGATTTGAACTTCCATGATGTCCATATCATCTTGTTTAATACCCTCCTGCCTGACTTAGCATCTGTTTCTGGTTCCACTGGCCAGTGGAAGGGTCTCTTGAGACTGCTCGGACCCTGTTTTAAATGTGATCAGACAGGTCACTGGGCTCGTACATGTCCTAAGCCTCACAAGCCAGCCCTTCTGGTTCCCCTTTCCAACTCTTAGGATTGGCTGCAGAGGGCTGATGAGGTCCCCATCACCCCACCACTACCACCACTCCACAGGAACTGAGGGTAACTCTGCATATTTCAGGTAGGCCTGCCTCCTACACCAGGGCAAGGTACTCAGTCCTCAAGGAGTTCTGGGGGCCTACAACTTGTTCTGTGACCTCTGTTGTTGGGGTAGAGAGTAAACCTTACCAGATCATAATACAGTGAAATTATAAATCAATGATAAAATAGAAACTACTGTAACACCCAGAGACTAAATAATATACTATTAAATGACAATTGAATAGCAGAAGAAATCAGGGAGGAAATAAAAAAAAAATTCTTAGAGATAAATGAGAACACTGATACAACATATCTAAATCTCTGAGACACTATGAAGGCAGTGCTAAGAGGAAAGTTCATTGCATTGGGCTCATTCATTAGAAGAATAAAAAGTCAAAAACTAATGACCTAACATTACATCTCAAAGTCCTAGAAAAAAGAAGAAGAAATCAACACCCAATTAAAATCAGAGCTGAAATCAATGAAAATAAAACAAAAGAAACAATTCAAAAAATGGACAAAAATGAAAAGTTGGCTCTTTGAAAAAAATTTAAATTAAAATGATAAATCCTTAACCACACTAATGTAAAGAAAGAGAAAAACTCAAATTACTAAAATTTGTGTTGAAAAAGAAAATATCAAGACAAACATTACTGAAATACACAAGATAATTAGAAACTGTTTTGAAAATGTATACTCTAATAAAATAGAAAATTTCAAAGACATCAACAAATTTCTAGAGAATCTTACCTATACAAATGGAATCAGGAGGACATACACAATTTAAACAGATCAATATCAAGCAATTAAATAGAAGATGCCATCAAAAGCCTAACAACAAAGAAAAGCCCAGGACTAGATGAATTCTCATCCAAGTTCTATAAGACCTTCAAAGAAGTATTAACACCATTAATCCTCATATTATTTCATAAAATAGAAGAAGAGAGAACCCTTCGAAAATCATTCTATGAGGCTAATATCACCCTGATACCAAAACCAGACAAAGACACATCAAGGAAAGAAAATTTCAGAACAATATCCCTGATGAACATAGATGCGCAAAAAAAAAAAAAAAAAAAAAAAAAACTCAATAAAATTCTGGCAAATTGAATACAAAAACATTAAAAAGATAACACACCATAATCAAATGTGGTTTATACCAGGGATGCAAGGTTGGTTCAACACACAGAAATCAATAAATGTAGTTCATCACATCAGTAGACTTAAACAAAAGAATCATATGATCATCTCAATACCTGCATAAAAGGCATTTGACAAAACACAGCACCTTTCACATTCAAAACACTAGAAAAACCGAGGGATAGTAGGAACATACTTCAACATTGTAAAAGGTATGTATGCAAAACACAAGGCCAACATCATTCTAAATGGAAAAAAATTGAAAGCATTCCCTCTAAAAACTGGAACAAGACAGGAAAGACTTCTTTCACCACTTCTATTCAACATAGTCTTTGAAACTTGAGCCAGAGCAATTAAACAGATAAAAAAAATTAAAGAGATACATATAGGAAAAGAAGTCAAGTTATCACTATTTGCTGATGACATGATTCTATATTTAGAAGATCCAAAAAATTTTACCAGAAAAATTCTAAAGCTAATAAATGAATTCAGCAAAGTAACAGGATACAAAATCAACACCCATAAGTCAAATTAATTTCTGAACATCAATGATGAATCCTCTTAAAGAGAAATTAAAAAAAAAAAAAAACTACCACATTCACAAAAACCTCAAAAAAAAAAAAAACCCTTGGGAAATAATTTAACAAAAGAGGTGAAAGACCTCTATAATTAAAACTACAGAACACTAAAGAAATAAATTGAAGAAGACCTTAGAAAATGGAAATATCTCCCATGTTATTGGATAGGCAGAATTCATATTGTCAAAACCACTATACAAATTTAATAAAATTCCTATTTAAATCCCAATGTCATTCTTCAAAGAAATAGAAAAACCAATCATAAAATTCATTTGGAAAAATAAGAGACCCAAACTAGCCAAAGCAATCCTTAGCAAAGAGAGTGAAGCAAGAGGCATCACAATACCAAACCTTAAACTATACTACAGAGCTATAGTTTTTTTTTTTAAAAGCAACATATTATTGACACCAAAATAGATATGTAGAAGCAGAATAGAAGACACAGAGACAAGCCCACATAAATATAGTTATCTCATACTAAACAAAAGTGCAAAAATATTACATTGGAGAAAAGACAGCCTCTTCAACAAATGGTGCTGGGAAAACTGCAAATTCATATGTGATAAAATGAAATTAAAGCCCTATCTCTCACCCTGCATAAAACTCAATTCAAAGTAGATATCAAGGACCTAGAAGTTAGACTAGAAATGCTGTGCTTATTTGGAGAAAAATTAGGCCCAAATCTACATCATATTGACTTAGGAAATGAATTCCTTAACAAGACCTCTAAAGTACAAGAAATGAAATCAAGAATCAATTAATGGGATGGATTCAAACTAAGAGGCTTCTTCTCATCAATAATATGAAGAAAGAGCTTGTAGAATGAGAGAAAAATCTTTATCACATGCATATCAGATAATGCACTAATCTCCAAGATAAAGAACTCAAAAAAACTTAACATCAAAAAAAAAAAAAAAACCCACAATGGGCTGAGGAAAAGAACAGGCACTTCACAGAAGAAGATATATAATAAATCAACAAATACATAAAAAAATGTTCAACATCTCCAGCAATTAGAGGAATGCAAATATATTCCAAGATTTCATCTCACTCCAACCAGAATGGCAATTATCAAGAATACAAGCAATAATAAGTGTTGGCAAGGATGTGAGGAAAAGTTATACTCAAACACTGCTGGTGGGACTGCAAATTGTTGCAACCACTCTGGAATGTAGTATGGAGATTCCTTAGAAATCTTGGAATGGAACCACCATTTGACTCACCAATGCCACTCCTTGGTTTATATACAAAGGACTTAAAAATCAACATACTACAGTGACATAGCCACATCAATGTTTATAACAGCTCAATTCACAATAGATAAACTTTTGAATGGATGGAATTGGAGAATATCATTCTAAGAAAAATAAACCAATTCCAAAAACCAAAGACCAAATGTTTTTCTGATATGTGGATGCTGATCTATAATGGGTTGAGGCAGGTATATGCTATGGAAGAAAGAGAGAACTTTGGATTGGGCAGAGGGGAGTGACTGGATGGGAGGACTGTGGGGGTGGAAAAAATGGTAGAATGAGACAGACATTATTACTCTATGTACATGTATGATTGCACAAACGGTGTGACTCTGCATTTGTACAGCCAGAGAATTAAGTTGTGCTCCATTTGTGAATAATGAGTTGAACGGCATTCTGCTGTCATGTATAACTAATTAGAACAAATTAAATAAATAACATCCAATGATCATGGATGTTCCCATTTCTCTTTTTAGTTCTTTGTATTTTTATTCTTAAACCCATTTGCTTGTTATGAGGTGTGCTTTAATGTTAGTCTCCTTTGTCTGATATTAATATAACTGTAGAAGCTTTATTTGCTAAGTGTTCAATGACCTGCCATTATCTTTCTTTATTAAAATTTTTACCTATATATGAAAAGCTTACATTTTAGACATGACTTCTTAGAGCATCAAGTTGTTTTAGCTTGAAAATTTACTTGGTTGAAGCTACCTAAACTGTTTATAATTGTTAATTCAGATGTGATTAATTATAAATCTCTATTTTTGCCACTGTTCCTTTTTCTTTTTTTAACCAATAATTTTCTTTGTCCTTTCTTCTCTAATTTTTTATTCTAGCAATATTTTTTTCTATTAGTATGACACCTATATACTTTTTGATATTTTTTTAATCAATTATCAAAATGATCATAGCTTCACTAGTAAATACGAGAATTTTAAAATACTTCAGCTCTACTTTCATCCCTTTCTGACTTGTATACTTTTTTTCCCAGGTATCCCAATTCTATATTTATTTTACTATCCATAATCCATGATTATTATTGAATGATTAATCAATATTAATTTATATTATCCAAACATTTAAATCTCCTATTCTCTTTATTAGTTCCTTCCCTCCTTTCTAATTCTTGACATGAGCTTTTCTCTAGACTAATTCCAGAAGATGGGCTGGAGCCCTGCCATAGGCATGCCTACCTAATGGAGATATGAACTTGAGGGAAGTCTTGATTCTTTTTGTTTCTCTGAAGCACACATAACTGTATATATTATATATTTCACATTATGTATCATAAATTCCAAACTTTAGCAAATGCATCCCTGAATGAGTCATAGCTACCAGCATGCTGGCAAAGAGAGAGTGTACAGATTCCTGACACAATACTTCCCTTCCAAAGGTTTTGTGTTAGATTTCCTTCACTATAACAAAATGCATGTGATTATCAACTTATAAATAGTGATTTATTTTTTTATCACAATTTTAAGATTTCTGACCATGGTGCAGTTATTTTGGGGCCTGTGGAAGGCACTACAGCATGACATAACATGTAGCAGATCAGAGCTACTCATCCCATTGACAGGAAGCACAGAGACAAAGGTGTCTTTAGAACATTCAAGATCCCAACTATAGCAGGTATAAAAATCATTTTTGGTAGGTATAGTGGGTAGACATAAAGATAGCAGAAACATCTCTGATACTGCAAAATTTTAGTATTGTATATGCACTCTTCAAGAAAGAAATTTTATTTATTTGTGAAAATTATTGATGTTATGCCCCAAGTAAGAGATTAAAATACAAGTATGTAGAGTAAACTCTTATTTAGTTATACATTTAGAAACAAGCAAATATTCCTATTGAAAGGCAGTTTAGTATTTGTTGGTTTCATTTATTTAAAATAGTCAAGTATACCTGTGACTGAAATTCTGATTCCCTTAGTTATAGGGTTCCCTATTAGCTCAACGTTCCCAATCCACTTAATCATAGGAATTCATTATGTCAGGAAGAAGCTGGCTTGATACTAAGGCAAAAATATCTGTTCAGTTTTTGAATGGATTTTTCAACTCACATAAGACAAATAGTCTGAAGGCAAAGAATTTTTTAATTTGTAATAACTAGGCACTTGAGAGAACGAAAGGTTTGCTTTGAATTTTAAAAAGGGCTTGGTTTGGCTTGACTCCCAGCAGCTCATGAAACTAAACCTGGATTTCTGGGTGATGAAGTTATACACAGATAGAGAAAAACACAAGGTAAGGCGTGGATTCGTTTTCCTACTTCTAAGGGGAAAAGATATATAGTTCAAAAAGCAGCTGAGTCTATAGAGAGGATTTGAGAAGGAAAAAGGGACTAAAACCAAAGTTGTCTTAATCTAGACTTGCCTTTTACTGTCCTTTAATTTATTTTTTTTAGCATGAGATTCTGGTATAAAAACTGATCTGATATGTTTGAAAACTTGTGGGTAAGGAAGAGTGTATTCCATTTTTCCTGGGTCCCTGGAAATATGTAGATTCTCAGTGAACACTTCATCGTATTGATAATGGCCAGAATAAAATGGAAATTATGTCAAAAGAGAATATGAGAGAATGTGTCTGAAATTGCATCCAATCTCCTTTGATCCTGACGCTACAGCTGAGTTCTATATAGTCCAAGAGTTCCCACATGAGCTAATGGAGGATTCAGAAAATTGCTGAGAGTTTTTTTCACCCAATGTCCTTGGGCAGATGGATGTAGTGGAGTAAAGAACACACTATATAGCTAAGGATAGACTTGCCAGAGCAATAGGTAGGTTGGAAATTAAGTCACACATCAGGGGACTTGTATCACTGTTGCACATTATTAGTTCCTTGGCTCAGACAGGTATGGGAGATACACACAGAAATGTCCAACCTCCTGGGGAAAAGCACTACGTATTAGGTAATAACAAGTCATGATGGCAGTGGATACCATAGGAACAGAGGCAAAACTAGAGAGTGTCCCTACAATGGGGGCCTGAAAGTGACCAAATGATATGTGTGGAACCAGATGGCATTGCCCCACCATGATATTAAAGAGGTTCCCAGTAAATACAGGGAAAAATTCTAAAAATGTTAACATATCATCCCATAAAGACTGAGTTAATTTGAAAGTGACCAAGTAATTTTTTAATTAGCAAGTTTAATTATATTTTGCTGTGGGGCAGAAATTGCAGTTCAAGAACTAAGTGAATAATACTGACAGAGAAATAAATACCATTATATCTTTACATATTTGAGTGATGAATCCATAAATTGTAGATCTGCTCTAAACCTAAGAGGAGGAACCAGCAATGACTAACTCAAACCACTTGTACTGGGCATATCATACATGAAAATGTACTCCAGCTTTCACACAGAAAACATACTGTAGAGCAAGACTCTGTCTTCTAATTGGCTTTCAAATTCAGGAAGGTCTTGCCTAACTTTAGTGAAAGGGAAAAAATACTAATTTATTTTGTTCCTTTTCTTTTCCAGTATTTTAGTTAAACATATAGGAATGGCATGAAAATCATTCTAGATTTCTTTAGACTGCATTTTGTACCCTTTACTTCAATTGTATTTAATCACTAAAATTTTCATTCCTCGATTCTAAAAATATCTGTCAATCTTATTAGATGTTTCAATTCTGAGTAAAAATCTTAAAGAATAACACACACACACACACACACACACACACACACACACACACACAACCAAAGTGCCAATCATTCAAACTTCTTTTCTACTTTCATAGCCCAACAGTGGATTCTGAATCTGCAGTAAATTGAGATTTCAGATTATTCCTCATCTTTGATTCTTCAATATATTCTCTTTTCTAGTCCTGCAACTAAGGTGTTACCATTTGCCTATCCACTTCCTTCATTCACTGTTTTTATTATTTTTTACTCCTACTGGTTTAGCTTCAAATTCTCTCCACACTGGCTCTGAATACATTCAACAGAAATGGATCCTCTAAAATGTGTACCATTTAATTTACTTGTGATAATACCCATGCTATCTCCTCAATACTTTAAACATCAAAATCAACACTTGAGAATTGTGTTCAAACGCATTCCTCATAAACCAATTTTTAAATGTCTTTAAAAATAATAATAGTGAAAGTAAAAATATTAAAAATCTCTCATACTTATATTGTGCTGTTTCATTTATGTCCTCATCTATATAATGTTCTGATAAATGAATTCCATGGTCTTTCATAAATTTAAGAAAGTTTTTAATGTGGCTGGCTTTGTGTAAGTTCCAATAATGAAAATTCTGTGAGAGCTAATCTAACATCACCTGGTTTTAGCTTCTTGCTAATTTGAATTGAGATGAATGTGGTTTTGCATATGTGGCAGTAGGAACACCCTTTCGTTCATCTTATGTAAATATAGCTTTTCCAGCCACATTTATATGAAAATAGAATGATATCAAGTTAGGTAGAGAATCCTGGTCAGGAGCCTGTGGTTTTAGGGTTTCCAGTGCCTGACTTTGGAAAATTCATATTCTTAGGATATTATTTAAAAGGGTGATAACTTTATTTTCAAAGTTGAGGTGACTGAAGGAAGAGTTATACTCTGTACACTGAGATAGATAGGCTTAAAGATGACAGAAAAACACACCTAAGAAGTTGCTCGAGGGGAAACTTTGAAGCTTCTTCAATGTCTAGATAACCGTTGATTAAGACCTCAAAGTCCATTCCTTACAGAACACCATCACTAGTACCTGGCAGCAGAATTTAATGAGTGGCTTAAAAAAAAAAAGACAAAAGAAACAAGAAAAATATCAGAGCAAATCAAAAGGTGAATGATAATGGACAGACAATAAAAGTTTTATACTATTTTTCAATCAATTTTAAAGAGACAACAAAGGAAATGGATTGGTAGCTGAAAGGAGCAGATGACTGAGGAAAGGTGCAAGTTTCAGAACTGTATCAGGAGAGCATCAGTCATACTGCAACAATGTCACCCCAGCTTCTATTAAAGCTTAGAGATTAAAGGATGTTTTTGTGTGTGCAATACCTGCCCACTCCAGTACACAGTGTGATGTGGCAACCACATTTTCTAACACTTGTTGTTAGAGTCTGTAAACAAGTCAGGATGGCGCATGGCATTTTGCAGAGGGAGTGGTTTGTGAAGTAACGCCAGCGAGCCATTAAGTGTGGAGATTCCTTATTGGTTGACTGCTGTTTCTAGTTTATGTTAATTAAGATAAGCTGTGTGGAATGTATATATGCCCCTCCTGTCCTACAATAAACGGCTCCCACTCCTGCTGTATCAAGGTACACAAGTTGCTCTTCACCCCCTAGTTATTTTGCTGCAGCCGGACTGCAGCAACTTGTTCCTGCTGTGATAAAGAAAAGAAAGGACTCTAGTAGTAACATGAGCATGCAAATGGATCCATTTCACTTCTGCTTGTAACTCATTGACTTCAGTTAGTCATCTGGCCCTACTTAGCCACCTGTGATGACAAAGTGCAATCCTGTCATTTGACATGATGTACAGAGTTGAAAATATTTGAAAATGGCACCAACTATTACCACAAGGGAGTTCGAGGGACATGAGATAGTGAGAGAGAACAAAAAGTAGAAAAAACAAAAACAAACTGAGAAGACACAGAATTTAGTACCAAGGTACTTGGGCCACCTTTCTCTGAGTGGAGAGAAAATTAATAAAGTAAAATTGTAAATTGAAAGGCAGAATGATCAGAAGTTAAGAAGGCCTTTCCTAATATCCTCAGTGTTTCCTATGAAGAAGAAAAATAGTGGCTCACAGTGAGAGGAGTGAGGAGGAAGTAACTTGTTTTAAAATTCTGGTAAATATTTGGAAAAATGAACTGGCAGGTGAGAAGGATAGTTGAAGGGGAGTGGTGAGTAGGGAATGGTAATCAATACCAGTTCCCAGCTCTCTCTGAGCAAAAGCTAAAGGGATCCATGATGCGTCCTCTGTGTGGCAATACTGATTTAGAATTGTTTGTTTAGCAATATGAAGACAAGGAAGAGAAAGACTGGAAGCATGATTACAGGGCCAAGTCTATGTTAATTCCTCCTATAATCCTTAAGCCAGATCTATCTTCACCGTAAGGTAAATGAACTCATAAATACAGTCTTCTTATGGATTTGCTGTTCATGTTCTATCCTGTGATCATAAACTATGTTACTGTTCTCACATGTAGAATACATTTATAGTCTACCCAAAAGAGAGAGCCAAATTCCTAAGCAGACAACACATCCAACTCAAAGCTGAAGAGATGTCTGGGTTTTGTACAAACTTCCCCATTAGGTCTACATTTATCTCTTCTTTGCCACATAGCTTAAAAACTTGAAAACAAGTGATCCACCTGTACCCTTCCCACAGTCATAAGCTAACAGACCCAATTCACAACTGAAGAGCTTGGACAGGTTTACCACAATAAATCTTTGTTTTAGAAAATTACTATCAAAAGGTCCTTTATATGTATTAGTTTATAGCACTTATGAAACACCATGGGGAAAAAAACATCAAGAATGCCTCCTACTTTGAGGCTGGCGATGTCCTTTCACAATGCTTTGATTCTGATGGCTGCAGAAACATCTTAGTCCGCTGTTCTAAATGACTACTGACCTTGCCCTCTAATAGTTCCTTCTTGTGCATTATTTTCCAATCCAGGCACACAGTTTTTTTTTTCAATGTGATTCACTCAAACTTAGTTGGCTTGCAGTCTGTTTGCTTTTAGTCTCTGCCTTGCTCTGATCACCACACCCAAAGTTCTTTCAAACCTTCCAAGGCTCCAAATCCTGATCCTTTTTTCTTCCTCATCTATTCCTTCTCTTTGAAGTTAATAGCACCTACCTTGAGGCTTTCTGGAATAAGTGGGAAAACCACACCCTGAACTTGATCTTTTTTTCCTGAATCAATTTATTCAGCTGAGATGATTTTACCTGGCTTTTGTTTAATAAAACATCCTAAAGCGGTATTTCTTCATATCTAGGTCTGAAAGATGCTGGTTTCTCCAATCATGTCAAACTCAAAATGTCTGAGATCTCTCCTATCAACTGGCTTATTCTTTTCCAAACAAACTTTTGTTATTAGTAATTTGCCAAATGTAGCTAGCAACAGTTACAATAATTATAGTGATTCTGGGGTTTTTTAAAATTATCTATAGTTAACAGGTCGGTATTATTTCCCAAATTACTGCTGGCAACATTTTGGTCATGTTGTTCAATTGTTAAACAGTTGAAATTTTTCTAGAATTTGGTATCAGTGTTCCCAGTGTTGTGAGAAAACACTACTTCAAAGTAACATTTTCTATATTTGCCATCAAATTAATTCCAGGTAGAAACTTGTGACTTTTCATAAATTGTATATATATATATATAAATATAGAGAGATACAAATACACATATGTTATATATATAGACATTCACAAATATAATATATAATACATATGCATGCATGCACACATACATGTGTATGTATATAAAGAGATAATGATAGATAATATATGCATGCAACTTTTACATAGTACTGCCTTTTATCCACAGGATATACTTTCTAAGACCAATCAGTGGATGCCTGAAATCAGGGACAATATGAATATTACAGTTTTTCCTAAAATGTATAACTAAGAAAGTTCAGTTTATACATTAGGCACAGTATAGCATTAGCAATAATAATTAATAATGAAAAAAAATTATAATAATATGCTCAAATAAAAGCTTGCAAATATGGCCTCTCCTCTGTCTTTCTCTCTTCTCTCTCTCACTTTCAATAGCTCATTGTACTTTTAGATTTTCACTTAAAGAAATTACTTTATGACTTCTCTTTGGCATATCCAAATTAATAACATCACTACTATTGCACTTGAGAGTCATTTTTTATTAAAATAATGGTTATGTGAATTTACTTTTGATGACAGTCCATCAGAAAAAAGAGATGGTTACCAAATGACTAATAGAAAGTCAGTGAATACAGTGTGGATACACTGTACAAAATAATAATTCATGTCCCAGAAGGAGAATAGTGGGACAGCGAAAGATTATATCACACTACTCAAAATGGTATGCAATATCAAAGTTAAGAATAACTTTGAAATTTTTATTTAATTTATTCAGACCACAGTTGATCCTGGGTCAACTAACCAAAAAACTAAATTTCAGATAAGAGACATAACTACTGATAAATATACTAATAAATTTTTGGTATCTGCATAGGCTTGGTTCCAGGACTCCAGTCAATACCAAAATCCATGGAAACTCAAGTTCCTTTATAAAACGACACAGTATGGAATATATATTCTACATACACTTTCCGATGTACTTTAAATCAGTCATAGATTACTAATACACTGAACATAATGTTAATGCTATGTAAATAGCAGCTATGCTGTATTGTTCAGAAAATAATAACAAGGAAAAATTCTGTACATATTCTGTATAGACACATTTATTTTTCAACTTTTAAAACATCTCTGACTGATTGAATTTGCAGATACCAAACCCATGGAGGGCTACTTGTATTTATGCACAAATTTTTTTCTTAAATGAAACAGTCTAAGGTGATACTAACGGTTGGTTGATTCTCCTGAATGGCTCTCTTTCAAAATGAAGAATCTGTGCTCCTTCATTTTTTCCCTTTTACTATCCAAGAGGTAGGCATACTCCAAAGCTGGATCTTTTGCAATTGGCCAACTCATGGGCAAGGAAGTGGCACAGAAAATTGTATAATGGTTTTAGAAACAGAATTAGAAGTACTATACATCACTACTAATCACATTGCATTGAGTAGAAATACTTACATAATTAAACAGGGAGGAAAATGTCTGAGGAAATTCATTCTTTAAATGGACTTAGGAGAAAAATAAAATAATTCATTCAATATTTAGCATTATGTCTGATCTATGTATACACAGAGAGACAGACACACATATTTGGTTATAAATCATAAGCACTCCGTAGTTTTTGTGTCAAAATTGCACAAAAACATGTCCTTTTATTTTTGGATAATTCTACTCCAGAGAAACATTTTTAGTATTACTTTGAATCGGTGTGAATTTCTACGAATTTTTTTTAAAAAAGAATATAATGATAATTTCATTACTCTTTTTAATTTTAGTAGAAAATATAAAAAGCAATTAAAGTATGTAATAAGCAAAGCACAAGGTTAAATGATAGCTTGAAAAATGAAACACATAATTTTAGGGATAGTTCATTTTAAATATACTTTCTTATTTACTCTGTCTTGATTACTGTATCAACTAATTTGTCATACTTCAATTTCTAGCATCAAAGCTTGTCTCAGAAGAACTAATTAGTATATCTTCCTATCTTCACTAACTAAGTTATGAAACTTTTGATACAAATTGCTCTCCATATTTCCGGGTGTTATGTTTTTATTCACCTGCATATTAAAGATAAGAGAGACTCTTCAAGAATTCTGAATCATTTTGTTACTCATGTGCAATGAATAAGGTTGAGTATATTATCTGTATCTGCATTTCTATTGGCTTTGTGTTACACATTTTCATACATACTTGAAAATATGATAAAATGCACAGACATGATCCAAGGAGAATAGTAAAGTATGAAAGATTAAAAAAGAGAAATGTTTAATTATTCAAACATGCCAATACCTTACATTTTATCATGAGATGACAGTATCTCTCCTGCTTAAGTCTCTGGTTTCATGGAATACATAATTCCTCTTTTAAAGGACTAACCTGATTTGTTCAGACCCACCCAGGACAATACCCCTTTTGATTAACTCAAATTTCATTGATTTAGAAGGTTTTATACAAAATTGATGGACTAAAAAATTAACATAGAATGGAGAATTCAGTAAAAACAGAAGGTGGACAGATGTGGAAAGAAATTAATATGATAAAGGACTAAAAATAAAAAGGTAAAATGACAGTATAGAGATAGCTGTCCTCTTGAATTAACTAAATTGTAGTTAGAAGAAGGAGTGGTTTAAAAATTCATTCAGGGTGTGCAGGTATAGCTGAACATGCCTGAGACCCTGGGTTCAATTCCCATCATGTAAAACAAACAAACAAACAAATAGAATGCATTTACAAAACAAGTGTTTGTTGATTATAACTATGTATCATACATAATTATTGATACTGGGGATGTAGAAATGAACCAACTAGAACAAAACCCTTGCCTTCATGAACTTTGCATTACAAATATAAGTACAAACAGGATGTCAGAAGGAGTAAGTGCTATAGAAAATCAAAGAGAAAAGAAGATGGAAAAACTTAGCATTTCTGTGGTTCTATTATTTTTAAGTGGGGAGGAATTTGTGAATTTAAATATGGTAGCCAGAAAAGGATCCAGGGAGACTTATTGAACTTAAAGGCTTGATGAAGTTGTGAGGAAAGACATTTGTAGATAGTTTGTAAGAACATACAAATTACTGTCAATATTTCTACTTTTATTCTAAATAAATACAAACCTAGGTTCTTAGAAAGGAAGTTATATGGTTTCAATTCTTTATAAAAGACTCAATCAGGACACATGCTGAGAATCAGTCCTAGGGTATTAAAGAAGAAAACGTTTGGATCCACTGGAAGACCTTCTTTATAATCCAGGCAAACAGTAGTGGCTTGAATGCAGAATGCTGAGGGATATGTCTTTGATCAAATTTTGGATGTGTTTTAAAAATGAACACAACAGAATTTGTCATTCTTTTATTCAGCAGCATCCAATGACAGGCTGGATGAGAGTTGTGTGAAGTTCTTTGGAAAGTTAAATATGTGTTTACTAAGATGCAGAAACCAGAAGGAGGAGCATGTTTGGGAGGATGAGGAGCTCATTTCTAAACTGTTAATTTTAGTTTTCTAGCAGATAGAAAGCAATGTGAAAATACCATGTAGGTAGACTGTGTGTGTGTGTGTGTGTGTGTGTGTGTACGTGTGTAAGGAGAGAAAGAGACAGAGAGGCAGAGAGAGTCCTGGAAAGCAGAGTATAAGATCAAATTGAGGTTTCTGAGCATTCAGAGAGTAACTGCAGTGAAGAGAATGGTAAAATCGGCTTCTCAGGAAACAGGGATATAATAGAGGATAGCAAGGTGTCTGGGCTCTGCACAGTTCAGTGTTTAGAGGAAGGTTAATAGGTCAGGAATCAACACTCTCAAGAAGACTGATTATGAAGAGGGTCAGAAAAATGAGCACCAGCAGTAGCTAGAAGACTATGTGGGGCCAACTGAAGTGTTTTCCTTGTTTGGGAAAATAACATCAGTATCTGTACACTGATGAGAATTAGATAATAATGAGAAGAGAGAGAGAATGGAAAAGATTGAGGAAAATGCTAAAGTGATATTTTTAGTAGATAAAAAGGATACGATTCACAAGATAAATGAAGGGCTTAGATTTAGATATGAACACAATTCATCATAAGAACAGCAGAACAGCAGGAACACATGGTGAAAGAGCAGCAGAGCACACGGGCATCCTGACAGGTAAGTGGGGTGGAGCCCAGGCCGCTGGGGCTACTCTGTGGCAGGGTCATTTTTCAGACAAGGTCCTTCAGGAACAGCCCTGATCTGGCCTGATCTGGCAAGCACCTAGTTGAAAAAGTAACCCCAGGAGAAAGCTGTTGACAGTTGGGACAGGGACCAAGAAGAAGACAAGGAACTGTCTAGTGTCAGCAAAGTTCCCAAGAATTGCTTCAGGATGATCCAACTGGGAAATCTGAGAGAGTAAATTTTGTTTCAGAATTTCCAATGGTGTAGACTCTACTTTAATTTAATTAATTTATTTATTTTTGTTGTTGTTGTTGTTTCTGTTGGCAAGCAAGTTTTCATAGGCTTTTTTTTTAATATTTATTTTTTAGTTCTCGGCGGACACAACATCTTTGTTGGTATGTGGTGCTGAGGATCGAACCCGGGCCGCACGCATGCCAGGCGAGCGCGCTACCGCTTGAGCCACATCCCCAGCCCTGCATAGGCTTTTTATTTTTTAGCAGTGTTAGCAAAAAACAAAGGCCTACGACTCAGGGCAGAGCACAAGGCATCCATTTGGCTGGTGGGCACGGTTAGGGAAGGAAAAGAGGACCGAGCTGGCAGACGTGACCCAGCGTCCCTGTCACTCAGCTGCAGTGGTCCTCTTGTGCTTACAAAAGCTGAGATTTTGCTTCTGTAGCCCACCAACCAAATCAAGTTTTTAAAGTCCTCCTTTGTAATCTTAGTTAAAATAGATTCCATTCCCTGAAAGGTATAGTAGTTTGTACTTGAGTTTGTTCTATGATATAGCTCATGGTATTTCCATTCACTCACAGAAACATTTTAGCATGAAACGGGAAATTATACCATCAGCAAAAATTGTATTCCTTATATTCAGTTGAATTGGTTGTATCAGTTGGCCTGTTGATGGGTTGTATCAACTGGTTGTATCAATTGGTTGTATCAATTTGGGAGATTATAACAGGGGAAAACTGGGACTTGGAATATGCTAGGACTTCAAAATTTAGGGAAATAAGGGAGAGCTACCAGTTAGATGCTGGGGTTTAATGGGTCACAAATCAAGATTAAATTCAAAGAAATGGTCACTCTATTAGAACAAAATGAGAAGCACGGAGGTAAAGATAAACTCTTCCTTAAATATAGGACCAAACCTATACTCGTCAATAAATAGAATTAATAATAAATAGAATAAGTAAAATTACACCAGGGGCTGACTGCAGTGGCAGAACAAGACACCACATCAGCCAAGCAGAATTCAAAGTGCATAACTGGAATCCAATCAGGAAGAAAGAATCCAACAAATCCCCAAACAACCACCCTGTCCTCCTCAAAATGTCAATTACATGAAAGATTTAATAGAATAATGAAGAAACCTGTAAGATTATAACAATAAAAAAAGATCAAAAATAAACACTACATATCACCAAACTAGAAAAAGAACAACTTATGCCTTCAATTAGGTAGAAGGAAGGAAATAATAAAGCAGAAGTAAAGAATTAGTAAAGACTAGGAACAATACAAAAGATCAACAAAAGCTAAGACTTTTTCTAGAGAAAACATTCAGTATTCGGTTTTCTAGGATTGGCTAATTTCACTTAGCATGATATTCTCCGACTCCATCTACTTACCTGCAAATGATGTGATTTTATTCTCTTTTTTGCTGAGTAATATTTCATTTTGTCTATATTCCACATTTTCTTTATTCATTCATCTATTGAAGGGCATTTAGGTTGGTTCCACAGTTTAGCTATTGTGAATTGTGCTGCTATAAACATTGATGTGGCTGTGTCCCTGTAGTATGTTGATTTTAAGTACTTTGGGAATAAACCAAGGAGTGGGATAGCTGGGTCAAATGGTGGTTCCATTCTCAGCCTCCAAGGAATCTCCATATTGCTTTCCATATTGCTGCACCAATTTGCAGTCCCACTAGCAGTTTATGACTGTACCTTTTTCCCCACATCCTTGCCAACACTTATTGTTGTGTACATTCATAATAGCTGCCATTCTGATTGGAGTGAGATGAAATATTAGAGTAGTTTTGATTTGCATTTCTCTAATTGCTAGAGATGTTGAACATTTTTCCATATATTTGTTGATTGATTGTATATCATCTTCTGAGAAGTGTCTCTTCAGGTCCTTGGCCCATTTATTGATTGGGTTATTTGGGTTTTTTTTTCATGTTTAGTTTTTTTGAGTTCTTTATATACCCTAGATATTAGTGCTTGAACTCTAGACAGGGCAAAAGGTGGGAAAGGAAGGGAGGGGACACGGGGGTAGAAAAGATGGTGGGATGAGATGGACATCATTAACCTAAGTATGTGTATGAAGATATGAATGGTGTAAATATGCTTTGTGTACAACCAGAGATATGAAAAATTGTGTTCTATATGTGTAATATGGATGTAATGCATTCTGCTGTCACATATAACAATTAGAAGTTTTTTTAAAAAACTAAGGCTTTTTTAAATACAAAATCAACAAACCTTTAGCTATATTAATAAAAAAGAAAAGATTCTACTAATAAATGAAAGAGATTAATTACAACCAATACCACAGAAATACAAAGAATCCTAAGGAATAGCTACAGTTATGCCAACAAATTGGATTATTTACAAGAAATAAGAAAAGTCCTAGACAAAAACATTCTGCCAAGGCTGACTCAAGAAGACATTGTAAATCTGAATGGATTCATGATGAGTTAAGAGATAGAATCAGTGATTAATTTTTTTAAAAAAGTCTCCCATGTTAAAAAAAATCATGGAATCTAATGGTTTCACAGTTGATTTCTAACGAACATTTAATGAAGAAAAGAGAATTATAAACCAATGTCTTAGTCAACACATATGCAAAAATCCTCAAGATAACATTGGTAAACTGAATTCAACACCACATTAAAACAACAATACACCATGATTAATTGGGAAAAGTCACTCAGATGCTAGAATTATTTAACATAGGTAAGTCAGTAATTTACACATCACATTAACAAACTGAAAGGTGAAACCTATATCATCATATCATTAGATATAGAAAAAAAATATATCAAGATTCAACAGTGTTTCATGATAAAAATACTAACTTAGGGATATGGGGAATATAATTCAACACAGTTAAAGTCATATGTGAGAAGTTCAAAAAAAACAGTATATTCTTTGGCGAAAAATTGAAAACTTTTTATTTAAGATCTGTAACAAGACAAGGATGCCCATTTTCATTATTTCTATTCAATCTATAATCAGAAGTCCCTCCCATATCAATTAAGAAAGTAAAAGAAATAAAATGCATCCAAATAGGAAGGTAAGAAGTGAAATTGTTACTGATGACTTTCTTATATGTAGAAACTGTGGAGATTCTACCCAAATAATTAATGTTATAATTAATAAGTGAATACAGTAAAGTTCTAAGATATAAAATCAACACACTTAAATAACTAATTTATCTCCTCTTCCTCCCTCTTTACCTCTCTTCCTTCTCCTTCCCCATTTCCTTCCCTCCTGCTCCACTTTCTTCCTCCTCCTTCTCCTCTCCTCACCTCCCCCACTCCTTCTTCTTCTTGTCCTGAGGATTGACTCCAGGCCCTCACACATCCTAAGTTTGAGCTGAAACACTGAGCAATACTCCCAGCCCAATAATTACTGTTATTCTACACTAGCAGTGAGCTATCTGAAAATGAAATCAAGAGAATGTTCTTCTTTACAATTGCTAAAAAAAAAATGTAAAGTATGTAGAAATACATTTAGCCACAGAGGAAACAAAAAGACCTTTTATAAAAATTACAAAATACTGATGAAAGAAATCACAAATAAATTTAAAAGATACTGCATCTTCATGATTGGTAATAATTAATATTGTTAAAATATCCCTACTAATCAAAATGATTTTCAGTTTTGATTAAACTCCTATAAAATTTCAATATCAGTCTTCTGAAACCAAGAAAGATCTTGGAGTATCTAAGATGTCATGATAAAAACAATAATAACAACAACAAATACCTGAAGCTGAAGGTATTACATCACCTTGTTTCAAATTACCTTGCTATTTCCAAGTAAGAAAGAAAGAAAGAAAAAACAAAGGCAAGGAAGGTAAAGCAGGCATATTGAACAACAAAGCAGAGTGAACCCATCATTTCTAGAGCCAGAAATGAATCCATCAGTGTATGGTAATCTGATTTTTTTACCAAGGCATTTGGTATATGCAGTGGGAAAAGGACAGCCTTTTCACAAATGGGACTTGGAAAACTGGATTTCCACATGCAGAAAAATTAAATTGGACCATTATCCCTTAAATATACAAAAAAATTCAAAATTCATTAAAGACTTAAACAAAGGCTAGAACGTTAAAACTACTGAGAAAAAAAAACACATAAAGAAAACTATATGACCTTGGTCTGGGCAATAATTATTTTGTGTTTTACTCCCAAAACACAAACAAAACACATAGACAAATGGAACTACACCAAACTAAAAAGTATTTGCAGAGTGAAAAATTAACTGTGTGTAAAGACAACCTATGGTTTGGGAGAAAATATTTGCAAGTCATGACTTATCATTCAAAATATCTCTAAAGCTCAAAGAATTCAATACTAAGGGATTAATGTGATTAATATATAACCAAGGGACCTACATTTAAATGGCCAACATGTATGTGAAAAAATGATCAACGTTGCTAGTTGTTAGAGGAATATATTTGTCACCATGACTTTTATTTAATAAGATGAAAACTAAGAAGTGTTGATGAGGATGTAAAGAAAAGGGACTCCTTGTACAATGTGGTGAGAATATAAATTATGGAAATCAGTATGGAGGGTCCTTAAAAAACAAAAAGGAATTAGAATTACCATATGACTCCACATTTCCACCTCTGGGTATTTTCCAAAAAAATCTGAAACCAGTTTGTTGAAGAATTGCCTGCTGCCTCATGTTCACTGAAGCCCTGTTCACTATGGCCAATTGCTAGAACCAACATAAGTGTCCATCAGTAGAAAATACATAAAGAAAATGTATACACACACACACACACATACACACACACACATACACACATATATATATATTCATAGAATATATATTAATTCTTTTTAAAAAATATTTATTTTTTTTAGTTGTAGTTGGACACAATACTTTTATTTATTTATTTTTATGTGGTGCTGAGGATTGAACCCAGGACATCTCATATGCTAGATTAGTGCTCTAACACTGAGCCACAACCCCAGCCCTAATATTCATTCTTAAAAGAGAAGGAAAGTTTGTCATTTTTCACAACATGGATGGAATTAGAGAATATTGTGCTAAGCAAATTAAGCCAGGCAGTGAAAGACAAACACTACATATCCTCATTATATAAGAAAACTAAAACAGTTGACTCAGAAGTGAAGAGCAGAATGTAAGGTGGAGATAATTGCCAAAGGATACAAAATCTCAGACATCAAGAGTTTCCTTGTGTTTTAATCAGCATTTTTTGCTGCAGTGACTAAAAGACTGACCAGGTCAATTTTAGAGTAGACAAGTTTATTTAGGGGCTCAAAGTTTCAGAGATCCCAATCTACAGACAGTCAGCTCCATTCCTTGGGGCTGAGTGTGGCAGAGGGAAGGGGCTCTCATGATGTTCAGCAAGCAGAAAGGAGACTCCATTGGCCAGATACCAAATATATACCCCATAGCCATGCCCCCATTGTTGGCCTCCTCCAGCCACACCTTACCCACCTTCAGTTACCAGGCAGTTAATCCCCATCAGGGGATAAATCCAATGATTGAGTTAAGGCTATCATTATCCAATCAGTTATCCTCTAAACCCTCTTGCATCATCTCACACAGGAGCTTTAGGAAGACATCTCACACCCAAACCATAACAAGTTGTTAAGACCTATTTCACAGCATAGTAAAGACAATCTATTTTAATAAGAGTATTCCAGTGACTTGGGAGGCTGAGGCAGAAAGATTGTAAATTCAAGGCCAGCCTCACCACTAAATAAGACCCTGTTTCAAAATGAAAAATACAATAGGAGATGCAGCTCAGTGATAGAATGCTTGCCAGCAAGTGTGAGGCCCTGGGTTCAATCCCCAGTACCAAATTAATAACAATGCTGATAATAAAAAAATAATAGAGTATTGTCCATTCAAAATTCTTAGAGTAGGGCTGAGGATGTGGCTCAAGAGGTAACACACTCACTTGGCATGCGCGGGGTGCTGGGTTGATCCTCAGCTCCACATAAAAATAAAGATGTTGTGTACAACGAAAACTAAAAAAAAAATAAATATTAAAAAATTCTCTCTCTCTCTCTCTCTCTCTCTCTCTCTCTCTCTCTCTCTCTCTCTCTTTGAAAAAAAATTCTTAGAGTAACCTCCAAATACTCTTACCACAGTAAAGTACTTGACGTGGACATGCTAATAACAATGTATTTATTCCACATTGTATTCATATTATTGTTTTATACCCCTTAAATATACATAAACAAAATTTGCCTAAATGTGTTTTTGGGGAGGGATTGAACCAAGGGTTACTTATCACTTAGCCACATTCCCAGGCCCTTTATATGTTTTATTTTAAGACAGGTTCTCACTAAGTTGTTTAGAACTTTAGTAAGTTGCTGAGGCTGGCTTTGAACTAGTGATCCCCCTCTCTCAGACTCCTGAGCCATACTCTGATTACAGGCATGTGCCATCACACCTGGGTCAATATATAATTTTTGAAAAGGGTGCTGGGAAAATCTCTATCAATGAGACCAATGAAATGTAACCATCAAAAGAAGGCATGAATCTGATTGTACTTTGGAGTCATTACAGAATAGCAAAATAACACAGGTATAAGGGAAATTATTGAGACAAAATTGTAAATGTGATTGTGGACACTATATCAGTGTTTTTATTCTCTTTTAATGCTGAGTAATATCCCATTGTGTATTTATATCACAGTTTCTTTATCCATTCGTCTACTGAAGGGCATCTAGGTTGGTTTCATAACTTAGCTATTGTAAATTGTGTTGCTATAAACACTGATGTGGCTTACTCACTAAAGTATGCTATTTTTTAAGTCCTTTGGGTAAAACCAAGGAGTGGGATAGCTGGGTCAAATGGTGGTTTTATTCCAAGTTTTCTAAGGAACCTCCATACTGCTTTTCAGATTGGTTGCACCAATTTACAGTGCTACCAGCAATGGATGAGTGTGCCTTTGCATGGAATTTGCACACAAATGGATGGAGTTGGAGAATATCATGCCAAGTAAAGGAAGCCAATCCCCAAAAGACAAAGGACAAATGTTTTCTCTGATAAGTGGATGCTGATCCATAAGGGGAGTGGCAGTGGTGAGAATATAAATTATGGAAATCAGTATGGAGGGCCATTTGGAGCATGGGAGGAATGGAAGAACTTTAAATAGGGCAAAGGGGAGGGAGGAGGATGAAGGGGGTAGAGGGGTAGAAAATGTGGTGGAATGAGATGGACATCATTACCCTGGGTACATGTATGAAGACATGAATTGTGTGACTCTGCTTTGTGTACAACTAGAAAAATTGTGATCCATTTGTGTACTATGAGTTGAAATGCATTCTGCTGTTATGTATAACAAATCAGAACTAATTAATTAATTTAAAAAAGATTGTATCAGTGTTAAACTTCTTAAATATGATGAATATGTTGTAGTTATGCTTTATTTTTACAAAATACATGGCAAACTATTAGGAGGTAAAAATTTGATGTCTTTAACTAACCCTCAAGTGATTCAAAGAAATATACACAGTATTGGTGCAAAGGAGAGGAAAGGTGTACAAGAGTGATGAATATGAATGAAGAGTATGTGTAGTTCATTGTACCAGTTTAAAAAAATTTTCTAAAATGTTAAAATGTTTCAGTGTAAAACACTAAAGAAAGTAGATAATGCAGAAAGGTAGATTTAAAATTAAAATCAATCTAATTATGTGCCATTTGTAAATCAGTGAAACACAGAAAAGTTACAAGTAACCAGTTTACTTTGCTTCTAGAATTCATATTGTTGACAAATTAGTTTTTAAATATATCTATGCTTGCAGTCTGGTTAAAGCTTTCATGTTGCTTTATTATTAATTAGCACACATATCACAAATACATAATTCAACTAATGGCAAATTATTAATGTTATTATTAATCCATATACAATATATTATTGCCATACTATTATATTTTAATATCTCTTAATATTTTCCCACTTATTTGACTAAAAACAAGGAACTAAAAAATTCTATTTGTTCTAATTTTAGTTACTCTAATATTAGGTCCTAAATTTCACTATATTTTATGTTACTGTTGACAATTATATACACTTAAAAATCAACCATAATTTAGGCCAGGCACACACCTGTAATCCCAGCGGCTCAGGAGGCCAAGACAAGAAAATCATGAGTTCAAAGCCAGCCTTAGCAAAAATGAGGTGCTAAGCAATACAGTGAAACCCTATCTCTAAATAAAACACAAAATAGGGCTGGGATATGTCTCAGTGGTGGACCAGCCCTGAGTTTAATCCCTGGTACTGAGAAAAAAAAATCAACCATAATTTAATGTTTGACTTTATAAAAAGTCCTTAGTGGGAGTTCCAGTTTGCTTATATGAGTTATTTTCATTAATTTTTTTAAAAGTCAAAAAGTGATACTGGCTCACTGATACCCTTAAACTGGGAAAACAATAGCTTTGAAACCCTTAAGGGAATCATAAGCCTATGAAGAAACTAGAGATATTTCTATGGAAACAAGCTTTAGCTTCAGGGAAATTTGTAAATCAGAATCTTTTGTGTAGAAAGGTAGAGTTGGATTTTTGCAGCATACAGCTGTCAGAATACCTACTTAGTCAATTTCTGAAGTTTACAATTTTGAAAGTATTAATTATTTTACCATTTCTAATTCAGGTTTTTTATATATCTGTCCTTTTTCATCATTATTTCTTTAGACAGTGAACAATTGTATAGTTCTTTTATTTAAAAAAAATATTCTGGCATCTATTGTGTAAAATTAACATTTTCTCTCTGCATTTTTGCTTCAAGTATTCATTGATTCTGAATTGTTTCATGAAAATAACAGTAGAATTCTCTCCTCATTTGAAGTGGATAAATTTTTATAAGTCTCAAAATAATGAATGCTGCAGCTATTCAAATAAGAACAGGAAAATGTAATCTCATAGCTAATTTATGAGTTGGCTTTGTGAAATAAATTAATCAGTATAGACCAAATTCACACTTTCATTTTGGATTGAGCTCTCTGTGGAAACAACTGCATTGTTTTTGAAATAATAACACAAAACATCTTCATGTGTGATTCATTTAATTAAATCTGTTTTTGACAGTACTGAGAGTATTTTGCATTGACCAAATGACTAGCAAGATTAACACATATCTGAAATCAATTTAAAAATCACTCAGGAAATGCATAGCAAAGCTATAACAAAACTACTACAGGGATCTCTATTTCTTAGCAACAGGGAGAAGACCAGGTTATGACATAAAATTACCGTGGCCAGTTAAAACATCTAAAACACTAAATTATTGTTTGTTGTGTCCATCCCCAAATATAATTTGTGTTCCAAAGTATCCAAGCAGTTATGAAACTCCAGATCTCTTTTTCTTACCTCTGTAAACTATTTTGTAGACTTATTTGAAGATCTGAAGACCACAAAAGCATACCCACCTTTTCATTTTGGCCAATACAGTAATAAGAATAAAACAAGTTAGCAATATCATTAAGTATAAAAGCTAAAACACAGACATAAGTGAAAACAATAAGTGGAGAGGAATACACAAGTAGATGCAAAACAATGTTTGATTCAAAAGAGAATATTTCACATTTAGTGGTAAGCAGATGAAGCTGGTGACAAGAAAAGCTATTGAATGAAAATATACTAAAACAAAACCACAGGAAAAAAATAAAAAGTAAAAGTGATTAAGACAGAGGCAGGGATCAAAAAGTTAAGAGCCTGTTTTTAGTATAAAGATGGTCCCGGAATTGTACAATAATTATTAACCACATGAACAGCTCTTTAAATTGCTATTATTCCCTTTCCTAAGTAAAACACAGGAAGAAAACATCCTTAGCTTTTCTGTCCTCCATTTCCATTAGGACAAGAACTAGCATTATAAACACAGCCAGCATGGCTCAGCAGAGGTTCTCTGCCCTCGGCTTCATCCCAGTCCCCTTATTCTCTGTGCTCTAACAATCATGGTTTGATTTCACCTCCTGAATCACACCAGGTTCTTATTGAGTTAGGGATTTTTCACAATACTTCTGCCTGGCTTTCTCATTGTCACTCCCCTTCACATGCTCTAGTCAACTCAAAATTGTAATTGCTTACTGGTTTGATAACTTTTTCTGAAAGTAATATGTTATGACCCCAAAATAATCAAGTCATCAGTTCAAACATTTTCATGTCAAACTGTAATAATTTTTCAATTGCAATTTTGCCCCATTTAGTTGATTGTCTAAGATTCTAGGAATCTAAGTTTCTCTAAGACTTATAAATTCATCTGTAAACAATAGTATGATAAGAACAGGGACCATTCTGCCTTTGCTTACTATTATTTCCTTAATGAATAGCCCCATGTGTGTGCAGTTCTCAAAACCTGAATTGGATAAATGCTTCCTCCACCAGATTTCCCAATTTTTGCTAAAAAAAAAAAAAAAAAAGGAATAACAATCCCCAGACTTGAACCTTATGTTTAGATTTTATTTCAAGCATGCTTTCATTTTCATCCTATTAAATATAAACGTAAAATTTAATTTACTTTCATTATTATTGAGATAATAATGCAAAGTTATCTTATATAGACAGGGTTCAGCTCTAGGCATCAGAAAATGGATTTAGTTCAGGGACTCTAGTGGTAAAACAACAACAACAAAAAAAATGTTGGTCCTGTAATCTTTCATATTGGTTAAAGTAAATAAGCAGGAGGCTATTAGCCTGAGGCTGTCTCTGTGCTTGAGATCCAACATAAAAACTCAACCCAATTTAGAAAAAAAAAAAAAATGAACACCATATGTCTCCCCCCACCCTCCAAAAAAAACACAGAAGTATATGCTTTGTAATAACAACTGGGGTTCAGTCAATCATAGACACTACCTTAAGCTAATCACATGTAGTTGATGGCAAGTTGCCTTGCCCAACTAAGGCAACTGCCTAACTAAAGTCAATCATTTGGCTTTTCTAATTTCTTTAGGTCAGCTGGCACAAACTCACTGCTCAAGCTGCTGGGTGAAGCTCTCTGAACACCTTTTGGTTCAAAGGGCTGCCAAATCATGAATAATAGTTCTTTGTTCAAATAATCTCTGTTCAACTTAATTTATCTTTTTTTTTCTTTTAATCTTATACTAAGTAGGCCCAGGAAGGAAAACTGTTCCCCCTAACAAAGTCAGGAGGTTGCTGATTCAAGTGATGGCTCCAGATTTACCACAGCTTAACAGTCAGATGTCAATCCAGTTTCCTTAGCACCTGAAAGATGTGTTAGATCTGCCACCTCTCTTCTCTCTGAACAGAGTTCCTAATATTTTCCACATTTTACATAAGGCCTTAGAAGACGACATCCAGGACTGTGGGAAATGTACACAGAGCTGAACATTTCCCAATCTCTACAATACATGACAGGTGCCTGAGTAGCAGAACAGCAGGCACTGAGTGGCCTAAGATACATCTTCCTTTGAGTTTCCACAAAGAGCAAAACAAACAAATAAAAACAAAAACAAACAAAAATTTCCAATTGCAAAACTTCTTTTTAAAATAAAGGTGAAATTTTGAAACAATAAAAAATTTTATGTCACTTGATTAAGATAGTTACACACTTATCTTTTCCAGTTTGTCCCTTCAATCACAAATTTAGTCTTATCAAACACAGAAATCATTACTCTGGTCCTCTGTCACTTCTACACATAAACCTAAATCTCAATTATTGATTTTTTTAAGACAAAGTTTTTTTTTTTTCCTGAATTAAACAGACTCGAATGCTCTTTAATTTTATCGATGTAAAAAATACATATAAGTTCCTTCCTTCACTTTCTTTTTTTCTCCATTTTTAAAAATTCATTATTTCTTCCTTCTTTTCCTCAACAAATATCAGCTGACTTCTATGGGCCTGAAAATATCAACACAATTCTCTCTCTCTCTTTTTTTTTTTTTTTTTTTGGCCAACACAATTCTCCCTCTCCCTCTCCCTCTCTCCAATTTATTCTAATTGGGAAAACAATTTTTAAATTATATATGAGTGGGATTGACATAATAGATAAGAAAAGTACAATGTCAAGTACTTTCAGCACAACAAATTCCATGATTTCATAGGAAGAATCTAACATGGTGAAATTGATGGTGAATATATTATAAGAATCAAGAAGACAAAATTAAAATTTGGAGTTAACCAAAGACAGGGCACAGCAGGAAGCTGTTATTACACTTAAAGGGACCAACACACAAGGGAGCTTTTAGCGGCACTTTCCAGAGCAAAGAGAAAAAAAATGAGGAAGGCAAATACCCTATTTTCTCCTCTCCTTCCTTCTCTGAATTTCCACTGGGGCACTTACAGGCCAAACTCAACTGGGAGATTTTTGAAAAAGGAATGTGGAAAACAAAAGTTAACAAGTGAGATCCTTGAAACACACATTAGAGCAAGGGAAGCCAGGAAGTGATTGTAAAAAAAAAAAAAAAAAAAAAAATAGATGCAACTTACAACACCAGCATATAGCTGGTTCAGGACTTCCTGGGAAGATGGGGAAATGTCTCAGGTAAATAGTTTAACTAAATGCTTGAGAGCAGAGAAAAAATACTGTCCTATTGATTTCTGTTTTAAAATTCATGTTTCATAGAACCAAAATATACCTCAAATTGAAAAGAATACAGTCACTGGTTAACTTTGTTGTTAATGCATACTTATGTTCATTTTTTTAGTAGTGGTTTGAGGATTTTAAAATTATTATTATTTTCTAATCATTAAAAAGAAGAGAGGAATAAGAAGGAGAAGAAGAAAAGGAAAGCAACTTCTTTAAATTCTTTAAGATATATATTGAACATGTAGATTGGCATAAAGCATATACTTTAGGAACTCTTATGTGGTTCATGGATGTATGATAATCACTTTCACATGATCTCTGATGATTTTTTATGGCATCTAATTACTCTGAATCTTCTTATATTCTCATCATTTCTCTCAGGAAATAAAGTTTAATTAAAATGTGATAACTTATTCTAGTTTTTAGTGTTTTCCTCTTTATGAGGGATAGCTACCATAGCTAGTAAAAAAATATATGAAATTGTCTTTAATAATAAATAGTGAATCTCCTAAGAGTAGAAAATTTATAACAGCAACCATTGCATATGGTTTCCATATACAGTAATATTTAAATGCCTGGTTTTTAAATGCATGATTTTAGATTATACACCTTCAGATTATACACTTAAATTGATAATAATAAGTGTGTATTGATACATAACTAGATGATGAAAATGTTTTCTTTACTTCAATATAGCCTATTATTACATATGGTTGAAACAAATTACTTATAAACTGCTTTCTTTATTCCTAGCCTTAATGTCAAAGTTTGGGTGACTTACTTTGAAATTGAACAAAGGATTCAGTAGAGTCCACAGCACTTGACTGAACTGACAAAAAAATGTTCTTTTCATGAACAATATTCTTGCTTGATGTCAAAGCACAAAGCAATCAGGACATCTCTCAGGACCTCTATCAGAGTCATTCAATTGCTCTTTTTCTTAAAAAAACAGAAAGCTGCAAAAAGGTACTTAGCCTCTCTCTCAAAGGTAAAAAGGAGCATTTATATAGATGTCATTTTATTAGCTTTAAAAATATAAGCCTTAAAATGTATAAGAATATGGGTGAATTGGATATTGTTCCCAAAAGCACTGAAGAAATATGTCATCTTAGGAATTTCTCCATAACTGAAAAACCTATGACAATAAACCCCAAATTGAATCCACTTACTTGAACCCCAAATTGAATCCACTTACTATAAGAAATAGAATATTTGACCTTTAGATTGAAGAAAACCATTCAGTAATATTGGTGCCTAGGGTTGACAAGGGAATATAAAAACTGGTACTAGGCCTTACTAGTATCAGTTTAAAAACAAACAAGCAAAAAAACAATCAAAAAGGTAGGGAACTATAAAACACAATTATAGCAATTATCTTGGAAATTAGCACCAAAGAGATTTAAAAAAAATCAAACAAAATAACTGAAGTGAGGAGGGTTAGGTACATATTTATTTCCAGTTAAGTTGTTGCTTCCATTGATGTAACCAAAAGTCATTGAGACAAGGACTATCTTATATCATTTAAGGCATCTGCATCTGTTACAAAGAAGATAGGTCTGTAGTTGCTGTAATTGCCATAACAATAATTTTTTTTCTGTTTGGGGTATCCTGTCTGGTAATATTAAACTCATAAAGAAGAATTTAAATGTGTTCATTGATCTTAAGGGATTTGTATCATATTTTATTTCTTCTTTAAGTGTGAATAGTTTATCAGAAAAAAATTATATTTGCCATTTAATTTAGGAGAAGTTTTTATTTATTAATTAAATTTCTTGAAAATATATCACAATTCATTTTTATTTTCATCATTAGATTTGTTTGGCAATTGAAGTCTTTTAAGCAATTTGTCCACTTCACCTCAGTTAGTATTTTCATAATACTCCCTTATTGTTTATTTAGTAAAGGTGATCACAACATTTCATTTGAGATATTGCTAATATCTCTTATTTCATTTGAGATATTGCTAATTTTACCTTATTTGTTTTGATTAACTAGTTGATTAATTTTATTTGCCTTCTTTTAAAATATAATTTTTTGTTTCATATATTTTCATAATTTCAAATCCTCTTTTCATTTCATTGATTTCTACATATTATTACAGCTTTCTGCTTACTTTGGATTGAATTTCCTCTTCTCTTTCAAGTTTTCCAAAATGGGTATATATATAATCTTACTACTTTGTGTCAAGTGTGGAAACATTAGTTCAATTTATATATTTTCAACATCCTGATTTCTTTAATATTACTTCTTGACTGTCAAATGATATTTTGTTTCAATAAGCAAACACAATTTATAAAATACACTTGAAAGGAATAGTCTGTTGCATACTGCAAAATTACTGCTCTTTGCATCATTCCTTCTTTGTATCTAATGTCATAAGATTATTATTTTTTTTTTGCCACTTCCTTTCTATTTGAAGAATCTTCTTTAGCCAATATTTTCTTTAGCCAGTTGGTCTACTGTTGACAAAGATGTCTTTATTTCTCATGCATTCTTGAAGGACAACTTAAACAGATACAGAATCTGCAGCTGTTAGTTCTTTTCTTTCAGCACTTAAAATAATATTGACAATTCCTTTTGGTTGCTGTGGTTTCTTAGAAAAAAATTCACTGTCTTTTGAATTATTTTCCCACTATAGGCAATGTGACATTTGTCTGTGGATTCTCTTCAAGATTTCGATTGTTGCTTTGTTTCTTTGTTTGTCATTAGTATGCAGAAGTTTAATAGTGATGTATCTTGGCAGTGATTTCTTTGAGTTTATCTGGTTTTGGTTTGGTTAATTTCTTATATATGTAGATTTATATCTTTCACCAATTTGGAAAGGTTTTAACCATCATTTCTTTGACTATTCTTTCATGCCCACTCTCCTTGTATAACACCTATAATATGAACCTTTCATTTTTCTCCAACAGGACCCTGGAATGTTGATTATTTTATTTTCAGTCTGTTTTCTTTCTGTAACCGAGATTGAGTAAAATGTATTATTCTGTCCTCAAGGTCAACTAATCTCCACATACACTGTCATCCCTACTCTAATAATATAACCTACCAGCTGACTTTATATTCCTATTTTTATGACAATGACTTCCAGTTTTATAATTTGAATTGGCCATTTTTTATAACCTCTCTTTCTTTATTGAGTTTTAAATTTTTTATTTCTTTTCAATTTGTAATTGATTGTTGAAATATTTTTATCATGGTTCTTTAAACTTATTGTCATATAGTTCTAACGTGTAAGTCAGTTATCTTTTCTTATTTAAGTTGTGATGTTCCTGTTTTTTATTATGATGGGTGATATTTAATTTGTAGCTTTAATATTCTTTCTTTGTTGTGAAGAGACTATGGGTCCTATAAAACACTTTTATTTTAGCAGATGCTCATTAGTTTAGATTTAGCACAAATTTCCTGGCCTGCTTGTGTATGCTGAGAGTTCAATTACAGTTTAATTTTCAGAACATTTGCAGTGTGATTTTGATCTCCTTGGTTAATCTGGTACTGTTGGCTTTTCTACTTATCCATGCTTATGCTGACAGTCAATCAATAGGTAATTATTGAATAATTGTCCTAGAATATATTCTAAGCAATAGACATACTGCAGCAAATAAAGCAGACAAGACCTCTCTTCCTGAAGAAGTTATGCTCAAGTAAAAGACAGATAATAAATACATAAATAAACAAATAATTTCAGAATTGTTTGAGGGAAGAGGAGTCTATTTAAGAGAATATAGTTGAAAAAAAACAAAAAAAAAAAACTTTGGGAAATGTTCATTGGAAGTAAAACCCAAAAGAGAAGAAGTTGGCAAATTTTGAACATATTTGGGAAAGAATATCTTAGTAAGAGGCAATAGTGATGTGCAAATGTCCTGAAAGTAGATAAAGTATAGCATGTTTTTTAGGGTTATGACAACAAATAGCTATATCTCAGTCCTTCTGGAAAGATTCTGAAAAGCTACATGAAACTCAGAATTGTTCTTCATAAGGACAATGTCAGAATTGAATATATATAACAGAACCCACTGGCTAAGAAAAACCCAAAGTGTACAAAGTATCTGCTTTCTGTGAAGAAATGTGTAGTCAAGCAACATCCTCTGTTTTATTTTTGTAAGAATAAAGTGGAGGTGTATGATTGAAATGTGAGAGGCTTTTATTAACTTTGAAATGGTCTTTCAGATTAAAAGTTAGAAATATAATGCATATATATACATATATATATATATTCAGAAACATCTGCAGATAAATTGATTTATGATATATCTACTGATTGATAGTAAAGTTTCTTTATTCCAAGTTTATGACCAGATATTAGATTGCATACATTCTATTTCCTACTCATCACCTAAATATTTAATTTCACAGTAGAGTCAGGCCTTTATTAAATTATATAAAGTTTCATCCGTCATTTCTAAATTTTATATAATTCCTTGCCTAAGCCATTGTAATTCTGACCTAAGTGTATAAAGTAAACAGAAATTCATGGCAGGATAAGGGCTTCTGCCTACCCGGGATTCAATTTTTGCAAAATTACTTTCTTTTTTTCAGTAATATTTTTGAAAGGATATGAATGTTTTATTTTTTAAAGAAAATGAGACTCATGTGAGGAACCAATTTGACTGATAAAAGTGTCTACTCCATAAAGTCCATGCACCAGAGGCATATTGTGCCCAAAGTAAGCACTTCTTTTCAAACTATGTACTTTATTTATTTATTTTTAAAAATGTGTTCACATAGAAGAAATGATGTAGAATCATAGTTTTGGTACAGCTCTGGAATCAGTTTTCATGTTTGAATTATGAATGACACACTTAGCAGATGATCATTGAAGTAAACTTGAACAAGTTAGTTTTTTATCCTAAGTCTAGGTTACTGCCTCTTACAATTGCAGCCTGGTAATTATGTCTACTCTTCACGGCTGCTTGTAGAATTAAAACAACATGCTTCAATTTAAAGCACAATACCTGGCACAGAATGCATTTTAAGTGAACATGATCTATTATTATATCATTATTATTAGTCCTTATTGCCCTATGGCTTATTTTTTAAAAGAGCATGATTTTTTTTCCCTTCCCCTCTCTCCCCCTCTCTAAAAAGATAAGGGAGACAGTGTTATCTTTTCTTCAACTAGTTAATTGCCCTTGAGCAGACACTCACTACAGGAAGGAGATGCCTGATAAAGACAAGGGAATAGAATATCTCCCAAATTAACAAGTGAATCCTAACATGATGTTAGGGCACCCTGGGCCCCCCCTACCAGAGCATACCTGGAATGTAACCCTTGAAGAATTCTTTTACCACTGGCCCCCACATCAGGAGAGTCCCAGCCTTTGGGATAGGAGTCCCCTGTGTTTCTCCTTTGCTAGCAAAGCAATAAACCTTTTTTTTCATTTTTCTCAAAACCATGTCCTCATTATTAAATTGGAATTAATTGGCATTGGGAACAAAGAAAAAGCTTTCAGTTACAATATCATACTTCCTTAAGTTTCCTGCATGTGATAATGTGCAGTGTGTGTTTCAAATATTCTGAATTCTAAAAATGGTATGCAATCATTTCTAAAGGTTGCTACTACTGGGAAAAGGAGCAAATACTGCTGTTGGTGTTTTCATGTCAACTAATAAATTTTATTCCTCTGAGGGCAACTGAGACATATAATCTGGTGTCTCAGTTGGTAAAGATTTTCAACAACTTCTCAGAAATTGTGCAGCAGCCTGCCTCTTATTAGGAAAATTGATCTTGGATCTTAAAGGTCAACAAAGTAAAGCCTTGGTTTTTCCTCCTAAGAATCCTACAAAATAAGCTGTATGTAAGATACTTTATCTACTTTATGAGTTAACCCCATCTGGATTTGCACCTGTGATTTCTGGGAGTCTCTGCACTTAAAGTACCTAACACTTCCCTTCAACTATGAAAGACACAGTTTTAAAATTACATAATGTACTTTAAGGAATACTGAATGCCAAACTAATTCTGTGATTGTGCTGGAAAGCAGGTGGCAGTGTAGAATTTACTGATCTAGATCCATAGTGCCAGTTCCTTCAGCCAGAGAGGAAGGGTATGTGCCTCACATTCTAGCACCTAGCCAAGATCAAGAGCACTTTGTCATCCTATCATCCTATCCAACTGACTTGAAGCATTCAAACATTGTTCTCTAATGTTTACAGAGATAAAAATTTAATGCAGAGAATTCTATGAAAGATGGCAGAGTGAATTCATCTTTTCATAGTCTCCTATGGAAATGAATAAAAAATAATTGGAGATAAAACCTGCCTCTATGCTTAGAAACTGCCATAACCTCATACAGTATACCTTGAAGAATAACAGTCAGTTGCGGAACAGCTTGAACTAAACTGAAAGAGTCCAAATATCAAAAGACATATATCTAGTTGGGAAACTGTATTATGTCATAAATAAGAAAAATAGTTGTGAAAGGGTATACTAAGAAATTCTAACTAGAGAAATAAGATTGGGCTAGGGGTGAACAGGTAGTAGGAGGAATGAGAAAAACATGCTGTGGGGTTAATTGTCCCACAATGAAACGGCAGGTAGAAATGAGATTTATAATATATGGACTTCCTGAACAAGTCATATTATTTTTCCAGATAGTTTTCTCCCTACCAAAAAAAAAAAAAAATCCTTGGCAGAAAGGAACTGTACAATGTAGCTTTGGATAAGTTAACATGAGCAAAAAGAAATGTTTACATATCTACGCAGATCTTAACTTTCATCTGGGTGTTCAACTATCTGTCAAAGAAGATAAAAGTGAGAGGAAGCCCACAGATCAGAGTATTCAATACATTTAAGGAGAAATTGCTTGTTGATAAAAACTAGCAGAAGCCTCAGCTCCTTTTCTGTACTTCTTGATCAAATGAATGTTTATATCAATAAGTTATCCAAATCAACAATTCCCATGTCTAAAATCTAATGACTAATGGATTGAATTATACTTCTAAGGGAGGGAATGAAGAAAAAGGAAATGGGAAAAGACAGTGATCATTATCATTAAAAAGATACATTACTAACATTATTCTTGGGCAAATAGTGTGTTTTGTCCCAATCCTCCCAGTCAAATTGAAAGATGAGCATAAAACAGCACAGCACCAATATGGTCACTAATAATTAACAGAAAAAAACCGGGAGGAAGAAAGTGAAAATCATGTAAATGACAAACAGGTATAGAGTTACCTTGGAAGAAGTTATGTAATGAGTGACATAATGAATTTCATATTAAATTACTTGATAATATAAAATTTTAAAAACAGAACATTATGAAATTATAATCATATTAATTTTAAAAATCATCTTAGGTTAAAAAGCAGTATCAAACTTAGCTTCTCTAAAATCAACATAAAACACAAATTAGAAATGAAAATAGAAAACTGGAAAAGGGCATTGCTAATATTTTCAGAATATTATACATAATTCAAGAGGAAAGGACAAGTTAAAATTTAACTGTCAAAAGGAAGTTCAGATTTTAATATTAAGATATATGAATAGTATATAGATCTGCTGATGCTTACTCCTTTTTTCCCCTCTCTCTCTATTTCAGCAGTCAGGTTTATGTCTTGTTCTCCTCTTCTGCTGCCTTTGTGTAGGAAGTGCCTGTAAGCAGACCTGCTGTTCTGTTTAGAGTAAGACATTTTCTATGTCAGTTTGTTTTTGTCCAATTCAGGGAAAAGTGCGAGAAAGACTTAAGCCAGGATCAGTAGATAAAATTGTATTCACCAAAAATTCATCAAAAACCTTGTGTGTTGATAGGAGATTTTCCAAATTTATACAGCAATACTTTATTTTTCATTTGCACGTTAACCCTTAGACATGTACTCTACCAGATAAGAGGAGAGGGGATGACATCCTGAATTCACACCAGAGAACTGAGTTCTAATATCTGGGTAATAATTTCTTGTCCAAAGATAAAAAAAATTAAACAAAAATAAGATAAAAGCCAAGCATGGTGGCACACCTCTGTAATTCCAGTGGCTCAGGAGGCTGAGACAAGAGAATTGCAGGTTTTGCCTCAACAACTTAGTGAGACTGTAATCAACATAGTGAGACCCTGTCTCAAAATAAAAAATAAAAAGGAGTGGGGATGTGGCTCAGTGGTTAAGTGCCCCTGGGTTCAATCCCTTTCACACACAAAACACACACACACACACACACACACACACACACACACACGGACACACACAAAGATAAAAATTTGCAAAGAAATAAACTTCCCTGATACAGAGAAATAAACCTACATTTATTTCAGAAAAGAATTTAATACTGAAGATTCATAAAAAAATATAATAAAGCCTACAGATAAAGAAGTAATGCCATAAGTGTATTCAGGAAGAAGAAATAAGCCACTAAAGACCTGGTAAACCCAGGACCATTATGTTTCCCCATCAGCCTCACATGTCAGGAGCTGAGTGAGCACTCCAGAGCTCTGGCAGAAAGTAAGAGGGTAACCAGATTACCTCTCAAGTCTGCAGAAAACAGAATTACATCCTCAAGTATGCAAGCAGGAAAAATTCATAGCATTGGTATCCATCTCAAAAATTACTCAGATACATTATATCTAATTAACAAGGAAAATAAAAATAAATATTTCCCAAATGGGAATATCATGGCATAAAATGGCTTATGAGTGCAGTTTCAGTACATTTAAATCCAAAATTAACAGAAAATATTATCTGTAATTAAGCCACAAAAGAACAATTTAATATAAAGTGCATTATAATTAACATAATTTTAAAGGAGGCATTATACAATATGTAAAAATAATAATTAGAAGTTAGCAGACTATTAAAATATTCTTCCAAACATTTCCAAAAGAGGACAAGAACAAAACATTTAATTGGCAACATGTAATTGTGCTATTTTCCTTGTGTTTCATGAATATAGTCAGTAAAGCTGAATTTGATGAACTAATAAAACAGGCTTAAATACACAATTTTCAGTTTTTAACTAAGACACTAAATTACATTATACATTTAAATTTTCTCAGGTGTTAGGTAAGTCCCAAACAGCAAACCATACTATAGAAGTACAAAGAACAAGGGTAGACAGAAGAAAACAGATTTAAAAAAATAAAACACCAAATTTATCTCGTGTTAAAAGTGGTTTGATGAACTCTAAAAGAAACTCTCTTGTTTTGAGAATATTATGTTATAATGTAAAATGAGGAAGTTCGATTTGTAACACCATGTGGTATCCTAATGCTAATTAGAATTCTGACATTGCCAGTTCTAGCAGAAGCACTCTTGCTGGCAGAACCAGATTTGCTTCTTTGCTTAAATATAGGAAGCCAGACAAAAGGCTTTAACTTATTTTCTTAAAATGTCTTCAATATCTAAGTTAACTGGAAGTAAAATATATATTAAAAAAAATGAACAACATTCCTGTATATCATGGTGAGATTTTTAACATTAGAACAAAGTATCTTTGATATAATAATTTCCTCATCTGTTAGAAAAAATTCAAGCATAAATAGACTTTGACAGAATAAATAAAGATCCCTCTCTCTTCCATTTAGAATAAACAGTATAATATTCTACCATGATTTGCTTATTCTCAGGGAATTGCAGTATCATAGAATTACCTGAAATAATTCAGCATGTCACCATATAAACACAGTGCTATTATCACATCCAAGAAAACTGCAGTAATTCTGTAACATTATCTAAGATCCCTAAGCAAATTGTACCAAATGAGACAATCTAAACATTAAAAAGGAAAATTAAAGATTTGATTGCAATATATTTAATTATAAACAACCTTTTAATTCATAGAGAGAAAATGAGAGAGTGGTATTTCTTTGTAGAAAATGCCAGATTACATATTGAAGGTTAATGTCAGAATTTTGTTTTAAAGCCAACATTATCCAATCTCTATAGAAGAGCCGGGGGAGGGAAGCTTCCTAAGGAGGTCTATGTTCCAAACTTTGGAGCCCATGAAAATGTTACCTTATGTGACAAACTGGACATTGTAAACACGAATGAGGATGTGACCCTGAGATGGAGAAATTTTACTGGATTACTTAATAATATTGGTCCTTAAAAAACAGAAACGTTACCAGAAACGTTACAGAAACGTTAATAATATTGGTCCTTAAAAAACAGAAATGTTACATTATCTGAGGGAGACTTGACTATGAGGAGGGTCAGATAGACACTGTGAAAGGGACTGAACCTGATGTGGCTACTTCTTCTTTCCTAGTGCTGCAGAAGGGAATGCACCTCTGCTAACTAACGGGTTTTGGTCCAGTTAGACCTGCATCAGACTTCTAATATTCAGATCTATGAAATTAAAAAAAACCGATGTTGTCTCAAGCCAATAAATAGGTGGTGATTTATTGTGGCAGCAATAGAGAGCAAATGCAAACCCTAAATATAATAATTAATTCAAACACCTAATCAACGGATGCCAGAAATTTTGAGAGAAATAATGTTGAGAAATATAAGTCACATGAGACCGGAGCATCAACCACAGATTACTCTCTATTAGCAAACAAGGGAGGACTTTTGCAATTGGGGAGAGTGGCAACTACCACTTTAATCAAGAGATCTAACTTAGCGTCTTCAGTAGGGGGTTGTCCCCATTGTGATGCTCTATGATTTATAAGATCTATATAAAGTGCTCTTGCCAAATACTTATCTGAAACTGATAAAAACCTGCAGACCATACTGCCTTAGATGTATATGGGAGTTCAGATAACAGTGGAAAAACTTAAAGGATCTCTGGATATATAATTATACCCTGAATGCAAGATACAAGAATACTGATCTAGAGTCTTTAAAATGCCAAATAAATAGAATGGCAACAACAAAGTAAGAGGCCTATGTTGAATTGAAAGGTCAAATAGAGATATTAACATCAAGTGTAATATTTGAAGCTCAATTGGTTCCTGGGTAATTAAAAGTAAGGATGTAGAAAAAAATGTTGGATGCAAGGAAGGAAGGATGACCTGAAACTCTACAAGACTTTAGAAATATTAATTTTTAAAACTAATATATTCAAAATTCCCACTAGAATCTCTGTTTTAATTTTCCTATCATGCTAAATAGATTGTCTGTTTACTGTGAAAAGGGCATGATTTGCCTCATGGGACCTCGCTTCCAGTCCTGATTATGCCTACCAATGATTTAGGCAAAGCATTTTCTAAATGAGTAAGAAAAGCATTTAATCTGTTTGACTGACACCTTCTTAAACTGGATTATGTTGGATGATCTCTACTGAACCTGAATCTTGAACATCCCTTGACATTTCCTTTAGGAGAACATTTGGAAGGCTTTTCTTTGACTTTCAAGTTTGGTAAACTTCAAATGACATATGTGCTCATTTTACATACATTTTTAAAATTGTTGTGTGGCAAAAAAACCACAAATGGAGTGGTTTAAATCAGCATAAATTTTTTACCTCAGAAATCCCATAGGTCATAAATTGGGGCACAATGTGCCTGTATTCTTTGTTTGGTATCTCAATAGGTTGAAAACAAGTTGTTTCTTACAGTTGTGGTTCTCATCTTGGTTCAGAATGAGAGCCAAGGACCATAGCCCCTGATATTCTTCTAGCAAATGGCTAACATCAGCAATTAGCTCCCAAATGCTGCTCTCCATTTTTTTTTCTAGGCAGCCACAATAGGAAACTCATAATATGAATGATTGTTTTCTTCATTGATTGCTTCACCTATACCACGTCACTGTCTATCTCTTCTGCTACCAGCCTGTGAAGAACTCTTTTTGAAGATGTGTGATTATGGAAAGCCCAGCAAATAATCACTCTATCATAAAGTTAACTGATTTATGACCTAATCATATCTGCAAAATACATCATTTGGAGAGCCATCTTAGATGTCTGCTACTCCAAGGCTGTTGTCTGCCAGCCATGGTTATGTGTCTGTGCGCTGTGAGATTTGAGCATATGGGAGGACTGGCCTGGTGTCGCGTGCTCTTTGGGTTGTGCAACACATGGGGGCACTTTCCTCTCTTTCTGCCTTTGATCCCATACAGTACCAGAGATGGGTGTGGCCTTCCAAGATGTCAATCTGCTGACTGCAAGACATCACAAAGCTAGACTCCACCCCCTGAAACCGGACCCCTTACTTCTTTTGGATGGAATGTTCTATCAAACAGCTCCTCTCAACAGTTACTAATAATAGGGCACTATGTAAAAATGTGGATGTGTAACCCATGTGATTCTGCAATCTGTATTTGGGGTAAAAATGGGAGTTCATAACCCACTTGAATCTAATGTATGAAATATGATATGTCAAGAGCTTTGTAATGTTTTGAACAACCAATAAAAAAAAAGAATGTAAGACAGGAAAATTAAAAAAAAAAAAACAAAAAACCCAGCTCCTCTCAATAAATAAGATGGTTTCAGAAGTGCTCCTCCATTTTGTCTGCCTCTCTTGCTTCCCTTGTGGGAGCTGGGGCCCAGGAGCCATCACTGAACTGCCCAAGAAAAAGGTACTTTCTGAGTCTGGGTAATTTTTTCATGCCAACACAAATTCACCTGGAGTGACCCTTACTGATTTAGTCATGTGTCGCCGCACAAGGCTATCTCAAATTAATTGTGTAAGAAAAAAAGAGGATCTTCTAAGATGTTCAAACAGATATGCCCACCACTCACCTCCTCCTCCTCCACAAACAAGAACTAAAGATGGATAGCTGTATTTAATCTGACTGGGGAAGAATACTGGAACTCAGCCAAAGAGAGATGGGAACTCTGTAAGACTTGGAGACCTAAGAGGTCAGGTAACTGTGACGCCAGCTCCCCAGCTATTTTAGCAGATCCGCCCATCCTATACTGGAAACAATGAGTTTGCAAGCACCAGCAGTCTCCATCAGCATAGACACTGGCAATCCTAGCTAAAAGAGAGTCTCACGGTCACCATAGACTTGTAGCCCAGTTATGGAAGCTACTTGGAATCTGCACAGTAGCTTTGTACCAGAGAAGGAGCTCCTATTCTCTCCATGCCCCAGTCCCCAGACTCCATGCTACTGTAGCTCAGGGCCATTTTAAGAAGAAATCACTGTCCAAATTCTTATTGCCCCGGGGAGTTGGAAAGCACGATATATCTCCATCACTGGGTCTCCATGAACACTCCATCATGCTAGCAAGGTGGGTTTCAGCCTCAGGGACACAACTGGACTCAGGAGAGTGACCATAACCCAGGCCCAAACCCACTCAGTGTTCTGAACTACAAAGGACAGATGGCTTTGCTCAAGGGTTTGGGTCCCACTTTAAAGACCTGAGAGATCAAGGTACTTCTGCTCTGGGACCCAAGACGTGACCATCTGCTACTGGGCCAGCACTAACCCTGGAGGACTGAAAGTGGATACTCTAGTTCCACACTACCACCTGCCCGCATGCTCAGTCATCTGTGGACCTGTACCACCACTGTGACTGGTAGCAAATGCTCTATTCTCTAACTGCCTTCCCCCAGGTCAGCTGTTCCTGTTCACAGATGGTACATAAGAATTCTCTAAAAGACCATTAGAACTCATAAATGAGTTCAGTATGATAAGAAATTAACATACAAAGTTCAGTGGCATTTTCATACATCAATAAGGGAATTGCCAAAAGATAAATCAGAATTATACATGTTGTAGAATCACATTGGTCATGCAGTCATATATGTACATAAGATAATAATGTCCGTTTCATTCTACTCTCCTTCCTATCTTTACACCCATACCCCACCCCTCCTTTCATTCCCCTCTACCTATTCTTCCCCCAGCAACCCCTCCCATATTGTTAATTAACATCCACATATCAGAGAAAACATTCAGTCTTTGATTTGGGGGAGATTGGCTTATTTTACTTAGTGTGATATTCTCCAACTCCATCCACTTACCGGCAAATGCCATAATTTCATTGTTCTTTAAGGCTGAGTAATATTCCATGATATAAATATATGTGGGTGTATGTATATATAATCACACACACATATGTATATATCATACATATATATATATATATATATATATACACATATATATATACATTTGCATTCCCACCAGCAATGTTTGAGTGTACCTTTTTCCCACACATCCTCACCAACATTTATTGTTGCTTGTATTCTGGATAATTGCCATTCTTACTGGAGTAAGATGAAATATTAGTTTTGATTTGCATTTCTGTAATCTAGAGGTGTCGAACATTTTGTCATATATTTGTTGACCAACTGTTACTTCTTCTGTGAAGTGTCTGTTCAGTTCCTTCACCAATTTATTGATTGGATTATTTGTTTTTTTGTGTTAGATTCTTTTAGTTCTTTGTATATCCTGGAGATTTATAAATCCTGGAGATTTATCTGAGGTGCATGTCACAAAGATTTTCTCCCAAACTATAGGGCTTTCTCTTCACATTATTGATTATTTCATTTGCTAAGAAGAATCCTTTTAGTCTGAATCCATCCCATTTATTGATTCTTGATTTTACTTCTTGTGCTTTCTGAGAAATTATACTCCACATATGTATGCTATATCAAAATGCATAAATGTATTCTACTGTCATGTATAACTAACTAGAACAAATTTAATTTTTTTTTTAAAAAGTTACTTACTCTATACTAATTTAGTGATCTTGGAAAAATCACTTCAATTTTGTCTATGTAGTAGGAGAATAATGATAATTTATATTTATGTACAAGTACCATATATGGACTATACACTTACAGTCTAGACACCTAAAAGAAGTATGTGAAGGAAAAGTAACATATTAGAATAAACAAAATGATGTTACTAAAAAAAAAAAGAAAGAAATCATGAATGCAATGTTGGTTACAATGGCTACAAAAGTTAATCAAATACCTAGAATAAATATAACCAAAGAGGTGAAAGATTATAATGACAACTACAAAACACTGAAAAAAGAAATTGAAGAGGATAAAATAAATGGAAAGATCTCTCATCCTCATGGATTGGAAAAATTATTATTTTTAATATGTCCATACAAAAAGTGGTTTAGAGATTCAATTCAGTCTCCATGAAAATACCAATGACATTCTTCACAACTAGAAAAAAAAATCTAAAATTCATAAGGATGCCTAAAATATCTCAACTAGTAAAATAAATCTTTGAGAAAAAATATAAGAACAAAGCTGTTAAGTATTATACTATCTGACTTCAAAATATACTACAAAGCTTATAGTAGCCCAAACAGCATTGTATTGGCATAAAAAATACACACACACCCCAATGAAAGAGTTCCCAGAAACAACCTATAAACTTACAGTTTTGATAAAAATCACCAATATACATTGGAAAAAGAATAGTTTTCAATAAATGGTGCTGGGAAAACTGTATATTCCCGTGCAGAAGACTGAAAGTTGAGTCTTATCTTTCAAAATGTTCTCAAAATGGATCAAATAATTAAAGTAAGTCTTAAAACTATGCAACTAATGGAAGAAAATATTTCCAGACATTGTTATAGAAAACAATATTTGGGAAAACTCTACAAAAGAACAGACAATTTAAGCAAGAATAAGTAAATTGGATTATATTATACTAAGGAGGTTCTGCACAGCCACAGGAAAAAAATCAACATGGAGAAGAAAGCACACACAGATTGAGAAAAAAAAATTATAAACTATTCATTTGATAAATGATAAACATCCAGTATATATAAGGAATTCAAGTACTCAACCAAAGAACAAGTAATACCCTTAAAAGGGGCAGATGATCTGAATAGATACTTTTCAAGAGAAATTCAAGTTAACAAAATTTTATGAGAAAGTGATCAAGATCATAGGCTTTAGGAAAATGCAATAACATAACATCTCACCCCAATTATAATGTTTATTATCAAAAAGACAAAAAGAAACAAATGCTGATGAGGATGTGGAATAAAGGGAACTCTGACACACTGTACTTGGGAATGTAAATTAGTACAGCTACTACGGAAAACAGTGTGGAGATTCCTCAAGAAACAAAAATAGAACTACCAAATGATCTAGCTACCCCACATCTGATTATATATCCAAAATAAATGATATAAGCATATCGAAGAGTTACCTGCATGTCTGTATTTATTGCTGCACTATAGTTAAGAATTGGAATCAACCTAGATACCCCTCAACAAATGAATGAATAAAGAAAATATGGTATATTTACACAATGGAATATTATTCAACTGTATAAATGATGTCCTATCATTTGCAGCAAAATGGATAGAATATTATGTTAAGCAAAAGAAATCAGACACAGAAACAGACTGCATTTTTCTTTCATATGTGGATGCCCCCAAAAATGTAAATCTGAATATAGAATAGTGATTACTAAAAGATGCGAAAGGAGTTCAGAAAATAGACACCAAAGTGCATCTGGACAGAAGTCATAAGTTTTTGTGTTCTACTGCAGAACTGTAGACAACAATAACGTACTATATATTTTTAAATAACTAGAAAAAAGAAAGTTGAAGTTTCCTAATGCAGAAATGATAAGGAGACAGAAATATTAACCATCCTGATTTCAATGGAATATATTTTATATATGTATTAGATTATCACCTGTACCTCATAAATTAGTAAAATGAAAATTAATTTTAAAAGAAAATATAATATCTTTAATTGTTATAAGGTTTAAGAAAGATATTTTACCATATATATACTTTCTGTGGAAATCATTAAAATATTGAGTAAAATATATTAGTAATTTTTAAATGGTAAAAATATTAATTCACTTTTCTAAAGTCATAAAATATAGGAGTATCAGAAGGCAAATTAAATTTAGACAAGTATGGATTCATACAGAGATGAGGAAAGTGATTCATGTGAAAATCTTGCAATAGTGTATTCTATCATAAGTAAAGAGCAATCTGAACATTATGCCAAATGTAATGAGTTTAGATCAAAGGAAAATAAACACATTTTTAAAGATTGTAAAAATTGTTTAAAAGAATTCATGAATATGAAAGATCAATGAGGCAAACACATTCCATGTGATTAAAAATAATTTAAGGGATTACATAGACTTTAATGATTTAAGGACACAACTTCAAAGAATTCTGTATTTTAAATGCTACAGGCAAACATAGCATTTATACAATTCAACAAAAAGGAGTAGCATTCTTCACAAATGCTAATATGAGGAAAGATGGGGACATAAAATTCAGACGCAAAAAAATATGGGATTTTTTACACTGATTATTTTAGCAAAAAAAAAAAAAGAAAGAAAGAAAGAAAGAATGTGCTAAATACCAGGGATAGTTTTAAATGTATGTGTGTGGATATATGACCTGCCCTCTGCCACTTACACGTGGGCAGGAAAACAGATATTTATCAAGAATTCCATGGTGTAGTATTATAAAGGATAAAACTTGGTGGCTATGGTAGCATATAACACTGAAACATCAATAAAATTATGTCAGCAATTAAATCATCAAAGAAATACATTGAAAGTAACCTCTTTCCTCTGATAAGTATCTAGTTTTTTAAATATCCAATTGAGGGTTGGATTGTTTGATCATCAATAAATTGTGTTCTTAATTTTTAAAACAGGGAAATCTCAAATGAGATGTCTCAAGATACCATTTTCAATGCATTGGAGAGAAGAATTAATAACACTGTACAACACAGTGATATAATATTAATTTTAAAATTAAACACACTTTGAAATATTCAAAATATTCAAAATGTAGAATTTCAGAGTTAAGGCATAAGGTCCATTCGTTTCCATTTTTTGCATATTGCAAATCCAAATAAATGCTCTCCAGCATCTTCTAGGGCTTCCACAGTGAAGGCATGCCCCACTTCACGAAGCAGCTTGCTCTAATGGAAGCTTTGTTTGTATGTCCCTACACACAGTTCATTCCTTCATATCTCTTATAACTCTTCCTCTACTGACAGATCATTGACTATTTTTTAATGAGGTTTCATCTACTTTTAAGTTATTCTCTTACCCAAGTTCAATATTCATCATTTCACTAGCAATCAAAAATATCTCTCCCTGTTAAATATGACGTTAGGGGACTGGGGTTGTGGCTCAGTGGTAGAGCACTTGCCTAGCATGTGCGAGGCCCTGAGTTCAATCCTCAGCACCACATTAAAATAAAGGTATTCTGTCCAACTACAACTAAAAAAATAATAATAATATTTAAAAAATCAAGATGTTAGATTTAGTTCACTATTTTAGCATACAGAATTTTTTGTACCATGATTGTAATTGGAAGTGCTTTCTTCTCCTGTAATATACTATAAATATATCATCCAATAAATCAGAAGTAAGAAAAGGACAAGGTAGATCCTGGTGTTCATCTTTGGACACAAGCTTTGCAATTGAAATCGATTTAATTATCAGCTTGCTTTTAGGACATTGGAATTATTCCAACTTTTTCAAAATGGAGTTAACACTAGGTTTAATACATGTCTTTTTGAAGTCTAGATGTAGCATGCCTGTTTCACTTTAATGATCTACTTCAAGAGCAACACTTTTAGAAGGAAATGAAGCTATTTGGACATGCTTTGTACTATCTGCAGCACTCTATATTCTTTGATCCTGAGATTAGATTTTGTTCTAAAAACCCCTACCAACAGGTATCATACATGAGACCCTACCTTTGAGCCTAATATAGATTTAATCATTTTTAATGATTAAATCACAGACATAGGTTTGGATATACATTATGAAAGTATTAAAAATTTTGGGAAAAGACCCTGAAATGATGGCTAATAGACAAGTATGCAAATGCACTTTATTCTCTGCAAAATGCATGGAGTAATGTGTCTCTTTAGAAAGCAGCCCTGTGCAAATCTGAGGTTTTCTGATGCATAAAGATGTGCTCTAAAAATGCCAGGGAGGTAGAACACTCATTGTGGTTGTCAATGGAATGTCCCGTTAGTAACCCCTGTGGAAATCACAAAGCTCCCAAGCACATTGACTCATGAAGGTCACCCTGCATAAATCTGTCTACATTCATGAATTGCTACTGCTAACTGCCACCAAGTCAAGCTCAGTCTATACCCCATGCTGCTGAAATGGCAGAACTCATTGGATTAAATCCCAGCCACTACATTCAAATTCCTTATCTTTAAGGCAGAAGAGCATCTATTCAGAAACATGCCCTTGAGCATTTGCAAATATGGAATGGAATTTGTTAATTCTCCTAAAAGCTTTGAGAGAGGTATATATTACTGGGATGTATACATTTCAAAGGAAAAATACTGGTTTACAGCTTTATATTAGAATGTAATACCCATTCCTGGTCTCCTGCAATAGTGACAAGTTGAAATAGTTAAGAAAAGAATTATAGCTTTAAATGCTAAAAAAACAAAGATGATAATTTATATAAAAATGATGATAGTTACATCATGGTATACAATTCACAGCTAAAATTTTATTTTAAGCAGTATATTATTTCAGAATGTTGTTATGGGGAAGACATTTATCCCATTTTAGAGATAAGAAAAAACTCACAGAGGAAAACTGAGATAACCAAGTCAGTTCACTCCATCAATACTTGGATTCAAGATAATCTGGTCCAAATGCAGTGCCCTTTTCACTTTGGTTCTCTGATTATTTTCAAGATAACAGCTACGTAATTTTTATTTAGTCACATAATTTTAAAAATATTTCTCAGGCTGGGAATGTGGCTCAAGTGGTAACGCGCGTGCCTGGCATGTGCAGGGCACTGGGTTCAATCCTCAGCATCACATTAAAAAAAAAAATAAAGATATTGTGTCCACCGAAAACTGAAAGATAAATATTAAAAACTTCTCTCTCTCTCTCTCTCTCTCTCTCTCTCTCTCTCTCTCTCTCTTCTCTCTTCTCTCTCTCTCTTCTTTCTCTATAAAAAATAAGAAAATAAAATAAAAAAAAGATCTCTCTACTATTAAGTTATATCTTTTGCCCTGTCTGGATATATTAGTTTAGTTATATACTCCTTAAATGCATGTAAATCACCTATGAATAGCATTTCCTATTGTATTAATCTATGCTATAGTTGTATTCTATCATCTCACATGTTCTTTGAAAATCAGTTTTAATATAATGTTTAAATATTAATGATCATGTAAACCCACGTAATGTTATTAAGTAATATCATGTAAGTAGTTAAAATTTCATTTAGGAAAAAGTCCAGCCTGAAAAACAAATTCATGACATCAAGAAACACACAGATAAAAATGGGAATAATATTCCAGAATGTTAAAGGAAACAGAAGGAAGTCAAAGAAAGAGAAAAGATTAAAAAAATATGCAAATGATGGACACTGCTGAACAAATAAACCGAACAGCATGTTCAACCACAGAGTGAAAATAAAACCAGTGGTTTAAAAAGTGCCTGAATTAGCAGATAAAAAGCACTTCCTACTATATGATAGCTAAGATTTAGGATTATGAACTAGAAAGATTGTGATGAGTCCTGACTCACCTGTATTACAGGTGTGACTTTGTCAAGTTATTTAATTCCTCAAAACATCACTCTTTTCATGTGTACACTTCAGGTTGTAGTGAGATCAAATGATATCATATTTATAAATGGGTTAGTCAAGTTTTTTTTGTATATTGAAAGTGGCTAATACATATTTGTGCTCATCATTATAAGGATGACAGTATTGGTGTTTAAATTATTACAGACTTGTAGATGAAATATGTGAGATAATGCATACGTAATTTAGCTTGATGTTGCCATTGAACAATGTATGCATATGTCTAATCATCACATGGAACATCACAAATACATACATTTTTGTCTATTTAATAAATAAATAAATGCATATCTTTTACCTATTAGAACTATCAATGTCAAATTACTTTAAAAGTATCCTAGCAGAATACTCTACAATACAAAATAGCTACAAAGCACCATATAGTGGGAACTTTAGGTCTGAGAAGTATTCAACATTTCTCTCTCTCTCTCTCTCTCTCTCTCTCTCTCTCTCTCTCTCTCACTCTCTTAGAATCTAGGAAAGGTAATTTTATATATAATTTGGCAAGGCATTCTAAATTAATTGGAAATTTTATTCAATAAATTGCATTTCCTTTTGCAAAATCAAAAATCATATAACATGAAATATCGATATCACACAATAGAAATAAACCCAAAATGCCAAAGAGATTCAAACCACAAAAGTTCGAAGTATAATCTTGATGTGCAACAAAAAAACAGACTTGACTATATATTAAAGCTTTTGGGGGCAAAAGATACTGTAAGTACAGTTAAAAAGTAAAGACAAATGTTGCATACAAGAAATCTATCTTACTATATAAGTATTCTTCATATGTCATTAGAAAAAGGGACAAAAGAAATCAGCAATTAAAAATTAAGAATTACAGGGTCTGGGGTTGTAACTCAGTGGAAGAGGGCTTGCCTAGCATGTGTGAGGCACTGGGTTCAATTCTCAGCACCACATACATACAAATAAATAAAGTAAAGGTCCATCAACAACTAAAAAATATTTTTTAAAATCATTTTTTTTTAATTTTTATTTTATTTTATTTATTTTATTTTTTTATTGTTGGTCGTTCAAAACATTACATAGTTCTTAATACATCATATTTCACAGTTTGATTCAAGTGGGTTATGAACTCCCAACTTTAAAATCATTTAAAAATTAAAAATTACAAATGACAAGCCAATTAGCTAAACTTAACAATAATAAAATAAAACATAAAATGAAATGAGATTATTTACCTCCAAATTAGTTTAAAAATTTAAGATATTTTTAGATACCAACTATGTTATGAAAAATAAACAGTTTAGGTAACAATTAATTTTTCCTCTTAGACAGATTTATTTATTTATTTTATTTATCAGAATGGTTTCAGGTTCACAGTAGAAAATGTCGAAATCTCCCTATACCCCTATACCCCTACACCTATGGCCTCCCCACTATAAACATTGTGTACCAGAGTGGTATATTTGTTGCAACTGATGAAATCACAATATATTACAAATTATTATTACCTAAGTCCAAAATATACATTACAGTTCACTCTTGGTTTTGTATATTCCATGGGTTTTAATGGCACACAGTTACATGTATATACTATAACAGTTTCATATAAAATAAGTTTACTAACCTAAAAATTCTGTGATGAACCTAATTTTACTTCCTTCCTCCTTAATACCTAGCAACAATAGATCTCTTCATCATCTTCATAGTTTTGCCTTTTCCATAATATCATATACTTGTAATCATACAATATATAGCCTATTCAGACTGGTTTCTCAAACTTAGTAACATGCACTTGCGTCTCTTCCATGATGTCTCATGGCTCAATATATTATGTTTTATGGACCTGAATAATAATTCATTTTCTGGCTGTAACTCCATTTAGCTGTTCACTCACATACTTAAAGGCATCTTGGTTGCTTCCAAGTTTAGCAATTATGAATAAAACTGCTAAAACATCTGTGTGCGGGTTTTTGTGTAAACACACATTTTCAACTGATGTGCCTAAGTATTAAGGAGCATGATTGCAGAAAGGCATGGTCAAGTTAAGTTTAGTTCTTTAAAAAAAAAAAGGCTATCCTTAAAAATTGTTGTAGCATTTTTCATTTTCACCATCAGTGAATGAGCCTTCCTATTGCCTCACATCCTTACCAGACTTTGGTGCTGGCAGTGATGGCATTTTGGCCAGTTCTGTTTTAATTTGCATGTCTCTGATGACATAAAAAAATGGAGCACCTTTCCTAAGCTTATTTGCCATCTTTTTACCTTCATTGGTGAGATATCTGCTAAGGTTTTAAGTCCAATATTGAATAACAATTTTTAGAGTTTTCTTATTGTTGGGTTTTAAGAGTTCTTTGTACATTTTGGATATAGTCCTTTATTTTATATGCCATTTGAAAATATTTTCTTCTAGTCTGTGGTTCTCATCATTCTCTTAACAATATCTTTCTGGAGTAGAACACTTTAACTTTAAATGACTTCTTACCTTGAATTCCTCTCTTTTTTGGCAATATTTTTTATTATAGCATTATAGTTATACATAACAGTTACAATTATTTTGACAAAATCATACATGCTTGGGATTTGATTTACTCATTTTCAGTCTTTGGTGTCCCCGAAATCTAACCTTTCCTCCCTCCTCCTATTCTACTTCCTCTATCTGTTGATCTTCTTTTCACTCCTTTATTAATTTCTGATTGACTTTATACACACACATAAATATACATGTACAAACAAAAAAATGGGAATCCACTGTGGTATATTCATACATGCCCTCAGTGTGATTTTGTTAAATTAACTGCACATTTCTTCCTTTTGCCCGTCCCTCCATCCACTTTATCTCCTTCTTATAGTCCACTGATCCTCCCTATATCTTTATAATATCTGATCCACTCCTCCTCTGACACTTTTCCCCCTTACTTTGCTCTAGCTTCTTCATACAAGAGAAAACATATAACACTTGATATTCTGAATCTGGCTTATTCCACTTAGCATAATTTTCTCCAGTTCCAAGTATTTGCCAGCAAATGCATAATTTAATTCCTCTTTATGGCTGAGTAAATCTCCACTGTTGTGTGTCTGGGCTAGTTTCATAATTTAGCTGTTGCGAATTGTGCTGCTATAAACATTGATGTGGCTGTATCACTATAGTGTACTAATTTTGGTCTCTTTTGGATAAGTACCAAGGAGCGGAATAACTGGGTCATATGGTGATTCCATTCCTAGTTTTTTAAGTAATCTCCATACTGCTTTCCAGAATGGTTGTACTAATTTGCAGTCCCACCATTAATGTATGAGTGTACCTTTTAGAATTCTACTCTTAAACAAGAGTTAGACATTTTCAAACATGCAAGACTTTTTTTCTTTTTCTGGATTTCTCAGGTTGGCATTGAACTCCCAATTCTAAATAGCTGGGATTACTGGAATGCTATTCACAGGACCTGAAGAATTTATTATTAATGAAGTCCAGCTATAAATATGTTTGCCATAGATTGTATCTCAGATATTGTATCTAAAATGTCATCACTATAAAATCATCTAGTTCTTCTACTGTTGGACAAGTTTTATAGTTATGCATTTTCTATTCACGTCTGTGGTTCAGTTTGAGCCGATGTTTGTGAAAGGTATAAGGTCAGTGTCAAGGTTCATGTGTTTTTTCATGTGGCTAGCCAGCTATTTGCAGCACCATTTGTTGAAAAGTTCTCTTTTGCTAAGTTGATTATATTTGTGTGTATTTCTAGGCTCTCTGTTATATTTCACTGATGTATTTGTCTATTCTTTTGCCAATGTCAGAATGTTTTGATTACAGTAACTTCATAGAATGTCTTGAACTGAAGCAGTGCCTGTCCTCCAGTGTTATTCTCCTCCTTCAACATTGTGTTGGCTGTTTTGTTCCTGCTTCTTTTCCATTTACACTACAGCATCCTTTTTTCTATTTCTGCAAAACAAGTTGCTGGTGTTTCAATTAATATTGCACTGAATGTGTAGATCAATTTGAAAACTACTGACATCGTCACAATTTTGAGTCATTCTATCTGTGAGCATGGACTATATTTCCATCTATTTTTTTTATTACATAAACAACAACTGGTTACAGTGCTGAAGATATATAAAAAATAGGATCATAACTTATAGGGAGCATTGTTTAAAATTTTGAGTAAGACTGGCCACAAATTTTTGAGGAAAATTTTACTGTGACCAAAGAAATCTCCAACCATCACATCATCTTCAGATGTGAAGGCAACACAAAGGCAATTAATGATACCATGGACTGGCTAACTCATCCCAAAATATAGATGTAAATATATATCAGTTGACCAAGAAATAAATAAATAGTAATAATACCAGAATAAGGAAACATTGAATACTGAGCTTACCTAAATGCATAATAACAAAATTCACTAGAAATGGTTATGTAAACAGATACAAAAATACTATAATTCAACTTTGACAGATAAAAGGATTCAAACAGATATCCTTTTCAATGTGCTTCTGATCAGTTATAAAAAGTATGAATAGTTAGCAGCCTCAAGCTGAAGGATGCCAAAGGGGGCCTGCCCTGGCTTTGAGTTTACGTCAAGCTCTTCTGTGGACAATCCCATCAAGGAGTCCCGGATAGGGCAGTATCATGTGACATGTCTACCCAGTGCTGGTATTCTCTAACTGACAAACTTCTCCTATGATGCTGACAGAGCCATCATCAGATCTGCACTGCAGCCTAATGTCTCAACCCATGATAACAACTTTTAAATTGAAAAAGTTTAATGATGAAAAAAGTGAACAATTATAATAAATATCCATAATTAGTTTTAGCCACTGGAAAATGTTTGTACAATTGCCTATCTTGAGAGCGAGAGAGATGTGCACATACATAGTATGTTTGTATTCAAATGCATATGTGTGTGTGTGTGTGTATGTCTTAGTATTATGTCAATTACAGACATCTTAACATTTTATTCTTACACATTTTAATTTGTATGTCTTAATAAAAAAGAAATTCTCTTTATAAATAAGATACATTATCCTCTCAAGAAATTCCAATTATCTACTATAAATCACATATGTAAATACCACAAATTACCCACTAATTCTTTTTTTTCTGATTTTGAATACAAGAGTCAACTGAGGATTATAAAATTGAATTTAGTCGGTATGCATTTTAAAACTAAGAGTTTTCCAGCTTGTAATTTGTTCATGCTTCATAACCTAAATATCTTAGACTACTGCTTTTGCAAAATCCCTATTAACTTGTATATATTAAGTTGTTTCCTCATCATTAGCTTAAAATTAAATATTGCTAGGAATATTGGTAATTAGTGACATTGTGCCTTCTTAGCACTTTTATGGGTGGTCATAATGTCAGTTTGTCAGATTATTGGTAATGTTAAATTTGATCAAGATAATTTTTAGATTTGACCATCACCCTTAAAATAAATAAATAATATGTGGGGCAATACATTGAGACTGGAAATAACTTGATTTTTAATAATATTTCACCCAACAATTTTACAATGGAATTGTAATATAATTTCTTATTTCTTTTAAACCTTCATAATTTACTAATTTGTATTTTGTATAAAAATATCTCTTCTGCCTGCTTCAACACTAGCTTTAGTATTATTGAATAATAGATTCACTTATTTTCATTTAAATAAAATAAAACGTTACTGCTATTATTCTTTTTGATGCTCAAATTGTCTGAAATTTGGCCAGCAAGATCCTTTTAATTAGGTTTCTGTCTTTTTGTTTTATTTCCAGTATTTCTGATTACTGGGAAGTGATCAAACCAATATTGATGTGCTACTTATACTTATTGCTGCTGTGCTTAATTAGAAAAAAGATCATTATTATTGGAATTAAAGTAATTAAAATCATAATTTTATTTGAATATACTGGGGCAAAAACCCTTCAGCAGTTTTTCTATTTTGTTTCAAAGTTTGAGAGGAATAATGGTGGGGGTTGGGCCTGGAAATAAATGTGCTTATTTTTCCAAAGGATTAATAAAATAATTTCCTAATTATTTAAGTTATTAGCCTGAAAGATACACTTTAAAAATATACTGCATAAAAATTAAAGTGCAGATCCAAAACAGGCTATACAATTCTCAATTATATAAGAAATATTTTAAAAGCTGGAATAAAAATGATAGATTTTCTTAAAGAAGGAGAAAATCAGATTAAATGAAAGATGACAGAAAATTAACTATAACTATATATATATATATATATATATATATATGTATATATATATACACACACACACACATATATGATATATGTATAAATATATAAAGGATCTACGACAAGATGAAGATATTTAACTCAAAAAATTCTCTATTGCTTTAAGGAGTCCTCTCCATCAAAATAACTCAGAAAGATAAAGTGAATGCATATATAATTTTATAAAGAAGCAAATAGAAAATAAATGCAAATTATGTGCATTAGGCACATGAATATTCATTAAAGTGGCCATTTTTATTAATAAATGGCATATTCCAAAAATACTATATCTTTTGGAAATACTAAATAATTCAGAAGTGAATAAAATAACATTATAACGTTGAAATGCAAAAGCAAATGTGAGTCTGAGGGGAAAACTCAACTACTAGCATTTTATAATATACATTAAATAATTTTATATTAAAGAAAAATAACAAAATAGTTATTGAAAGCATATTGAGAAAATACTTTTTACACACACACACACACACACACACACACACACCCCAAAATAATTCTTTTACAAGGAAGTAATTTAAAAAGATGAAAGTGTGTTTTAGTAAACCAGATGGCAAATAGAAACCAATAATATATTCAAGAGCATATTTTTGGAAGTATGTAATATAGGAATGATCCATGCGTTAATTTATTCAGGGGCAGCAAAGGAAGCAATATCAAAATAAAATGATAACAAAACTACAACTAAAAAGAAAAGATAATAAGATAATCAGCAGTATGGATGTAAAATTATATAAAATTTTAAAATCTAGATGATAAAATATTTTCTATGGAATAAATTCACCAATTTGATATGAGATATGGTAGAAAACCCAATAAATTAAAAGTAATCTAACAAAATCATACAAATAAAACAATCTAAGTGGAAGTTATATCTCAATGGTAAAGCACTTGCCTAGTATGCACAAGGCCCTGAATTTGATCCATAGCATTGCATTAAAAAAAAAGAAAGAAAGAAAAGAAAAAAAGAAAAAGAAACTATCAAAATATTTAACAAAAGGAAATTTAATTAAATATATTTAAATGCTTAAATTCATTAAATGTAGTTTCCACACAGCTAAAAACAATTACAAAGCAATATATAATGGTGACTCACCCTCCTCCCCACACACACATTGTGTTGATCAACTGTTTATTGCTGTGACCAAAATACCTTATATAAATAACTTGGAGGAGAAAAGGTTAATTCTGACTCACACTTTCAGAAGTTTTAATGCATGGTCCACTGCCTCCATTCCTCTGGGCCTAAGGAGAGGTATAACACCTTGGCAGAAAAGCAAGACAGAGAAAAGTTGCTCAGCTCATGGCAGCCAAGAAGCAGAGAAAGAGAGAGGGGAAGAGACCAAGGAAGGAGCCAGGGACAACATATAGTGCTCAAGGGCATATTCCCAGTGACATACTTCTTCCAACTAAACCCTTCCTGCCTAGTTTCCACCTCCTCTAAGTAGTCAATTCAAATTATTAATCAAATGGATTAATCCACTGATGAGATTACAACACTCATGATTGAATAACTTTCCAAAAGCTTCACTTATCTACATTCCTGCATTGGGCACCAAGTCTTCAATACATGAGCTTTGGTGAGAAATTCTATATCTAAACCAAAGCTCGAATACATATCTGTATGTTTTTCCTAAATATGTTTTTTCTTAAACATCTATAGTTTTTCTTAAATGTACACATGCATATACAAGCATACACAGAGTCTTAAGATGTATGTAAATGTTAATAGTCCTTTATCTAAATATAAAGTGGTAAACTTTTAAGTTATTTTTTTTATTAGAGCTTTATAGTTATACATAGTAGTTGGGTTAATCCTGACAAAATCATACAAGTATGGAATTCAATTTCAGTTCAAAATCCCCTCATTTCCCTCCCTTTTCCTCTCCCTCTTTCCCCTCCTGTCCTCTCTTATTTCATTCCTCTACTCTGCTAGACTGACTTTCTTCACTTATCTATATATATTTGTGTGGTTCTTTTTACTTATACATAAAAGCGAGATTCCCTGTGGCACATTTGTATATACACATAACATTATTTTTTTACTCTTATTAGTTATGCATGATAGTACAATCCATTTTGACATACTGTACATAACTTCTCATTCTTCTGATTGTACATGCTATAGAATTACATTGGTCATGTAATCATTTATGCACATAGGATAGTAATGTCTGATTCATTCTGCTATCTTTCCTATCCCCATTCCCTCTCCCTTCCCTTCATTCCCCTTTGTCTGATCCAATGTACTTCTATTCTTCTCAAACCCCTCTCCCCTTTATTGTGAATTTGCATCTGCATATTAGAGAAAACATTCTGCCTTTGGTTTGTTGGGAATGCTTATTTCAGTTAGCATGATATTCTCCAGTTCCAACAATTTACTGGCAAATGCCACAATTTCATTTTTCTTTAAGGCTGAGTAGGAAATAATAAATAATGTGAAGAGAGAGCCTACAGAATGGGAGATTATCTTTACCACATGCACCTCAGAGAGAGCATTAATCTCTAGGATATATAAAGAACTCAAAAAACTTAGCACCAAAGGGGAAAATAAAACAAACAAAGTCATATAATTCCTTGATAAAAATAGATGCAAAAAATAAAATATTAATAAATGGGATTCAAAACACATCAAGAAGATAATAAACCATTATTAAGTGGGTTTCATCCCAGGGATGCAAGCCTAGTAAAACATATGCAAAATCAATAAATGTAATTCATCACATAACAGAATTATGGACAAGAATCACAAAATCATCCCAATAGATACAGAAAAGATATTTGATAAAACACACCACCCATTCATGTTAAAAATTCTGAGAAGCTAAACACTTACAGCAACATCATAAGTTTATTTATGACAAACCCAAAGCCAATATTATGCTGAATGGAGAAAACTAAAAATATTTCCTCTAAAATCAGTAACAAGACAAAGATGTACATGCTTACCACTCCTATTCAATATAGTCCCAACCACATTATTCAGACAGATCATGGAAGAGACAGAAATCAAAGGGATATAAATTAGAAAAGAAGAAATCAAATTCTTTGTTTGTTGATGGCATTATCCTGTCATGGAAAGATCTCCTGTTCTTGGATAAGAAAAATTAATACTGTCAAAATGGCCATACTACCAAAAGCAATATACAGATTCAATGCAATTGCCATCAAAACACCAATGACATTCTTCACAGAATTATAAAAAAAAATCAAATTTATTTGGAAGAATAACAGACCTAGAATAGCCAAAGCAAATACTGAGTAAGAAAAGTGATGCAGGAGGCATCGTAATACTTGGTCTGAAAACATACTACAGAGCTATAGTAACAAAAACAATAAGGTAATCTTATTTTTTCACGTGTACAGATTGCAGGATCACATTGGTTTTACAGCCAGGTTTATACATAGGGCCATACTAGTGTCTATTACGTACCTCATTTGAATCAAAAGTATGATATGTCAAGATCATTGTAATGTTTTGAGCAAATAATAAAAAATTTTAAAAAACCATAAGGTATTGGCATCAAAATACATATAAAGACTAATGGAACAGAATAGAAGACACAGAGACAAACTCACATATTTATATCTTTTCAATACTTGACAAAGTTGTCAAAATATAATTTGGGGAAAAGATAGCCTTTTAAACAAATGGTTCTGGGAAAACTGTTTATCTCTGTGTAGAAAAATGAAACTAGATCTCACCCTGCACAAAAGTCAAATCAAAAATGGATCAGACTTAGGAATTAAATCAGAAACCTTACATCTGCTAGAAGAAAACATTTTAAGGTTAACACTCCATCATATTGGAGCTGAATTTTACCTTCCCAAATCTTAAGAAATACAAACAAGAATCAATGACTGGGATACTATAAAATTAAAATCTTCAGTCCAGCTAAAGAAGTGATGCTTGGGAAAAAAAGTTGAAATTCAAAAAGAGTAAAAATAATGGAAAGATAAAGGTGGAAAATAAATAAGAATAAGGAAAAAAATCTTAATGAGAAACAGAGGGCTTGTTTTCACTGTGGTGCTCAAAACTATTGATAGGAATGGATTTTCAGTCTTTATATTTGTTTTTGGCTCTATATTTTTGGCCAGTCTTTGTGTTCCTCATCTAGCTGCCAGCTGGGTGTGCCAGCTCTCAGCTTCCAATCTCCTGTTATTAGGTAGAATCAACTGGAAGGTGCTGATGAACTACATAATACTGAGCGGGGTGATGCAGAGTTCAGATTGGCTTTTTCAGTTGATGGGGTTTGGACTTTCAAAAAAATTCTCTTTTAGGGTGTAAGAACGGAGCCTCCAAAGGTTTCCTTTTCACTGCTGTGGATGTGAATTACTGATTATCTACCCTGAAGTACATCTGGGCTTGTGTGGCCACAGTGAGTATTTTTGCAATTGTGCTTATAAAATGCCAGCTACTATGGGATTTTTCTCCCTTGGAATCCAGAGGTCCAGAGGCTAAACATTCCAGGTAAAATGTTCTTTGTTCTTATTTCAGTCTCTCTGGTTCAGAGGAAATTTTTAATTAGTAGCTGGTAACTTCCTTTGAGGTTCCAACCCCCTCACCCCCAACCACACACACACATACACACACACACACACACACACACACTCACAGCCCCCCACCGCTGTGAGCCACCGCTACCACCACAACCCCATCTTTGTTGGCTGGGGGTGGAGGTTAGCACCTGGGAATGCTTTCTTCCACTCCCACAGATGGCTTCAGATTTGTTAACACTGAGACATTTACCTACCAACTCTGTGTCCATTAAAATCTGCTTTCCTTTGTAAACCACAGGTTCCCCTAGCTCAATTTTTTTTTTAATTTTTTTCATTTGTCCACTGGCTCCCACTTCTCTCTTATCCCGGGTGGGGGGGAGGGCTGGTGCATTTCTAAAGTATTATTTCATATGTTCAAGTCACTGACTTTCTGTAACTATATGAATTTTCTTTTCTTGTTTTTTTTCTACAGTATTAGGTTTCCGTGAAGTTGCTTTGTGACTCACCTTGTTGAGGAGATGTTTTCCCAGTTTAAAAGTCTGATGCTGAGGTGCTGCTGGCAGTGCTCCCTTCCTCTACTCCACCATCTTATCTCTCAAATTATTTTTGCTTGTGTACGTGCATGTTTGTATGTGTTCCCTTTAAGCACATTTAGTAAAGTCACAATTTTTATGTAACTTTAATAAATTCATGAGTATTATTTATTTATTAGCTCTACATAAAACTCTTACTAATTTCCACAGTTCTTACCTTTCATGGAAAATGTGGGTTATGTGCAAATGTAATCAACTTCAGTACAAATGGTTAAATTTTAGAAATAATAAAGATCTATTTGGGGGGATCCTAGATGGTGGGCCAGAGGGAGGCAGCATTCTGTGTCACTCCATGACCTGGTTCTCAACTAGTGGGAATACTGCTTTGCTGAGAATGATAGAGGACCCCTCCACAGATACTCCCCAACAGGAATCATGGCCCCTGTGCCACAAGAGGGTCCAGGCCTCAGCATTAGAGCAGGGCTCCCAACTCCTTGCCCAAGCAGGTCTCCCAGGTGCCTTAGCAGGACCACCAGCATCAGCACCAGTGCAGATTCCCAGATACTGCTCCTAAGAAGAATACTCAGCCGCTACCCATGCGCAGGAACTCCAGCTACTACTCCTGGGGATACCCTAGTTGCCTCCATCTTGGGACTCATCAGCTACTGCCATAGTCCCCTACTTGGGGTAGCCTGCTCCTGGGGACATTACAGGCTCTGAAGAAAGTCAACAGCTGCATCTCTGAATGCATTGCATAATGCCATCTCCTGGATCCCCCCCACTTGACTTGACACCCCATCACTGAAAGCAGCTGCCTCAGTCTTGGGTCATCTCCATCACCATCTTTAGTTAGGGCAACTACCAGCTTGGAATACCTGAGAGCCAGTACCCATGGTTTTCTAATTCCCCCCAATCCCCAGAAGCCGTTAACTCAGCAGACAGATTGCCCAATTCAAAACAGCCCTTCACAAAAGGTGAGCAGCCACCAGAGTGCAAGACACAAGACCCCAGGAGAGAAAGGTTCCTGATTAGGAAGTAGAAAGGAAGAAAGTGAGGGACATACACTTTAGAGACTAATTTAGAGGGCAAGAACTATGAGGTCTACAAGAGAGATGAGGTGATAAGACCCAGCACCCACATCACAGGAGTAGACCCCAAAGGAGATACTTGAGGTGCAGTCTCCCAAAGAGTCCAGTGGGTGCCATACCCCACTTCCAGGTGCCCTGCACCCAAGACCAATCCTCAGATCCTGGTAACCCCCACCATCCTATGGTGGAGATATCAACTAAGAAGAGGCAACCCTACCTATTGGATGAGAAGGGAAGCAGGAAAGACACTGATCTACAACCAAAACAATCCTTGTTTCTTCCTTCAAGATTTTTTTCTTTATTCTCTGTCTTTATTCTCCCAAATCCCCAACACATGTGAAACCAAGTACTTTGCATGAAGTAGGATATTGAGGACTGAGATGACTGAATAGTATAATACAGTTCTATTGTATATTCTTTTTTCTCTATTTTTTCTCTCCAATTTTTACTATTTCAGCATTTTTATTTTTTTTAAATACATATGTATGTTTTATGTACTCTACTCTCTTCCCTCTTACTTGTCTACCCCAAATTACTAACTCTCTATTCTTCTATTAATAACTTTCTTCTATAGATTTCTCTTTCATACGTCCAAAGATATAATCCTATATCCTCATCTCATACTTCCTCAGCATATCTTCCTACACCTCACCCCTAGTTATTTGTCTGCCATAAGAAACTTAAACCCTTTCACAAACCTACTGATTATATTGTAGGTAATAATTGAATTCTCTAGTTCTGTAACTTGTGACCAAACTGTAAACATCTTAATAACAACTATTTGTTTTTAGGTGGTATATTGTTTATATTGGGATCTGTTAACATTGTTTGTTCTCCCCTAAAAGGAGAGGTATTAGAACCCTACAGGGTTCTTTAACCTATAGGATAAAAACAGTAATGCCTCGGATCCACAGAGCTACAAACAAAGACACACAAGCAACATGAAAAGACAAGGGAAGAAAGTGCCCCAAACAAAACAAGATATCACATTATTAGAATCTGTGGCCAGCACAGCAGAAGAAATTACAGAGAAGGAGTTAAAGATGTATGTAATTAAAATGTTCTGAGAATTAAAGGATGATATAAGAAACAAATACAAGCAGCAAAAAAAATCATTTCAACAAAGAGCTACATAAGCAAATATAGAAAGCAAAAGTTTACTTCAATAGGAAAATAAAGGTTCTAAAGAAAAACCAAACAGAAATCCTTAAGATGAAAGAAACAATAAACCAAATTAAAAGTTCAATTGAAAAAATCACCAACAGATTAGACCACTTGGAAGATAGGACCTCAGACAATGAAGACAAAACATATAATCTGGAAAATAATGTAGACCACACAGTAAAAATTGTAAGAACCCATAAGCAGAATACTCAAGAAATATGGGATAGCATAAAAAGACCAAATGTAAGAGTTACTGGGATAGAGGAAGACATTGTAAGGGATTTAACAATCTATTCAATGAAATAATATTAGAAAAGTTTTCAAACATGAAGAATAAATTAGAAAACCAAATTCAAGAGGCTTATAGGACACCAAATGTACAAAATCACAACAGATCCATGACAAGGCACATTATAGTGAAAATGCCTAACATATAGAATAAGGACAGAATATTAAAAGCCACAAGAGAAAGAAATCAGATTACATATAGGGGAAAACCAATTAGGTTATGTGCAGATTTTTCAACACAGACCCTGAAAGCTAGAAAATCCTGGAACAATATATATCAAGCTCTGAAAGAAAATGGGTGCCAACCAAGAATCTTGTATTCAGCAAAATTAAGCTTTAGGTTTCATGATGAAACAAACATCTTCCATGTTAAACAAAAGTTAAAAGAATTTATAGATAGAAAACCTGCACTGCAGAGCATCCTTTGCAAAATATTCTATGAGGAGGAAATAAAAAACAATGATGAAAATCAGCAGAGGAAGGTATTACATTAAGGGAAAAGCTAATCAAAGGAGAAACCAAGTCAAGTTAAATAACAAAAATAAACAAAAATGGCTGGGAATACAAATTATTTCTCAATAATAACTCTAAATGTTAATGGCCTAAACTCACTAATCAAAAGACATAGGCTAGCAGATTGGATTTAAAAAGAGACCCAACAATATATGCAGCCTCCAGGAGACTTACCTGATAGGAAAAGACATACACAGACTGAAGCTGAAAGTTTGGCAAAAATCATACCACTCACATGGAATGTGGAAGCAAGCAGGAGTTTCCATCCTCATATCAAATAAAGTAGACTTCAAGCTAAAGTTAATCAAAAGGGATAAAGAAGGACACTACATACTGCTCAAGGGAACCATAAACCAACAAGACTTAGCAATTATAAATATATATGCCCAAACAATGGAGCATCTACATGTATCAAACAATCTCTTCACAAGTTCAAGAGTCAATTGACCACAACACAATAATGGGTGACACCTCTTTCACCACTGTATAGATCTTCCAAACAACAGCTGAACAAAGAAATTATAGAACTCAATAATACAATCAATAACTTAGACTTAACCGATATATATAGAACCTTTAATGAATGAATACACTTTCTGCTTAGCAGCTCATGGATCCTTTTCTAAAAAAGACCATATATTATGCCACAAAGTAACTCTTAACAACTACAAAAATGTAGAGATACTACCCTGAATTCTATCAGATCACAATGAAATGAAATTAGAAATCAATAATAAAATAAAAAATAAACACTATTCCAACACCTGGAGACTAAATAATACGCTACTGAATGAACAATGGATTGCAAAAGACATCAAGGTGGATATTAAAAAATTCATAAAAGGAAATGAGAACACACACACAACATATCAAAATCTCTGGGACACTATGAAGGCAGTAATAAGAGGAAAGTTCATTGTTTGGAGTTCATTCCTTAAAAAAAGAAAAAGTCAACAAATAAATGGTCATCTCAAAGACCTAGAAAAAGAAGAACAAATCAACACCAAAAGCAGTAGAAGACAGGGAATAATTAAAATCAGATCTGAAATCAATAAAATTGAAACAAAAGAAACAATTGAAAAAATTGACAAAACAAAAAGTTGGTTCTTCAAAAAAATAAATAAAATGGACAGACCCTTTGCCATGCTAACAAAGAGAAGGAGAGAGAAAACTGAAATCACTGACATATGTGATGAAAAAAGAAATATCACAACAGACACTACAGAAATACAGAAGATAATTCGAAATTATTTTGAAAAATGTACTCTAATAAAATAGAAAATATCAAAGGTATGAAAAATTTCTAGAGGCATATGAGTTGCCCAAATTAAATTAGGATGATATACACTATTTAAACAGATCAATTTCAAGCAAGGAAATAGAAGACACCATCAAAAGCCTATCAACCAAGAAAAGCCCAGGACCAGATGGATACACAGCTGAATTTTATAAGAACTATAATGAGGAACTAATACCTATACTCTACAAATTTTCATAAAATAGAAAAAAAAGAGAGCACTTTCAAACTCATTCTATGAGGTCAACATCACCGTGATTCCAAAACCAGGCAAAGACACATCAAAGAAAGAAAACTTCAGACCAATATCTCTAATAAACAAAGATATAAAAATTCTCGATAAAATTCTGGCAAATCAAATACAAAAACATATCACAAAGATAGTGCACCACAATCAAGTGGGGTTCATCTCAGGGATGCAAGGTTGCTTCAACACATGGAAATCAATAAACACAATTGATCACATCAATAGACTAAAAGATAAGAATCATATGACAATTTCAATTGATGGAGAAAAGCATTTGACAAAATATAGCACTTCTTCATATTAAAAATACTAGAAAAACTAGGGATAACAGGAACGTATCTCAACATCATAAAAGCTATCTATGCTAAGCCCCAGGAAAACATCATTCTAAATGGAGAAAAATTGAAAGCATTTTCTCTAGAAACTGGAACAAGACAGGAATTTCTATTTCACTACTTCTATTTAACATAGTTATTGAAACACTGGCCAGAGCAATTAGATGAAAGAAATTAAGGGGATATAGATAGGAAAAGAACAGTTCAAATTAGCATTATTTGCTGATGATATGGTTCTATACCTAGAAGGCCCAAAAAATTCCACTAACAAACATTTAGAACTAGTAAATGAATTCAGCAAAATAGCAGGACACAAAATCAATACCCATAAATCAATGGCATTTCTGTATATCAGTGACAAATCCTCCAAATAGGAAATGAGGGAAATTACCCCATTTACAACAGTCTCCAAAAAATTAAAATACTTGGGAATCAATCTAACAAAAGAGGTGAAAGACCTTTACAAAGAAATACAATGGCAAAGTTAGAAATTAAAGAAGACCTTAGAAGATGGAAAGATCTTCTTTGTTCTTGGATAGGCAAAATTAATACAGTCAAACTGATCATACTAGCAAAAGCACTCTACAGACTTAATGCAATTACAATAAAAATCCCAATGACATTCCTTATAGAAATAGAAAAAGCAGTCATGAAATTCATCTGGAAAAATAAGAGACCCACAATAGCTAAAGCAATCCTTAACAAGAAGAGTGAAGCAGATGGCATCATTATATCAGAACTTAAATTATACTACAGAGTAGTAATAGTAACAAAAAACAGCATGGTATTGGCACCAAAATAGACTGGTAGGCCAATGGTACAGAATAGAGGACACAGAGACTAACCCACATAATTACAGTTATCTTAGATTAGGCAAGGCGTCGAAAACATACATTGGAGAAATGATAACCTTTCAACAAATGGTGTTGGGACAATTGGAAATCCATATGCAACAAGATGAAATTAAACCTGTCTCTCATCATGCACAAAACTCAACTCAAAGTGAATCAAAGACCTAGGAATTAAACCAGAGATACTACGCCTATTAGAAGAAAAAGTAGGCCCAAATCTCCATCAAGTCAGATTAGGCCACAACTTCGTTAATAAGACTTCTGTAGCACAAGAATTAAAATCAAGAATCAATAAATGGGATGGATTCAAACTACTCCATTTCTTGGCAAAAGAAACAATCAGTGAGGTGAATAGAGATCCTAAAATATAGAGCAAATTTTCACCACTCACATGTCAGAGCACTAATCTCTAGGGTATAAAAAGAACATTAAAAACTAAACACCAAAAAAACCAAATAACCCAATCAATAAATGGGCCAAGAAACTGAAAAGACACCTCTCAAAAGATGATATACAATCGATCAACGAATATATGGAAAAAATTGTTAATCATCTCTAGCTATTAGAGAAATGCAAATCAAAACTACTCTAAGATTTCATCTCACTCCAGTCAGAATGGCAGCTATTAAGAACACAAACACAATAAGTGTTAGCAAGGATGTGAGGAAAAAGGCACACTCATACATTGCTGGTGGTGCAGCCAATATGAAAAGCAGTATGGAGATTCCTTAGAAAACTAGGAATGGAGCCACCATTTAATCCAGCTATCCCACTCCTAGGTCTATACTCAAAGGAATTAAAAACAGCATACTACAGGGACACAACCATATCAATGTTTACAGCAGCACAATGCACAATAGCTAAACTGTTGAACCAACCTAGATGTCCTTCAGTAGATGAATGGATAAAGAAAATGTGGTGTATATACCCAATGGAATACTACTCAGCAATAAAAGAGAATAAAATCATGGCATTTGCAGGTAAATAGATGGAGTTGGAGAGTACAATGCTAAGTGAAATTAGCCAATCCCCCAAACCCAATGCTGAAAATTTTGTCTAATATAAGGAAGCTGATTCATAGTGGGTTTGGGTGAGGGGAGCATTGAAGGATTAGACAAACTCTAGATAGGGCAAAAGGGTGGGAGGGGAAGGAAGGGGGCATGGGGGTAAAAAGATGGTGGAATGAGATGGATATCATTACCTTAAGTACATGTATGAAGACATGAATGGTGTGAATATACTTTACATACAACCAGAGATATGTAAAATTGTGCTCTATATGTGTAATGTGAAGGGTCATGCATTCTGCTGTCATATACAAAAAAAAATAGAATTAAAAATAAACCTAAAATACCTGTTTTTAACTACTAGACGTTTATTAAAATATAAATGAAATTAGAAATTTTAATTAGTATTTGACTATAGTTTTTATAATAGCTAACATCGCTATATATTGTTTCCCAAAAATTCACTATTAAACTTTTCCCATTCAGAAGGATTACTTTGTAAAAAAAAGGAAGTAAAGGGTATAAAATTAGATATTCCTAATCAGCATCCTGAAAAATATGAGGTCACAAGTTGTTTAAAATAGTAACACATGTTGATTTATCTCAGAGTGTAGAAAGAGTGTATAAAATCATTAATAGATGTTCAAATTAAAATTCAGAATACTCTTACTTTAAAAATCCAGTGATATATATGAAAATTTGATTTTACCTATTTATTATTCAGCAAGAGAAAAGATAGACTGTGTGTATAAAGCCAGACCCTGATCAAAAAAGAAGGATTCTAGTACTGGGATTGGCAATGAAGGTAGAGAAGAGCAGCCAAGGTCTGAGATGATTTTCCCTGCATTTGTTATGTTATTCCTAGCAACATGGAGCTTTATGTTTTTTCAAAGCATGACACTTGTGGTTTGGAATTGATATACATAATGATTCTGTGTCTAAGTTTATTTTGTTTAGTGACACACTCAGATTCAAGTTTATATTTTTATTACTCTATGCTTAATGACTCTATGATGAAAACACTATATTTAGAACAGCAGAGGTAGTTGGAATAAAAGACTGTTCTAAAAGGACTTTTAAACTGCATCCTTCTAAAAACACACCTCTATAATAAATTTTATATGATTGTCTATAGCAGGCCAATATTGTGACAGTGTTATGCTATAGAATATGGAGATATGATGGTTCTATGATGATCTCATCTGAGACATGTGGACTCCCTGGAGCTAATGAAAAAGGAAGATTTTTTAGGGCTGTTAGTGAGATATATCTGGAAAGACAACATTGAGAAAAATCATATCTTTTGAGGTATGAAACTACCAATTTAAAGAATTTGTTGCAATTTTAAAATTCACATATTATGTCTTTCATTTCTGAATTTAAGCAACAGATAAACATTCCATGTATATAAAGGAAATTAGAGACAAATATAGGTCTGTATCATGAGGCTACAAGAGATAATGTATTTTCCAAAAATTAGAAAACTATTCTATGTATAATAAGGAAAAGTTTCAGCAGCAGATACATTTTTGTATTTTCAAATACAGACTTTTGAAAACAAGAATGTAAAGAAGAGGTCAGAACTTGTAATAATTAGAAATGAAGGACAAGAAAGTAAACTAAATCAAGGTTAATTCCAAAATTGTGAACTTAAGAATATTAAAATAGCTTATTAAGGATTTTTAAGTCATCATTGACTATGTATTAGACCTTTTAGTAGGAACTGAGAGATGTTTTAATGTGTACGATACAGCCACGATCACTGATGAGTTCATTGCAAAAAGACAAACGATAAAGATGAGTCCTGACTTGGAAAGGATATTGCCCATGCTTAAATAAAAGCAGGTACAAACTTGTATGAGCACATAAAGGAGGCTGTAATTAGTCCTATGACTGGGGAGTGTGTGTGTGTGTGTGTGTGTGAGAGAGAGAGAGAGAGAGAGAGAGAGAGAGAGAGAGAAAGAGAGAGAGAGAGAGAGAGAGAGAGAGAGAGAGAGAGAGAGAGAGAGAGAGAGATCAGAAAAAAAAGAACAAATGAAAAAAGAAAGAAAGGGGGGAGGGAAAGAATGAAAAAGAAAGGGATGGAGGAAAAAGTGAAGAAGAATGAAAAAGGAAAGAAAAAGAAAGTGGGAAGGAGGGAGGGTGAAAAAATGAAATAAGGGAGAAAGGGAGGCTGCTTGGGTGGGATGGGAAAGAAGGAAGGGAGATGGAGAAAGGGGGAAGGAAAAAGAAAAAAGAAACCATGGTATTTGAGTTATATCTTTAAGGTTATTTTACTTTGCCAGAAAAAGAGGGTACCCTAGATAGAGTAAAAGAAAACAATTCAATTAAATAGATGCATACATAGAGTTGATGATGATATGATAGATTTATTTTATTGATCCATACATGGCAGAAAGAGAGAATAACAAACTCTTGTAATGGAAACAGAAAACATCTAAGAAAAATCAGCAGCAGATAGAGGTGGAAACGTAGTTTTTATCGTAACTTGAAGTGGTGAATAATAAAAACAAGAGACCTGCCTTTCTGGTGATTTAGTTGACCAACAATGAGAGTCTGTAGCCATAACAATGGTGCTCAGGGGACTGACTGACAAGATATGCAAACAATTTATTCAGCATTTATTGAGAACCAGATGCAAAGTACACCAACTCAAAGAATTCTTTATCAGTGGTAATATCCAATGTGTTATTAATAATGGTCATTATTTATTTAAGAAATACACTATATAAACATTCTGAGTTTTCGACAAAAAAAAAATCCCATCATCACAAGCACCTTTTAAATTAAGAGTGCGTATCTCTAATGGGCAATGAAAAATGGAGACTAATTTTAATAGATTCCTAAGGTAACATGGAAACAGCTAGCATACAAGTAACCCTTCCCCCCCCCCCAAAAAAAACACTGGTTTTTGTTATTTTATTTCAATTTCAAAATCTTTTTTATTCCAACTACTAGTAAACATTGAAGGTAAAGTGAGGGAATAGGGGACATAACAAAACCGCAGTTTATTTCATTTTACCAAATTAAAATATGGAAACATGTATAGTCAAAATTATTATTTATCATCAATCTCATTTTATGAGTGAAGAGAAATATAAATACTATACATTTTCAAAATCAAAGAAATTCATTTAAAATGGAATTTAAAACTTAGAGTTATAAACATGTTGATGCATTTTTTTCTTACTTTCTGTGAACTGATGGGACTCCCTTATGTGGATATGCCTGACTGTACGGTAGTATTTGGGTACAAATATGATTATCACACAGTGAATTAGATGCTGCTATGCCTGCAAGGAGTTTTCATTATAATAGATATATTTGGCACATAAACGTGCATTTGCAATAAAATGTGATAATTGATGTGTTCGTGATAAGGTACAGATGGAATGGAACATCAGATATATAGCTCAATTTAAGACTTGAGAAAAAATTTCTGTATAACAAACTTGTATAACAAACTGATACTTGATAGATGAGTAATGGTTAAACAAGTGAGAGATGGTCTAAGTGTTTCAAAAAGAGGGGGTAATACTCACAAAATGCAGGGTCATGACATAGCATATTTTATAAATACCTATAATTTATACTATAAAGTAGAATGAAAATCGGGGACTCACAGAATATGCAATTCTGGAAGTTTAGTTCCTGGCTTAGAGAAAACTTTGCATACCTTCTAAGCCATCTGAATAAGAAGAGGAATGATTAAGAATTATGAATCAGCCAGGTGCAGTGGTGCATGCCTGTAATCCCAGCCTCTGAGAAGGCTGAAGCAGGAGTATTGCAAGTTCAAAGCCAGCCTTAGCATAAGCCCTAAAAGCCCTAAAAAACTTAGTGAGACTCTGTCTCAAAATAAAAAATAATAAAAGGGCCGGTGATGTGGCTTGCTGGTTAAGGGGTCCTGGGTTCAATCCCTGAAACTAAAAATAAAAATTGTAACCCTGCCTCACACCTCAAATAAAAACAACAAACACTAAATTCTTTAAATAAAATAAATTAAATATTAATATATGCAATGTAGAGGATTGAAACAAAGGTTGAAAGAAATAATGGTAGCTGTGACTTATAATCTATTATTTTAATTAAGGTACAATACAATGAGGGTGGCAATTAACACTTCAGTAATAATAGCAGCTACTATTTATTAATCACTTATCAGGTTTTAAATGTGTTATCTCACTTAAATTCAGAGCAATAAAAAATAATGGTCAAAGAGTAGAAAGTTTTAGTATGCAAGGTAGATAAGTTCTAGAGCTTTAATACGCAACAAAGTGTCTAAAGCTAGCAATTCTGTATTGTATACCTAAAATTTTCTAAGAGATAGATCTTTCATTAAGTATTTTTGGCTCAAAAAAAAGTAATAACAGTAATAGAGAGGGTGGGAAGAAATTCTGGGAGGATTTGGAGGTAAAGAATGTGTGTGGCCTTCATGATAGTGAAGATTCACAATCACATACTTCTCACTAAACTCACTGGATTGTGTATGTTAAATATGAAAAGGTTTTGCATGTCACTCATACCTCAATAGAGTATTTTTAAGCTAAAAAAAGAGAAAGAATTATTATTTGGTCTCTGAGGTTTCATTATGTAAATAGATGTCATAATTTCCATCTGAAATGTTACCCAAAGGCCCAGGTGGAAGAGGCTTAGTTCCCAGATTGATGCTTTTGGGAGGTGGTGGAAACTTGCAGAAGTGGAGACTACTGGAAGGTCTTTCAGTAGGTAGGGGCCTGCCCTAGATGGGAAAATGGAAATCCAGGCCCCTGCCTCTTCCCCTCCTTCACAGTCCAGTCATGAGGTGAATGGCAATTGCTTTCCCATGATCTCCCACCAGGATGTGCTATACCCCCAACAGAGTTTTAAAAGTAATATGTCTTCCTGATCATGGACAAGATCTCTAAAATTCCAAGTAATATAAACCTTTTCTTTTTATGATGTGAATTATCTCTGGCATTTTATAGTAATCGAAAGCTGACTAACACAATAGATCAAATGAATAAGATTGTAACGTAGTTTCTTTATCATCTACTACGAACCAAGAAATATTTCTTATGGTGTTGTTAGAAAGAGCTTCAGTTCCATAGAGTGGGGAAAATGACAGACACCAAGTACAGGCTTGGATAATGGTGTGAAGGATAAGCAGGTGGGAAGACAGAAATATAAAAATAGAGTAAAGCTTTAAATCAAGTGAAGTGAGAATATGAGTTAAATTTAGACATTTAAGTTTGTTATGTATATTTTCAGCAGGAAAATATAAGATTTAAACTTGGACCTATCGATAAGGGTGTGAGATTTAGTTGTAAGATTCACCAATATATACATAACAAATAAAATTAAATGGATAAATTTAAATGAAAGAAAGAGGGAAAGATAGAGATGTGTATGTGTGTGTATCAGAGAGAGAAAGAGAGCGTGCAAGATCAAGGGCTTGACTTTGTAGAATGAAAAGTTTTCAAAGAATGTCGGGAGATTATCAGTCATAAAACTGCTATACTCCTTTTGAAAAGAAAGGCAAGAGAAAAATCTGTGAATCTTGTAAATGACAGGGTGAGGAATTACTTTTTTCTCCTAACTATTACAAATGCTATTAATAATCACTGGGAAAGATCACTGCAATGATAGATTAACCTATCCACAACCTATCTGCATGCACTCTTCTCTTTCCTTCTTTCCCATTTAGATGGCTGACTCCTTCAGAGTTCACCAAAGTCATTATATTATGTAAAGTACACCAAATATTTCCCAGTGTGATTGCAAAAAAAACAGGGTAAAAGTTCAGAATTTTGAATACACATTATAATTACAAATTCTACATCTGCAGGAAAGAATGTTAAGGTACAAAGTAAAATAATTTTAAATCTTTAGTTTCCAGACTTCTTTGTGTAAACCTTACCCTAATGATACCAGATATTTGAGGGGAAAACAGCTGAGCTATAAAGAGATTCTTGCTCATATAGAAACATATTATTTATTTATTTATTTATTTACTTATTTTTAGTGGTGATGGTGATTGAACCCATGGCCTCATGCTTCCTAGGCAAGCATTCCATGACTGAACTACACCCTCAGTCCAATACATTATTTTTTATTTAAAACTGACATGTGCTCCACTCATTAGAATGGAAGTCAAAACCTATCTTACATGAGGGTGAGTATCCCTACCTTGAGGTTAAGATATGACATGGCTGCCTAACCTGGCATTTGTCTTCATGGGAGGTAAGCAGGAACAAGCTTTTGAAAAAAAATTCCTGTAAAGGGCAGGTGGATCTTTAAGTCCTCCACTTGCACTTCCAGTTATGACATTATTATTCTTTACAAAAACAATTATAGGCTTAGCTGAATGTGGATCAGAATAACTTTGCTGTATATGATACACCACATTAAATTCTTTGAATTTTGCTTAATATTATAGTCCCTGCACATATAACATGGTCATTTGGTCATATAAAAATGGTTTCCATTCACAACTGAAAAATGTTGGCAGTATATTTCAATTGTCAATATATTTCAATTGCTAGACAAATGCCTTTTTTGTCCAGGAGAGAAACAACAAAAAAATGAAACATTCCAGAATTGTAATTCAATTAGATAATGGTACATTCTAGAACTACTACTGTAAAGATGTTTTGGATCTCGTTAAATTATTGTAAATTATACTTAGCTTTTTCTCATCTTTCTCCACTTAACAAATTTTAAAATGCTATGCAGAATTTAAAGGAAGGTGTTTATGTTCATGCTTTTTGGTCATAAAGGGAATCCCTTTGACTGCATTTGAAATTTCAACAGTGTGTTCAACCACCAAAATCCATCCTATATTCCAACAATAACATCTTCACAGTTTCATAGCATAAAGATATTTTAAAATTCTCCACAATGGTTTGTAACAATCTGTTGAACATTGCCAAGCAATATGAAAACAAACAAGATTTTTATTCCTTTGACATAAAACCATGTTATAAAAACATTTTACTATGATATATATATATATATATCAAATATTAGAAAATATATTCAAAACCATGAATTCAAAATGTTACTTTGTGATTATTTGTGGGACAAATATTATCCTTTATTAGCCTATAACACATATATGTACTCTATTTCTGTGCTCTTTTACTTGCATATAATTCAATATTCCTCAGTTGTTTCTGATGTTTAACACTAATAATAATGAATATCCCTATTATATCTTTCAGCTCACTGCATCCAAATATTTTCATTAATCAGAGGAAAATGATAGCTATGGAACAAATGTGCTTCTAACATGGGTGTATTTTATCTAAATGTATTTATTTAATTTTATATAGCATTAATAATATGCACTAGCATTACAATATGTTTAATAGATAAGTAATGCAGGTATCTCTTGCCTTGTTTTGTACATAAAGAAATTTAAAACTGAAAGATTAAGGGGATTCTTCAAGGTCACAGAAGAAATGAAGATCAAAGCAGGTGTATTGACAATGCTGGATTCTTTTTCTAATCCAGAAGCAAATATTCTCTACTAGAAGCATTGTTTTGGGAAAATCCTTAGCACTTTCTTGAAAATGGTTGAGTAAGGAAAGTGTATGAATGAGGGTAATATTTTAAAAATGGAAAAGTTATTGCTTTTTTAAAATGTCTTGCCAGATTTCAGTGTCAATTTATTTGCAATCAGACTCGCCAACCAGCAATGCCTACTACAAGAAATAAACCTTGAACAGAGTCTTTGTGGACCTTTGCTCTTGTGTATAAAATAATAAATAAAAGGCAAGATTCAGGAGGATAAGCAGTGAGTTGGAAACTTCAGGCTCTGTAAACTCCAATCTCTAGTACCTTGGTGACGCCTTGTATCGAAAACAGAGGATTTAATGGTTAAATCTCATCTGTAGTTAAATTGAGTCCAGTTAGTGCAGGCAAAGGCTATATTTTTGGTAATAATTTTATTTGAATGTTCATTCTCCCTTTCACATTCTCTAGACAACAACTAAACTACTGATGACCTAAGAATCCCCTGTTGAGAGACAATTATAGTTAAAATTCCCTAACAGGAATGTGATGTGAATAAGGCTTATATGTGAAAAGCTGCCTGTATCTGCAGCAGATGGCCCACAGTAACAATGGTCTGATGATATGATTGATTCCTATAATAAATAAGTTTAGAAAACAAATGCTTTTTCCGCCTGTGATGCATTCTAAAATCGTTGCTGCAAGCACAGCGGAGATAATGTGCTCTCTGCATTCTTATTCCACCCCAAAGCATCACTGCTGCCTTAAAGAAAGCAACCTCCCTTTCTGCTCCTGGACAACAGTCACAGCAACAAAAGCTGGCTTTAAATCCTCAAAGAAAAATAACTCACCAAAATATCAGAAAATTTAGGTTTAGAAAATAAAAGAATAGTATGATCCCAAGGGAAGGAAAATTGTAGCAATATTCCAAAATCTCACATTTGGGGAGGGTGTGCGGGGTGGGGTGCAGAGGAGACTAGCGAGGCTAAAATTAGGCAGCTAAATCTCAATGACACCTCAAGAAATCAATAGAGAGGCACAAAAGTAAGAGAAAGTTAAAAAAGAAATCATCTATTAGCATGAGTTGAAAGATTAGTATGTACCTACATTCTTCTGTCCTCTACCTCAGTCAAAATGAAAGGCCTGGGTTTAACAACTCAAGAATAACTCACAGTGATGAGGATATGCATCATTTTAATATTTATCTCCCTCTCATTGAAGTTTTCTTAATTTTAATGAGATTGTACAGATTTAAATACATAAGAATTTTTATTTTAATCAATGAAAATGAAATGTAAATACATTTTTCATCTTACAGATTTCATCTGTGCATTTTGCATTTACACCAAGTCTAATACTTTCAAAACATGAGCAGTTGGTCTATAGAAACAACCAAACCGTGGTACTCAAGGGGTGTTCAAAGGGTCTCTATTCAAAAAAATTAATCGTTATTTCCCCTTCCTTACTCTCTTCTTTATTTTCTTCCCTTCCTCTATTTTTGGTCATTCAAGAAAATATGAGTCACTGTTTTATATTTAAAAATAAGATTCTGTGATAGTTTGGGTATGAAGTGTCCCTCCACAAAACTAATATATTGAAGGCCTGGTCCCCAGAACAGCAGTGTTCAGAGGTGGGGCTATTGGGAAGTGATTGAATTTTAAGGACTGTAGCCTGATTAGTGGATTAATCCACTATTGGTTTCATAGTTTGACAGCAATATTGGCAAGTGGTGAGAAATGTGGGAGATACTGCCAAGTTGGAGGAAGTGAGACATGGGGGTATTCTCTGGAAGGATATATTTAGTCCCTATCACCTTCGTCTCTGCTTTCTGGCTGCCATGTGGTGAGCAGCTCTCCTTTGCCACCATGCATTCTATGGTGCCTTGATCTTCTATCTCAATTCAAGCCCAGAGCAATGGCACCTGCTGATCATGGACTGGGACCTCTGCAATCATGGGCCAAAAATAAATCTTTCCTCCTTTAAGTTGTTCTCTAAGTTTTATTTTTTTCTCACATTAAAAAAAAGCTGAATAATACAAATACAGATTGTATCATTATTTTATTCTGTATATAAAAGTTTTATCTTAAAAAGTTTAAGAATAAACCAAAAAGAGTAGTGTCTTCGTTCTTCTTTTTGCTGTAACAAAATTATGACAAACATTTCTTACAGAGAATTCTACAACTCAGGTGTTGGAAAATTTGGTATCTGATGAGCATTTGCTTCCTGACTTGTAGAAAGCCATCTCCTTGCTCTGTCCTCTCAGGGCTGAAGCAAAAAGGCACTTGCCCTCTGCTGTCTCTTTTACAAGGGCACTAACTTTATAATGGCTCCATCCTCTTAGCAGAGGGGGATTTCAACAAATGAATTCTACAGGGATACAGCATGCAGTCTACAAGGACTGAATGGATTTTGTGTCTCTCTCTCCACACTGACAGACTCTTAGGACAAAAAAAAAATGCAAACCATCTCTGCTATCTTACTTATTGTTGAAAATAAGGAACTGCTCTCTCTCCCCATAGAAAGAGAAGAACCCATAACTGTCTGAGCTCATGTGTAGAAGAACCAAATTATGCCACATGAGTGTTCGTGACAGTGCTATATTTTGAAATAGTTTGCCGAAGTTTTGCATATATTGAAGTTTGTATTCTCATGACATAGGATGTGGTAGCATAAAATTCAGATTATTAGTTCTGTCAGAGTTACTTTACATGATAGAAGCTTTGACATTCTTATTTCTGTAGAAGTCTTTGCAAAAAATTTTCTGTATTCTCTGAACTTCCTAAAATAATATAATTCTAAATGTGTATAATGAATGAATGAATCTTCCTTAGATACTATTTCACACCAAATTTTATGAAACATTTCACCTAGAACCAATATTTATCATAATCTTTGGACATTTAACAGAGAAATTATTTTATTTGTAGCCTCTGACTTATGCAAACCATATTCTAATTTTATTTTCACTTGCACATCTTAACATATTTATTGAGCTATAAGTATAGGAGTCATAAATTTGAAGGAAGGGGAAGAGATTGTGAGAATGACTGACCAGACCCCAGCTAGTTCTCTAACAATTTAATAGAGGGCTAGGCAGGGGAGTTTTCACTAGTTCTCCAACATAGTCTCTACTCATTTTATGCCCAGCAGGGGAAAATAGGTATAATACTTTAGAAATACAAAGGTACCTTAAGAATTGCTTAAATGCCAGAAAGAGGGAAAGTTATTCTGCCCAAATCATCATCATCATCATCATCATCCTACCTATTTGATGTAGAAATTTCTCTAGGAAAATGGTAATTAATTTGATATCTTAATTACCAATAAAAATTGACCAGTGGTTCTTATTGGCAAAGGGAGAATGTAGAGGCTGAGCATGATTTACTCATGTTGTAGAGGAAAGCTCACACAAAGAGAGGTTTGAGCATAAGAGAAAGTAAAAGTGGATCTTTTCAGATGAGCAAGCTGTAGAGTGGTGTGAGTAGAATTTGAATAGAAAAGCAGTAGTCAAATTATACAGTCCTGTAAACCATGTTAAGAAAGTACATTTTGTAAATCCCAATTACTAGAAATCATTGGTACTTATAAGGAACTAATAGCATCCAATATATATTTTAAAAATAACTAGTTGGCAAGTAGATGTTGACATTAAAATATGCTACTTTTTTTCCCTTTGTCTAACCTAATATTTTCTCTTTGTGAGTGTGTCACATGGAAAAGCAACAATTGTGAGCATTTCTTGCTTAACTCAAAGGAAATTTATCAGAGTTTTTTTGTTGTTGCTGTTTGTTTGTTCTTTAACACTAGGAATACCATGCATAATAGACAAAGATGGGAACAGTGATTCTTAACTGAGGGCAATGTTGGCAACCCAGGGCACATTGGGCAATATCAGAAGATATTTTTGGATGTCACAACTTGGGGGAAAGGGGTTGCTACTGGCTACTGGGTAGAAGCCAAAGACGTTGCTAAACATTTTACAATGCATGCTAGAGCTCCTCGTAACAAAGAATTTTCCAGAGTGAAATGTCAACAGTATTCGTGTTGAGAAACTGTTGTTAATCATTGAAATTATCTTTCCATGCATTCCCTCATCTGTAAACATTTCCCTTTCATCAAATGATGAGGGTGAATCCAAAGTCAAGGCATTTTAGATCTTTCCATGGTTAGGTATACAAGAATTTATAAGGCAAAACAATATTCTACTTGAATCTGTTATATTGATCCTGCGAAAGTTAAATTCTGATAGTCAAAATGGTCAATGGCAAGTTTCAGCATATAATGTAATCAATTCCCATGTTTGCATATAGCAAGACATGTAAGATAAACTGGAGCTCAGGCACTAACAGCATTCTTAGATTGACTACTGTAAGTAGAGCTGCTCAGCTAACCTTACGTTCATGTTCATGAGTGAAATACTGAGGAGACCAGAAAAGATTTATCTTATCATTCAACAAGCTGTATTTAGGTGTATGTGTGTGTGTGTGTGTGTGTGTGTGTGATATTTGCCATAATTTTTTATGAACTGCTATTTATCATAGTCTTTTATCTAAAATATATCTTTTTAACCATGTACTTAAAACCAACTTGTTTTAATTTTATGAATAATAATGTAAAATGCTATACATCCTCTCTTGTCTTCAGATCATAATAAGTTGCAATACAATTTCCAATGTAAAATCTACTGCAGAGGTAAAGAAAACCAGCCCACACAAGAGTAATCATGATGTTCTGTACAGTGCATTGAATTGGTATTTCAAATCTTCAAGGATGTAACAAATTGTCAGAAACTATGCTCAAACTTTTCTCTTATACAGTTACAAATAGTTTATATGACTTGAATTCAGCAAAGTAATGTGAAAATAGAATTAAGCAACTGAATTCAGAGCCAGACACTTTCAATTTACAAAGAAAGCATGTCAAGGGAAAATAAAGGCTCACCAGAATGGCAAACTGACTGTTTGAAAGTTGAAAAGTTTTGAGTATGTATTAGAAATATTTTTTGGCAAATAAAGTAATCATTTCCTCATTTCTGCACTCAGGGGAAAAAATCAATTTTCCATTCAGTTTCTTCACCATGAAAAAAGACTAAATAAATACACAAACATTTGGATGCTACAAATAAATATCCAACTGAAATAACTGATAGGACTATAAATACAATAACTAATTTAAAAAGTAATTCAATAGGATTTTCTTCTCCAAATAATTTTAGAACTAAGGTAATGATTATGATTAAGTCTTTGCTACCACTTTAAATTACTGGATGAAACATGCTTTTATATCCAAATTAGTCACTGCACATTTTTAAAATGCAAATTGCAAAAAAAGGTAGACAGCAAAAATAAAAGGAAATCAATATTATAGAAGTATATATACTTTATTTTCAAAAATAATATTTTAAATGAGCAACATATGACATTCCCAAAGGATCTTTATAGGAACATAATGTGAGAGCAAAACCAAAGTCTAAAATAAAAACTTCACTAATTTGAAGCAATTATTTATACAGGGATTTTCTGATTATTTTTTTTCTTTTTTTCCACATAATATTTCTGCAATATTGTTTTCAACTCTTTTCTAGCATTTATTTGATAAATGCTCAATCATTGTTTATGTGGGAATACCCTGATTTTTTTTCATGTCTACTTCATTAGGCTGATTGGTTCTTTGAAGAGAGTAGCCTATTATTTATTTTGGTTTCCAAAGACCTTTGATTATAGTCAGAGATTAATAACTGTTGGCTAACTACATGCCCTGCTCTGACAGATATTTAATTTTGCAATTCCAAATCCCCTTGATTCTTGTTTACATATGACCATTCCCCCAGGAGGCATATATCTGTGGACTATGTCTACAGCTGTCTCGTCCTTTGACTTATATCTGGATTATGGGAGACACTGATGAGAAGATGGAGAGCTGGAGGAGTGTGGTCAAGCTATTCTCCCTCTTTCTTCCTCCTGCCATAGGACATTTCTTCCTGTATCACATTGCTATTGCTTCTGAGTTTTGTGAACTATTTCTTCTCCTTGTCCCTTCAGGCCTAGGGGTGACAATGATTCTTCATGTTTACTAATGACTAATGTTTGCATTTTCTGTGGCAAATTGATGAATCTGTCTTATTTTTACCAAGAGAAGCAGAATCTGGAAAGCTGTGAATAATTGATCCATCTGAAATTAAGGTAGATTTTGTCTGGCAAAAATACAGTCTTGCATTTACCCAAGGAGCACTGAGGTAGAAATTTTGGCTGCAGATGTTTCACGGTAGTATTTACTAGTAAACTAGTAAGCTTTGGTTTACAGATGAATATTGAATTAAATTCTGTCATTATTGCATCTCTATGTGGAAAAGAGAAATTCCATTCTCTGATTCTGATGTGCTCTGACAACATTTTAGTCTCTACTTTTTGGAAAAAGCAAACAAATAAACAAAACAGAATATAATGAGCTTAGTATACACTAAATTCAGGAATATAAATTACAACTGTATATGCGCTCTCTCATTTAGATGATACTTTCTCCTAATTACAAAAACTGAACTTGTTTTCTCTAGTCTTGTTTTAAGTTTCATAATTTCCCAAAATAAACATTACCAAGAATGTTATACAAAAAAATGATGGAAAATAATATACACACACATAATGTTTTCAGATCACAAGTGACAGAGCACAAATTGTAAGCTGCCTCTTTAAAAAGGGAATAACTTTTTGAATAATACATTTTTATTTAGCACTTCTATCAACCTGAGATTAAACTTTGATTAATACTTTACGTGTTTTTATAATACAATGGTTACAATCATACAAATTATTATATATTGTACAAATCTTTCTGAAGATTTGAAATGAACTAGACAGGATATTAAACTCTTTGTTTTCTGAATTGGACTTGCATGATACCAGGTCAATTAAATTTCTTATTCCCACTTATAATTTTCTCATCAGTAAATTGCAGATAAGTGTAGCCATTTCACATATGTTATAAGAATTATTTGAATAATATATATAAAATAGTCATAGCAGTTACCAGTAAAATGAGTAGCTGAAACATAGGTAATAGTCATTATTTGTTTTTCTGTGTGGGTTTCTACACCATATCAGCTAATCATGTTCTTCTCCAGCTATGGCACTTGGCTTACAATTAAAAAGTCAGCTTTTCTCAACTTATCACTCTCCTTGCATCTTAGCAATCGAGGGATAAAATGAAACCAAGGATATACTTTTAAAGCTTCCTGCAGAAACCTCCCATTACATTTCTCTAGGCTCACAGATTTCTAGTGACTACGTTTTTCAAATTTAAATCTATTTTGAGTTGCAGTAAGACTTACTGTTCTAAAATCTAACTGAAGTGGCAGTGATTTTTTTTTAAGTGTAAACTGACAGGATAAGGGATAGATAAAAGGGAAAAGCAACAACAACAACAACAAAAAAAAAACTTTAAAAGCTAAAGTATAGACAGATGAGTGGTAACTCAGTAATTACCTTCAGAAGAAATTGGTTCCCTATCCAGTAGTGGAGAAAGCCAAAACATTTTCCAATCTATAATCAAGGGTCTTCAGAAGGTACTAGTGGCACCAGGTTCCTCTGCAAGTGATGGCAAAGTGTAGAACAAAAAGTGGTGGGTTCATTAGAGGTATACTTATAAAGTAGACTCCAGAGCTTCCTCAACAACTCTACATGACCATTCACTACTGGACCTCAGAAGTTCGGTCTCTGGAGTTATTAAAACTTCTCTGTTCTTCAAGAACTAGACAAGAACTAAAACAGTAGAATTGAGCGAACTGGCCAACTGAATGTGGAGTCTTTGTATTTTTTTTCTTAATGTCCTGCAAAACTAGCAGATATATTCTCTAAGAAAATGAACAGTTTTCTATGGTGAATCTGACCAGGCATACATGACATCATGAATGTTGAACTGGGAAAAGGGTATAGTCCACAAAATAATATACTACCATATATTAGAGAATAAATGGTTTTGAAAGTATCAATAATGATTAAAAATACATATTAAAATAATCCATAATTGATATGTTTTGAGTATTTTTGTTTTTATTAAAAAATAAGTTAAAATAATTTTAAAACTTTATATTTGTATATTTTACCTGTTTGTGTTAAAATTTACTTGATGTAAATTAATATAATTAAAAGTTTTTAACATAAATGCTGCATTTACAATTTGATCTCAAAACATCTAAGAATTTGACAATCATCTCTCATAAGCCAGTGTGAGCTAGTTCCAGCACACTACTTATTGTTAATATCCAGAGTTACTAGACGTTTTGTAAACTGTTCTACTACATTGCCCAAACTGTAAGTCCTAATTAAACAATTAAAAAATTAGACTGACAGTTTCTCTAAAGTAAAAAAGAAATTCACACATCACATCAAGAGTTCTTTCTTTTTTCTTCAGTGATGAGTGCTGGGGAGCAAATCCAGGGCTCCTTGCATGTTAAGTAAGTGCACTAGATCTGAGCTGTAGTACGAATCCAAGAGTTCATTTTTATCCAAAGAAACAAACACTTGCATTAGGTAAGATAAAAACAAATGGAAGAATCACTTTTTATCAAAATTTAATTAGCTCAAGAATTATATAAAACTAGCTGGGCATGGTAGGACATACCTTAATCCTACCAGCTCTGGAGGCTGAGATAGGAGGATCAAAAATTCAAGGCCAGTATCAGCAATTTAGCAGTCTATAAGCATCTTAACGAAACTCTGTCTCAAACTAAAAAAATCAAAAGCACTGGGGAAGTGACTCAGGAGTGAAACACCCCTGGGTTCAATCCCCAGTTTAAAAAGAAAAATTATATAAAACTAGCCACACTCAATGCATTTAATTCACATTTTAGAAGATATTCACCTCAGAGGAAAGCCCATCTTCAAATACTTGAGGGTACATATATCTACAGTCAGTACTCCTAACATAACTGTTAACTCCCTCAACTAAAAAATATGAATCTTTTTTCTTACATCAAGACTTGTATTAACTAAATTAATATTTTAAATTATCCACGTGAGAAGCCCTTCCTTTGCATTAAACTTTTATGGTATTCTCAACCTAAAATATTTTTAAGTATTAGGACCATGAAACCTAGAAAATGAAAAGCAAGTTTGTGAATTTTACATTTAAAGGATTAAAGGAAAAATAAGCTTTAACTCATAGTGACTTTCCTCCTGGCTGGTAGACAACAATAATAATATGAAAATTTAAATACCAGACTGTCTGGCTCACAATTGGACTTTGACCACACAAGTAGAGGCCAGGGGGTGAGAAACTGTGTTATCAGAACAGTAAAAAATAGCAATAAATATAGCTATCATGTATTGAATATGTGGGCAAGTCAGATGTCAAGTCCTGTATGTATACATATATTCTCACTAAATTTTCCAAATAGTCATAGGAAACAAATTCATTTGGCTAAGGAATATATTGGAATTTATAAAAAATTAAGCATTTTTCCCAAGATCTGACAGCTATAAATGGACATAAAAGGAAAGTTGGGCTAATGTGACTTCAAAGTCCATCAACTTTTCTGAACACTCTTCTTTTATTTACTGAACACTGCTCAGAGTAATTAATAAATCTTAACACCAGTTTAAATTACAATCTCTCTTTCATATTTCTTCCTTTGCAAAGATTATACTTCTTCCAGATTCATGTGGTACATATTTGAAATACACATAACTTGGCCAGTGTTTGCTCTCCTTATACTGCTTCCATCTTGTTTCCTTTCCCCAGGCCAATTAAGTAGTCCTCTGCAAGTCCCCTTCAACTAGGGGACTTGTTCTCCAGAACAGATACAGTCTCTCCTTGCACAAACTATATGTTTTAGTTACCTATGATCATGTGCTGATTGGATTATTGACCAGTAGTTCTTACAGTATAACACCTGAACACACAGCATCAGTATCACTGGGGTATTGCTTGGAAATGTAAATTGTTAGATGTCACCTCAGAGATATATATATATATTGCTGTAGTAGGAAAAAGAGAAAAAGACCATCATCTCAGGGACAGACTGTCCACAGTGAAACACCCTAGGAAGATGCCAATTCTGGAACAGAGAAGGAAACTAGCAAGATAAATCACTAAAAACAGGAAGGCTCTTAGAATTCTTAGAATACTAGCTGAATACCAAGACTTTGGGAACTACAGTCACTGTGTACCTCACTGAAACAGGCCAAAACCAAGTCACCAAGCTATACACTAGTTCCTTCCTGACTAAATATCAGCTTCCACCAGTACCTTATTATAATAGAAATTCCTTACACTAGGAGACTCAAACTTGGTAACCTTGCATCTAGGTTTACATGGGCCACAGCTGATTTCAGTATGATTTGAGGACAACAGGTAAGGATGGACAATGAGCTCGAGAGACACTGCATGAAATGCTGCATCTCACACTGTAGCTGAGCATTTGTCTCTATTTTGTTATCTCTGAGCCCTCAATAATGGATAGTTTAGGGGGGAAAAAATTAGTGGTCTGACCTACGATTAAAGAACATACGTGTTTCCACACTTAGGGTAACTCTGTTGGTTGTCATGGTGATTAGAGAGCAAAGCACCAGGCAGGAAATCTTGAACCAATGAAACACTAGGCTAAAAGTGTTTAATGGCTTTTATAAAAGTTAGTGATAAGTTATAGTCTTTCTTTTCCTAAAAATATAATGGATTTCTTCACAAGGAGAAATTATACTTTTATGTCCCCATCTATATGGGTATTATTGCTATTAGTAGTGAAGGAACGAACAGATGAATGAATGGCCTGTGCAAAATAGAGGTGTATTTATTTGACATTTCCCAATCTGCGAAGGTGAGTCCTTGCATTATCATGCTTCATGCGGATCCTGGCAAAGACCCAGAAATTTCCAAGTACCCCAAGGATGGTATGTTTCTTATAGTTCAAAATGGTTTCCAGCTCCAGGCATTAGTGCAGAAAAATGGAGGAAAATGAGAACAAGGGAAGTCTTCTGGAGCTGGTGTGTGAGGCTGCTTCTAGTGCCCTTTTTTTCCTAAATTTAGTCATATGACGAAATATCTAGATGCAAGAAAGGCTGTAAAAAATTGTCTTTATTCTATTATGGTTCTATTTCCAGCTTAAATTCTGATAATTGAAGAAAGGGAAGACAGGTATTGGGGATTAACATTATTATGTATCACATATTCCAAGTGTATTAGATAAAAAAATAATAATAATAAATAAAAACCTTTCTCAATGTGGCAAAAGTCAATATTGTTATGGTCTGCTTTGAATTCTGTGTTTATGTCTAGTTAAAATAATAAAACAGATTGCAAAAAAAACGATACAAAGCAAAATATCTGTGGCTACACCTAAGAGAAACAAGTCAATTTATATAAAACAAAGGTTTCTCCAAAGAGCAAAAGCATGTAATTAAGGTAACAATAATCCAAGCATTTAGTTTTTTCCATTTTTACATTCAAAGTCTAAGCACTAAAATAAAAGATGGCAAATTTTCAAAATTTTTTCATGAATGCATACTAGAATGCATACTATTTTAATAAGAAGAAATAATAATTATTGGAAGTTTAATGTTGGAAAACAATACTGGGATGGAGATTTTTTATATATATATATATATAAATATATATATATAATCTTGAGCCAGAATAAAGTACATGAAATTCATGAGGATTTGGCACACTCCTAAGAATAACATGGTGCTGTTTCTTTGCACGTGTTTAGCACAGCTTTTGGCACTATTATTATTAAGTATTAACACAATACATGATGTAACACTACTCTCCAGGAGAGAAGGGGGAAAAGGAAATTCTGTGTGCCTTTGGAGACACTATTAACAGAAAAGCAAACTTAAGGACATTCCAGTACCAAGTTGAAGCATCTACTGGCAATCAGGAAAGACATATGATCAGAATGAGACAAAGTGAGGAAATACATTTTCCAATGCTCATTACACAGAATAAGAGTATGACATGGGCAAGCAAAAAAGAAAAAAATGCAGAAAATTCTGGAAAGAATGCAATTGCCTTAGAGCTTTTTGAGGACTTTATCCAGACAGGTATTGTCTTTTACCATGAGGATATTGATGAAGTAGTTTCTGAATTATTTGAATTTGGGACATATTTCCTCCAAATAACTAGCAGAATTAGCACTGGAGGTAACATCTGTTCAGAAAATGTTGTCTTAGGGACTTCACGTATCACTGTTGAACACTCAGTTAACCTGACTACTGAATTTCTCTTCTCTCAAGCTAGAATTCCATCTTTTGCTCTTCAAATCTTACCTTTTGTCTTCCTTCACAAACATCACTACTGAGATCCTCTCTTATGTTTCAGGGATCCATCTTTACCCCATCTCTTCTTTCTCAGCCTCTAATTATTTTTGCCATTTAATATTTTCCTGAAAAACTGCTGTAAACAGTATATTCAATGCCTAAATTATAATACTTTATTTGATGATATTATATACTACAAAGATTCAAAACCTCAATATAGAAGGGTATAAGAGGAAGTCATCCGACTTCTATGTTCAATTTGATGATATGTCCTGATGAATCCAAGAAGCAAGCTAGATATCACTGGCAGAGAATATGTAGAATGGAACACAGTAGTACTGCAAGAAATTGATGTAAGCAGAATTAGAAAGCCATGATAAAAAGTGAATTCTGAGGCATTTTCTATGTGTGACTACCCATCTATGTGTGACATACCCATCACATTTCTCGTTTTTATTTCTTCAGTAACAAGAATTATGTTTTGTGATTCTTAATCATTCCTTGAATGTACACTATGAAAAAAATCAATAGTAAAAACTTGTAGTTAAAAATTGCAAAATTAATTTTATTGATAATATAGATAATGCAGACTATGCTTAATGTGAATTAAAGAAAGCAAAAAGTACATTTATGAGATGAAGTTATATGATGAAATAGCTTAAATTATTAATTAATTTATCTATTTATTTATTTTTTAAAATCCAATAATATGTTATGTGTTATGTAAGGAAAATGAGAAGCCATAACTACTGCTCACAAAGAGACCTTAAAATAGTATGTGTTCAAGGGTCAGTGGAGATATCCAAATATAAAGTCAAATGTTAAACACACACACACACACACAAGGTTGATTCGTGATACAGTGATGATCTGAACAAAGTGTTACTGAAGTGCTATCAATGATAGTGGAAAACATAATTAATTTTGCTGGGATGCATTTAGAAGATAGCAACTTGAAGTAAAACTAAAGATTTACTTTCTGAAGAAGCAGTGGGAAGAAACAACATAAAACTTGCAAGGATAAATATCAATGAAATAACTCAGAAGAGCAAGTAGAGCTACTCAATCCAGCAAAATGTACAAGCATAGTAAATCCTCTATATTTTCCTCTTAAAGAAATTAATGTGTGTAAATGAAAGACTAAATTTACATGGAGGTGGTTAACAGAGGAGGAACATGGCTGGTAGGAGGAAGCAGAGAGCTTAACTCACAACATGCAAGATTTCATTCACTGTGACTTGTAAGACTTGCTGTAACATTTGAAGTGAGTGGTATATCCACGTGTGGAAGAAAGGAAGGAAGGAAATGAAAATTGATCTTATATTTAAGTAAAAATAACTGAAAATGGTTAACACACCTAAATGTAAAACACAAATTATAAAACATCTAGAAGAAAACACAAGATAAAACCTATATAAATTTGGGTTTGGTGCTTAAATTTTAGATATAATACAAAAAGCATGATTAAAGAAAAAGTGGATTAGGTGTATTTTATTAAAATTCAAAATAAAAAAATAAAGTTAAAATTAAATTAAAAATATCTTTTCTCTGAAAAACATAGTTAACAGAGTAAAAAGATAAGCCACAACCTGGGAAAAGAAAAAAATAATGAAGTGTATACCTGAAAAATAACTTCTATCCAAAATAAATAAAGCACTTAAAACTCAACATTTGAAGAATACAAATAAACCTAATTAAAGAATTTTAAGATCTCATTCAGGAAGATATTCAGATCTCATCTTATTCAGGAAGATATCAAATAAACAAAAAATTGATGTTCAGACTTTTTGTCACAAGAGAAATGCAAATTATAACAATGTAATACCACTAACCTATGTGCAGAATAGTTTAAAAATAAAACAAAAATAAGTAAAAACAAAGTGTCAATGGTTGATGAGGCTACAGAGCAACAGTTATTCATTCTCAATTATTTCTGTCACTGCTGGTGTGAATGCCAAAGACTTCTGCCATGTTGAGAGAGAGCTTGGCAGCTCCTTCATTTTTAACTCAGTCCAAGAAGGTAGCTTTAGAGTTCAAGTTTGACCAACAATCCATGCAGTATCCTTACTCAGCAGGTCCTGGCAACTTACGGAGATTTTGGCAACTGGTAGGTAGATGTTTTTAAATAGGAAAGGCTTCAGGCTCCAGTCTTAGCAATTTGAGTTGGGAAAGTGACGAAAAGCATAGTAAGCAGGAAATGATGTTGTCTAGGGAGAACCTTTGGACTGTAAGACACTAGCAGGTGAATTTTTTTCAACTGCTTTTGTTTTCCTCTATTAGCTCTGCATGGGATGCTGTGACTTAAATGGCAAACTATAAACACTGAAAAAAAAAAGCACTTATGAGAAGAACAACAAAGAAGAGTTCATCTCAAGTACAGGTAGGCTATGCTCATTCCCAATTGCCCTGATGGAATTTCAGCCAAAAAAGAAAAAATGAAACTATACTCTCTGATCACAAAGAAATTAAAAACAAATCAATAATAGAAAGATGATTAGAACTTGAGAATTAAACATACTTTTAAATAATCTGTGGTTCACTGAGGAAGTCTTATATGAAATTAGAAAATATCTTGAACTGAAAATAATAAAACTATAACATCAAAATCTGTAGGATGCAGTTACAATAATGTTTAGTGAGAAAATGATACCATCAAACATTTAATTATAATAGAAAAGTTTTCAGTTAGCAATTTAAGTTTCTAACTTGAGCAACTAGGAAAAGAAATATAAAATAAAATAAGCAGAAATAAGGGGATAAGAAGGAACAAAAATCAATTAACATTTCTACAAAGAGAAAAAAATAGATAAAAATCAATACAGCTAAAGTTGATTCTCTGTGAGTTAATAAAATTTATAGACTTACAGCCAGAACAACAAGTAAAAAGTGGAGAAGAAACTAATTAGCAAAACAAGAATCGAAAGAGGAGTTATCATTATAATAAATATGGATGATACTAAGAGGATAAAAAGTGAATATTGCAGCAACTCTCAGAAAATAAAATTGACCATTTCCTTGAAATAGTACAAATTCAAGTAAGAAACTGCCAAGATTCATTTAGCAATAAGTAGGCAACCTAAATTGTCATTTTACTATTAGTAAAATTAAATTCCTAGTTACTCTGTGAAAAAGAAATCTTCAGTACTTGATAGATTTACTGTTTAATTGTACCAAACACCTAAAGAATAAATATGAATTCTACATAATTTCTTTCAACATAGAAGAACAGTTATATACCCTTCAACTGACCTATGGTCAAACTGGACATACAGATTACACAAGAAAATAATTCTTAAGAAAAATATCTTTTTTGAAAATAGATATAAAAATAATTAACAAAATACCAGAAAAAGTTTAAAACACATTTAATTTAAAAATCCATTCATTAGCCAGGCATGGTGGCACATGCCTGTAATCCCAACAGCTTGGGAAGCTGAGGCAGAAGATAATAATTGGAGGCCAGCCTCAGCAATTTAGCAAGGCTCTAAGCAACTTAGCAAGACCATGTTTAAAAAAAAAATTAAGTCTGGGGATGTGGTTCAGGGGTTAAGTACCCTTGGGTTCAATCCAAAGATTGAACATTTTTGGTAACAAAAAAAAAAAAAATTAAACACCCTTTCTTTTATTAAATACATTGTGGAGGTTGCAATAGTTAAGGCTTATGATCATAGGCTCAGGGCTTGGTCATCCTGATATTTTCACCAAACATCTCTTATCTAGATCAAGTTACTTACCTCTCTCTGACTCAGTTTCTTCATCTGTAAAATGAAAATTATAATGATATCTACCTCCCAGGGTAGCTGTCAGGGATTAAATGGCTGAAAGTATGCAAATGACTCAAGACAGTACCTGGCCCATATTAAACATGCTGCAAGTCATTATTTTTACTGTTAACTCTCTTTTGTTTGTAACTTAAAAATTCTTTCACCATATCAGAAAATCACATCATTAATGACGATATTTCTCATAATAGTTTAGTTGTAATACATTTTATGCATATTAATCCATATTTGTTTCAGTCACATTCATGGTAAATTAGCTCATATTTAAAATAAATATAAAACGTGTGTGTGTGTGTGTGTGTGTGTATACAATGAAGGCATTTATATATAACAATATATCCCATTCTTGTTAAATATGACAATTAATTTTTATAATAAAAAAGATAAAATATTCAACATGGGAATAAGGATCTATAACAATGAAACTGAATATTATAAATCAAGTTCATCAATTGACTCACAAATGATTTACCTGTCTAGGTTCCAAAACATTTTTCTCTAATGGAGGAATAGAATCATGATGATTAATGGAACAACTTACAAAGCAATAATCTTATAAAATTGGCAAAGACATATGCAAGATTTAAAAGGAAAATTAAAAACTATAATACTGTCTCAGCAATGTTTATTTAAGGAAAAAGAAAAAGAACCTCTGAGTGGTAAAATAGAGGTTTCATTTCTTACAGAACAGTACCAATAATAAAACATGGAAGGCCTTGTCTTACAAAGTAATTAATCATAGCAGCTGTCCATTGCTGGAAAGAAATCCAAATGGAACAATTTCTTCTCTTTCATTCAACAATCATACTGTTTTGGAGAAATTGATAAGAGGGCAAAAGATATTTGAAAATTAACTGTTTAACAATGAACTACAGTCAAATAAATTTTAAATTTAAATGGGAAAAATATCCTGGATAATACTAATGCATTCCTGTTTGCATAAAATTACTAAAAAATAATACAAAAGTTTTCTCTATATTTAAGAAAAAAAGAATTTTATGGACAAAGAGCCCTTGCCAATGTCATTGCTGTATAACAAATGAAACATGACCAACAGGAATAGTTGTTCAGTAAAATGAATTTATAGGCAGCTGTCAAATGGATATCAGGTGTTATATCAGGTCATTGTTTTGTTTATCAAAAATACTTAGTCACAATGAAAGACTCCATGAACAAGCTACTTTATAATAATCAGCATACTAGAAAAGTTGAATATTCCCTTTTTCTTTTTCATATTCCAGTTAGACCATTATATTTTCATTTTTTGTCTAGAAGTGAATTTAATAGTATATTCTATATATGAATTTTATGATTTAGGCTGGCAGAATTGAGACTCACTATGCTAAAACTTATTCAATTTTTGACTACATTTCAAAAAATATCATTTTAAAAATCTCATTATCAGATAAACTGTTATTGATCACTAATGTCATTTCAGGGTTTTTGCACATAAATTAGCCATTTGTATTTGTTCTCTCAATTATGTTCAGTGGTTTCTGCTCATTCTTGTATGTTTTATTACTTAGGTTTTATTTAAATATATTTTATAGATATTTTATATGTTAAGCCTTCATTATATTTAGGGAATTTTCAAATATATTACAGAGATTTTAATATCAGTTGGGATTTTGTTTTAGAAATGGTTACCAAAACAACACATATTCTATGATAATAATTTCACTTTATGTACCCTTAGGAGATCCTCTCATATGTCCACAAAAATTTTGATACTTTTCTAGTTTTTCATTGACAGTTTATCTTAATAAATTTAGTTTGATTTGTTTTCTAGCATTTATTTTACTGAAAACAATAAGTTGTCATTCTAACTTGTTTTACCATAGTTTATCACTGGTCCCATTTACTTTTTAACTGTGGATATTATGTTCTAAATAATTTTGTACATAGTTTGTTTTTTGTTTTTTTTTTTTAAAGAGAGAGTGAGAGAGGAGAGAGAGAAAGAGAGAGAATTTTTAATGTTTTTTTTTTTTTAATTGTTTAGTTCTGGACGGACACAACATCTTTGTTGGTATGTGGTGCTGAGGATCGAACCCGGGCCGCACGCATGCCAGGCGGGCGCGCTACCGCTTGAGCCACCTCCCCAGCCCCATAGTTTGTTTTTATATTTATTTTTCCCAATGATCATTGATTCTTGTCCTGGTAATAAGTGAGTTAATTTTTGTTCTTTATGATAACTAGTATGTGGAAGACCAATTCTCCATGTTTATTCTTTCTTTGAAGTCACTGCCGTTACTTTCTCAATCATTTCATGTGAATAATTTAAAAGATTTTTTAAGGTTATATTAAATTTCTATATGAATATATATTTTCACATTAATACATAAAAATAGTCAGGCTTTCCACTGGGCATGCCAAGCTGGAATTGTGAATTCTATTAAAATAATAAACGAATAAACAGGTAAATATTTTTAAATGCATTGGTTCATTTCAACTATCTGATTGCTACAAAATAATAATACTATCAGTTTGACAATACAGATAAGTGATTGGCTTTTGGAAAAGTCACCAACTCTCCAATCACTAAGAACTAGTTGTTGTATTTTCAAAAATATACTCCATGAAAACTTTGCCTGGCTAACAGTTAATCCTAAATACACAAGTACCAATAGAAACTCAATAGAAAGAGGAACCAAACTAAAATACTTAAATGATCAATGTAAAGATTCTGAAAATAACATTGAAGCCTGTATGTGGCTCTTGCATACAGATCTTCTCTCCAAAGGAAAAAGAAATCTCGCCATTCCATATATATATATTTCCATATTTTGGCATAATTACTAAGAGAGATTTGTATCCACTGTATTCCATAGCACAGGCATCTCATCCTTGTTCTATGATAACAGAGTGACTGATGAAAAGGTGATAAACGACTTGTGGTTTCAGCATAATTAGGGCACATCATTCCTCAGATTGTCAAAGTCTCCTTCCAGATACCAATCTTCCAGTTAACTAAAAGAGGTAAAGAATCAAGAGCCCTTTGGGAAGAGAGGAAATTCCTCAACTTAGTACACAAAGATTTCCTGTAATGAGCAGCAGCTTTGTCCATGAAGTGAAGGTTGGTCCTGTTGCATCAAATCTGTCAGTTTCCTTCACAGACACCCACTAAAAGCCTCAAGGCTGCATTTTAAAGCAGGAAAGTGGTCCAGCAATGGTTAGTGAGACTATGATTTTCCCCAGGGGAATTACCCTTCTGAACTAGAAAACAGGCAAAATTAGTCCATTAACTCTGCTTTGAGAGGGGTATGCTTTTGTGGCTTTATATAAACAGCAAAGCAGAGTTGGGAAGAAATAAAATAAAACGTCTCAGACTTTAAATACTGAAACCTATCCATTTGGTAATCATTTTAAATATGCTTAGTAAGTAAAAAGATGGAACACAAAAGCATACATCTCAGAGAGATTAGTGTAAACCCACATTACACGGACACTGAGTGACTTCCCCAGAAGCAAAGATCTGTTATTTGCCCTCGCCTGTGGCTCTTCTGCATTCATTAAAGGCACAGATACAGATCACCAAAGCCTTTGCCCTGTGGGCATGTTTAGGAGGATATTTGATTGTGGATTATTATTATTTTTTTGCTCTTGTTAGTTGCATTAGAATGGTAACAATTATCTTTTTATGATGTGAGAAAATATATTGTTTAAATAAAGAACTGACTATAACAGGTTTCATATGCAAGGTAGCTCAATTGACATCAGTATGAAGGGCACCTTCCTTAGGAAAAGGGCCCCTTGAGAGTGAAAGAAGAGTCATCCTCACTCTCCTTGATCCCAATATTTTGTTTTCTGAAAGACAAGGAGAAATCAGACAACTGATTTTTTTTTTTCTACTTGATAAAGGAAATGGAATGGGAGAGTTTTCTGAGTGTACTTGAGAATTGAGTGACATAAACAGAAATAAGGGAGGAGAGGGATGTGTGAAAACTGTGGCAAGAGAAAGCAGTCTAGCCAAAGTCTTAAACCTAGGATACTGTTTACTAAGGTGACTTTGAACTTTAGACAGGCTTTTTCCTCACTACAGACCATTGACTTTCATTTTCTTAGTGCATTTCTTATGGAAAACTTGCCATTATCCAATCGTTCTACATATATTTGTTTTCCAGCTCTGAGATATAAATCTTTTTCTAACCTATTGCCAATTGTATTAGTCAGGGTTCTCTAGAGATGCAGAGCCAATAAGATTAGATATAGACATATAGAGAGATGTAAACATAGATACAGATATACATATAGTCATTTAAGAGGGGATTTAACATGAGAGTTGGTCCATGTAATAATGAAGGCTGAGATGTCACTTGATAGGCCATCAGGACACCAGTGGCAAGGCTCAGGCCTGGTCCAAAGGACTCGGAACCATAGAAACTGAGGGTCCAACTCATTTGGAATCTCAAGGCAGAAGAAATTGGAATTTTGAATGCAAAGGGCAAGAGGAAATTAATGTCCGAATATGAGAAAGAATTTATCTTTTCTCTTTTTGATTGAGAACTGGGCCCTCAGTTAATTGGATGGTACCTACCCACATTTGGTGAATTTCTTAGACTACTTCCTCTTGTTTTCCTCTTTTCTAGAAATACACTTCTGTATATTCTAGAAATACACAGAAATATTGTTGCATTCATGCTGTTGCTAGAGAAGATCCCTTGCTCTGATAATCTCTGTGAAATAATTATCATGAACTATTTGATAATAGGAAAGACTTCTTTATATACTTACATGATACTGCAAATATCTCTTTCTATTTTCCTGCATTAGTGTGCCAAATTCTGCATTGGTAAAAGAGAGAATTATTATATTCCACACTCTGGGATAAGAAAAATAAATCCCAGGTTAAGTTGTGAATTAAAGCAAATCAAGACACCAAAGTCTTCCAGAGTGGCATTGTTAGATATCCACAACCTACATTGTGGCTTAAGCAATTAACAGATGCTTATTATTTTTATGTTTTACAATGTAGAATTATTAGTAATAAATGGAACAGGAAAATACCATATCAGAAATGAAAACAAACCAACAACAACAACAACAACAAAAAGGTCAAATCATTGCATTTGGGAGGAGGATTGCTTTATTTTCTTGCAGGACCCAGGAACAAGCTCAGTGCCTTCCTTGCACATGCTGGGCAGGGGTTCAAACTCTGAACTATATCCTAACCTCATCAAACTTTCACTTTAAAAGAGACTGTTTCACAACAAGGAATGTGTGCTTTGGAAAAAAAAATAACTTGTTGTTTCTCTAATATTTAACAGAATATATGGTTTGGAGTTCCAAATTTTTACTGTATGATATGCCAGTCTAGAAATCGAAATAATTACTGTGTCTGATATATCAGCTCCCTTGCAGGTCTAAATTTCTTTCCTCTCTATCTGTGTCTTATTTTCTCCTTCTTTCTTCTTTCTTGACAGCCTTCCTCTATCTAAACTTCCCTCCTTTTCTCTCCTTCTTCCTTCTACCATGTCTCATTCCATCCCTTCATTACTGGATTTCAATGACCAGTGCAGTATTTCCATACCTCAGACAATTTATTGATTGTATTACAAGAAAAACATTGGAACCTCCACATCAGCCATGTAAAACAGAACACTCTGGGGCACGAGCATTATCTTGACCTCTTTGTAGAAGTTGTACATTATTCCCTGCTGAGAAATAGATTTCCAGCTGGCAGAGACACACAGGTTATTTTCAATATACAGTATTAATTTAGGGCAATTATTATGATTAATGTTTTTAAAACAAAAATTTTGAGGTTTTTCCAATGAATGAAGCTGAAATGTTTATCTTATAATAATGCTGTGGCATTGTATTAATATGGAGTGGGACAACAAAAGTAGAAAAGCCAAACCATAATTCTGAACACCAAAAAATGTGCCTTTAAACATCATTACCTCACTACTATAAAATTTCCTAACTTGAAATGCAGAAAGTTTATTTGAGAATTCCAAATGATATATGATTTCCTGAGGCTTAAATTCTATGTCCAAAAACTAGAGCTATGTTAAATGAATAAAAAAAATCTCAGTTCCATTATTAAAATGCAGAGTATAGATCAAAGCAATTAAAATAACAATATTGTACAATGAGATATATAAACGACACTGTGTGATACTTAGAAATCTTAAAGTACAACTGGCATTCATTTCAATTTAGAATATAATAGTAGTAAAAATAGCATGGATGAAAGGATTATTGTACATTTGTTAAATAGTCTTTCTAGAGTCAAAATGTTTGAACTTAATGGACATTTATCTCCAAGGACTTCTACAAATTGCTTAACCTATAAATCAGAGGGATTTGCACATGGATTCCTGAATATGCACAAAGAGTTTCCAAGGGCATGAATGATAGAGGTGATTTGAGAGTCAATTTTCAGACTCTCTAATATGTACTATTTTCTAAAACCAATTGACCTAGGACCAACTGACTCTGGTCCAGGTATTATACAGGATTTCCTTTCCTACCTGCCCTCTCACAGTGACTTCTCCTATTTGACACACAAAGAGAAAAGTCTCATCCAACTTAAATTTTCCTGGGGTATAAAAAACATTAGAGACATCAAACAAATGAATGATTCAAATTATTTGGGTTGATAAAGCCCCTTTACATGAATTCCTTTAGGCCTGTTCTAGGGTTTAAGCTTTACTGTATGAATGTGACTTTAAAATGGAAATGTTTTGTTTTTAAAAATTCTGAAATTGGGTATATTATAGGATAAGAAGGTAAGAATGAAGATAATACTCATTTGGCAATCTTGCCTCTTCCACGCTTATTATATAAAAAAAAATGTATTACTTCTGAGGTAGAACTCTGCCAGAGTAAACAAAGATGGCCTAAGAAATACTGAAGAAATGGTACCACAGTTCACCTGGGTAAGAAATCAGCCAGATTCTAAGCCTTCCGTAATTCTTTATTTTTCATGAAAAACGTATGTGTATAAAGACATACTTTTCACTAAATTAGTATTCTAATATATGATGGTTGTCTTTAGGAAGGATGTTAACAAATTGACTTGATTTTGCAATTTATTTTATCTCAAAATATAGTAATGACTGATTTGTATTAAAATCACTAATATTTTCAATCATTCCAAATAAATAATTTTAACAATTTGCTTCTAAACGAAGCAGTAACAGGTACACATTTAGTGATTTGAAAAATTTGGATAAATTTATTGGTATTCTCCCAAAATATGGAAAAGAAATGACTCTCATGTTTTGGAAACAAATATTTTTTTTCAGATCAAATTGATTTTAATATTGGCTTTTTGTAAAAGTAGAAAGGTCTTAAACAAGTTATTAATGTGATAGGCAATTTTTCAATCTCTATGTAAAAAAGTCTGCTGTGTTGTAAACCCAAAATCAACTTAGTTATATTATTTTTATAAAGTTTGTTCCATTTCCATCTGCATATTTATTATATTAAAATTTCTCATTATCTACTATGATCAAAAAATAAATAGTAAGACATGGTGGCATAATCTATGATTCCAGAAACTTGGGAGGATGAGGCAGAAGGATCACAAGTTAGAGGCTAGTCTCAGGAAGTTTGCAAGATGCTGTCTCAAAATAGAAAATATAAAGGATTGAGGAGGTGGCTCAGTAATAAAGCACCCCTGTGTTTATTTCCCAGTACCAAAATTGAAAACTAATGAATGAATAAATAATTTTTCTGTTGAGTTCTGTTGCACTCCATTAAAATATATTATTCATCCACAAATATCTAGATTAGTTAGGAAATAATCTATTTATCTTAAGCTATTAATTTTCAAAAATATACCTTTGTTTAATAATTATTTGTCACTATAACAACATTTGTCTTATGTTAATTTCTATGAAGTTTGTAATTACAGTGAAGACTAGGGAAATGTTTTAATATTTAGAATTTTATGGTAAATTAATATTTTTAAAATAAAATTTCAGCTTATACTCATATTTTTTTTACTGTTGAGAAGTATGATAATGGGATTATAAGACACAGTCTAGCAAAAATATTTTAGTGAAATATTTCATGGGAAAAAATAATACAAGTAGCATGAGGAAGAAAAGGAATAATAAAAATATTCTAGGTTCAGAGGAAAATTTTCTAATGGATGATGAAAGACTTCAAATTTTTATTTTGCTTAAATTATGTTATAGACTTTTAATTATTTAATATTCATTGAAAATGCAAATTTTCAAGTACATGCAATATAATAGAAAACTGTATAAACTTCTAATAAAATTTTTTGGAGGGAAAACTGGACAAATTAAAAGTTGGGTGAATACTTTCCAATATATTGTAAGGAGAATTGAAGCCAAAATATCCATTGCCCTGATACAGTTGTTTTCTCTGTCATGCAGTGGGAATAATACAATTATACTTACTTTAGAAGATTACCTAACAGAATGATTGTGTATTGCCTGTAAATGTTCACCACAGTTCCTGTCACAAAATGAATAATCAATAAATATTAGCTAGTTATTTTCCCAATGGGTGGGAAGTAGTAGTTTTAGAGATCATAACTCTTAAGGATCAACTTTTATGTGTATCCTATTTTAGTACTAGTTTCCTTTATTCAAATATGAAGGATGAATAGAAATGTGATGTGTATTTAAATCTAAAAGGAAAATAAAAGGACAACAAAATAATGGATAAGGAATAATAATGGAAATTAGATTTATTAATTGCTTTTAGGATAGATAACATTTCCTGGAAAGGATCTTCATAGATCTCTCTGTTGGAAATTTATATATAAGAGATATTTAAATTTATTGTCTGTATTACCTCTTTAATAATCATAACAGACTTACTACTACTTAACCAGTAGTAAATACAATTAATAAGTACTACATATTTGACCAGTAGTAAATATAATTAATAAGTGCTATGTATTTGACATATGCCCAAGAATAATGACATGTATGATGGCAGAAGCTTAATTGGTAGTTTAGATTTTATATATCTATGTCCCATAATCTTACAGAATCTGAAATTTTATACCTTTTTTAATAGATAAATGCTAATGATGCAATATGAATTATAATGCTCTGAATATTTGATATTATAACTCTTTTTTAATATATATGACCAAACTAGCCCTTTTTGTGTTTTTATTATTTTTATGTTTTTCGAGGGGGCATTTATTGGTAATTTAAAGCTGATAAAGGTGATAAATATTCTCATTTCTTGATCAATCATAAAGTAGTTGATGCTACCAAGAAAATGTCTTTTTACCATCCATTTGTTTAAAAAGGGAATTTTAAGGAAAGTGAAATTTGTTTGCACTAACATTTTCAAAACTTAATTAAATGGATAACTCAATTTCAAATAAATTATGTCTTTGATGTTTTGAATCTAAAGGATGGACTGATTCAATAAAATAAGAATGGAAGAATAAAATAGAATTCAGTGGTCAACACAATGAGGAAGAACTACCATTTTATTTCTTTCCTATACAACCAAACATTTGTTTAAATTAACTGTGATGTCATAATATCTCCTGCTTGCCTTTCTCCCTCTCTCCTTCCCCCTCCTCCATCTCTCTCCCTCTCCATATGATCCTTTACAAAAGAATCCACATTGTGATATCATGGTGATGTGTCAGCTGGCTGGCTAAACTGATTTTCCTGTAACCCCTCCGTGTGATTTTCCAGGTCAGGAGGGTCAACTCTTTGCCCTATTGACTCCAAGCTCCTGGATCAAATGTCACTGAATGAAGCCTTTCAGAGATTGTTTATCCAACTCCCACAACTAGGAAATGAAAAATCCCAATAACAATTTTATTTATATGTAACAAACCAATACACACATAAAAATGCGCTTTTTCTCCAAGCAATATGTGCCACATGAATTTTGTGTGTCCTCCTGTGCCACATCAATTCTATGCTGGCTGTGTTTTTTTATTTGTTTGTTTTGTTTTGTCTTTTAGCATTGTGTCACTATTAAACGTGATTATTAGAGTCATCAAATTATTAAATCCATCAGAATAATTGCCACTTTTTGTTTACTTTGAATAAGAGTCAAAGTAAATGAAGGAAATCTAATAATGCTAGTTTATTTTTCCCAGAAGACATTTCTTTTATACCTGAAAAGGTGTAATTTTCATTCAAGTTTCTAATCCATGTTGAGTTAATATAAGTGTACCAGTTAAGATAATGGTCCAGCTTGATTGGTCTGCATGTGTCTATCAAGTTTTCCAAACAGTGTTTGGTGAATAGACTACCAGCTATTATTTTAATGTATATGGTTCTCCAAAAGTAATACATTGGAACTTAAACCCCAAGGTGAGAATGCTAACAGTTGGAGCCTTCTGTAAAGTGGCTAAGTCATGAGGTCTCTGCCTTGAGGAATATATTCTACACTTATAAAAAGGGCTAAGTGGGGAGCTAGTGGCCTTTTTCACCCTTCCATTTTTTTTCTGCCATGTAAGGAGACCAAGAGAAAATGTCATTTATGGAACAGATCATCAGACACCCAATCTGCTGGAACTCTGGTCTTATCTTGGCCTTCTCAGCCTCCAGAAGAGTGAGAAATAAATTTTTTGTTATAAACGACTCAGTCTATGGTATCTTATTATTGCTGCTCAGGAAAACTAAGACCATCTTTTCCTTTTTGTGTATTTTTGGCACATGTTTGAAATCTGTTAACTGTGTGTGACTGTGTTTATTTGGGTCTCTCTGTTCTCTTACATTTATCTTCATGTCTGCGTTCATTACAGTTCTATAATCTTTTAATTACTGTAGCTTTGTAATATATTTAGAAATCAGGACTTAGGGTGCTTTTGGCTTTGTTCCAAGATAGTTTTAACTACTGTCAGACTTTTTTTGCAGTTCTGTATGAATATTGATTTTTTTCCATTTCTGTAAAAATTGCCATTAATACTTCAATAGGGATTGTATTGAATCTGTAGATCTCTTTGGATAGTATGGACATTTGAGTAATATTAAATCTACCCACTCATGAACACAGGGTACCTTCCTATTTGTTTATGTCTTTAATTTCTTTCATCAATTTTTTGAAGTGTTCATGGTACAAGACTTTTACTTATTTATTCCTAAATACTTTATTGTTTTGATACTATCATAAAAGAATTTCTTTTACTTATTTCCTTTACAGATAGTTCGTTATCTTCAGATAGTTCTTTATTACTATACAGAAAGGCAACTGATTTTTGTATTTGATTTATATTTCAAGCACTGCAACTTTACTGAGTTTATCAGTTGTAACAGTTTTATTTTTTTGTGGAATCTTTGGGGTTTTCTACAAATAAGAATATGTAGTGCACAGATGGAAAATTTTACCTCTTTATTATTTGGATTTCTTTATTTCTTTTTCTTGCCTACTTTATCTATCTTGGGCTTCTATATTGAATAAAACAATGGTGAGCATCTTTGCCTTGATCTTATATTTCCATTATTATGCTGAAGTTATTTCCTTCCTAGTTTGCTTGACATTTTTATCAGGAACAGAGAATGAATCTATGCAACTTCTAAAAGGAAAAAGGAGGAAAGCTCCATTACATTGACCTTGGCAGTGATTTCATGGCTGTGACATTAAATACACAGTCAGCAAAAGTAGTCAAGTAAAACCATAAGAAACTGTAAACCTTCTGCACAGCAAAAGAAATAAACAACATAATGATAAGGCAATACCCTAAATGGGAGAAAATATTCTCAAATCACATGTGTGAGAAGGGGTGAATGTCTAAAATATGTAAGGAACTCCTCCACTGCAAAATAAAACAAGATAATAACTCCTTTAAAATGACCTAAGGGTTGAATAGTCATTTTTCAAAGACAACATAAAAATAGCCAATAGGCTTATGAAAAGATGTTCTAATCATTCAGAAAATGTAAATAAAAACCATATCAATGATATATGAGCTCACATCTGTTAGGATAGCAATTATAAAAGATAGCTATTAAAAAAGACAACAGTTGTGAATATAGAAATTGGTAGAAATGCAAGTGCTACAACTTTCACAGAAAACAGAGCAGTAATAGTTTCCTTGAAAACAGAAAAATAGAATTAGCACATGATTCAGCAACCCCACTTTTGGATATTTATCTAAAATGATTGAAGTCAGGATCTTGAGCACTTTGTGCTCCTTGTAGCACTATTCACAATGGCCAAGGCATGAAAACAACCTAAATCTCCATCAGCAGATAAGTGGATTTTTTTAAATGTGGTATATACATAAACTAGAATACATTTTGGCCTTAGTGGAAAAGAAATCCTGGAATATGTGACAGTATGGATGAGCCATGAGAACATTAGGCTAAGTGAAATAAGCCTCTCATAAAAGAGCAAGCACTGTATAGGATTCTACTTATGTCAGGGATCTGAAAGAGTCAACCACATAGAAAAAGGGAAAAAATGATGGAAAAAAATGATGGCAGGAGCTGGGAAGAAGGAGAAATGGGAAATTTGTCATAAGCAGATATAAAATTCCCATTATACATCATGCAATAGTTCTGGAGATCTGCTTGTGTGGCTGTGGCTATGAATAAAAATGCTGGTTTGTAATTAAACATCTGTTCAGAGGGTAGGTCTCAGGTTGTGTCCTTATTAAAAAAATTAAAATTAAATTAAAAAAAGATGGGTAATTTTCAAAAACGTTTATAGTGTATTAGCAGTGTGTTGCCATGGTGGAATTAGAAAAGTTTTGTGCAGATTTTCTAGAAATTAGAAAAATACATATATATGTATTATATATAATATATATTTAAATATGTGTATATATGTATAAATATATATATATATATATATATATATATATATATATATATATATATATAATATGTCTTGAAATAGTTGACATTGTCTGGAATGTGAACATCAAATCACAGAATTAGCTTTACTGTTATTTAAAACATGAAATTTGTCACTTTTAAAATCATTTTAAATGATTTTTTTCCCATTTAAATTAAGTACAGTTAAATAAACTGGGTTAGCATCAGCTATTGCTCTCTTTCCTTTCTTAGGGTCTGGGAATATTTTACTCTGAATTTAGTTATTTTGAATTTAGAAGCATCCTCAGAATGCTTACTGGCATAGATCTTTAAAATATCATAACCCATGAATGAGGATTATTGGTAACTGATTTGGAATTGCATGATTAACAAAAAGATAAGAAAAAGAAATATTCAACAAATTAAAAATATAAAAGTAGCCAGAATTATACTTGGGAATGTACCCAAAAGAATTTAAACCAGTATCCAGAAGAGATACTCAAGGATACTACACACAGCCTCAGAGATTCATATTATTAAAATAGGGCAGGTGATTGTAGAAATAGAATGCTACATAAGAATTAAGAAGACCTACCTAGTCCTTAAGCTCTGACTTCACCACCTAACAGCTCAGCAGGGCTGAACCAAGAAACTCTATTAGTCAGGATAATTGGTCTTAGTTGCTGCAATAAACAACCACCAATTAAAATGGCTTTACACAATGGAGTTTTTCATGCAACATCTAACATGGTTCATTTCAAGTAGCATCTCAATTATCCAGAATCTGTACATTTGGGACACTTTCATCTTCAACAGATTGTCCCCATGGTCTCTTGGGAAGGACAAAAGATATTTTACCCTGTCCTTAAAGTCTGCCTTTTCTACATTGACCAGAATGAGATAGAGGCCCTCCCTCAATTCATACAAGGGGCTGGAAAACTCTGTTCCTTGGGTCCAAGAAGAAATTGAAACAATGTGTTGAATACATGACATTATCTTTGCAACAGTCACTTATCTCTCTGACACTGATTTCTTATTTCTGTCCTGGTTTTAATACCTCATTCATCTTGCACAGTTGTTCTTAGGAATAAATAGAATTATAAGCTTTATCAAATATGAAATTCTTACTATTACTTCAGTGTTTAAGGATGTAAGTTTCCATTTGGAATTATTCCAGTCCCCATTTGTTTTTCCTATTTTACACAACAAAAGTGGAGGGTAAAAGTCAAAAGAGCAAAAGATTGAATTTTGGAATATGAAAAAAAAATTTTGATTACATCTAACTGCTAACAACTGTTTGCAATTAAAAATCCTGCTGGTCTTTTTGAAGTAAATAAGTAAAATTAATTTGTAATTAGTAGCTTCCATACATAAGCTAAGATTAACTTACTTTGAAAAATAGTTTGCTATCTGGTAGAGATTGAAATGAATCTTTGGAATATTATTGGTTTTATTAATTATTTAATCAAAGCTCATCCTTATAGATAGTAAAAATAAGTACTTTCCCCCCTGCTCATCCTAGATTAAATAATCACAAATTAAAGAAACATATCTGTTTGAATGAAAATTAATGATGCCTACTGATATTTCTTAATATGATATTTGATATGTTAATTCCTTGTTGGCCAAATGTAGTAAGATTTTATAGAACACCTGGGAATTTATTACATTTTTATATTACTAAATAAAAGAATGAGAAAAGCTATTTGAATATTTTGTGTTTTCTCCATCGCCTTGTACGTGCAAACCAAAAGTCAATTTTTTATGTTATAAAAGTGACCCAGTTTTATGCAAGGCTATTAAATAACAATGTCAAAATATTGTCCATCCTTATTTGCTGGGTGTGTGTGCATGTGTGTGCATTTATCTTGTTTAAAAACACTCCTCTTAAAGTTTATTGTGGTGAAAATACTCTTATTTCACAAAAGATGTCTTCTATGCATAATCGGCTGCAAGCAAACACAAAGCATATTCCACATTCAGTTTTTAATTTTTTCTGTGCTTTAAGCATTATGTTTAATATGTACATTTACTATGTGTCATTGCTATTGAAAACATGGACTAATTAAAAATTGGTGTTAAAAACCTCCTGAAGTAGAGAAAAAAATATCATAAGAGAATGATAATTTTGGAATTTAAGTCTTTATTCAATAGTCTATTGTGGGGAGCCACTCTGAAGGACTCACTCCTTCCATCCTGAAGCAACAGGCTTTGACCATCACTACATTTCCTAGTGATCTGAGCATTGTCCCGGTTCAGGAAGTTGAGGGCATGTCTTCAGATGTAGGTGACGCCCCTTGGGTTCAGTTACTCTCACCTGTCCCTTGTACTCCTGTCCCTTCTGGCCTTTTGTATAGAACTTTCTAAGAATAAGGGTCACCCCAATAAAAGCCCACTTCTGAACATGCTCGCTCTCTCTCACCAGCCTCTTGTGACTTCCTCTTGCTCTCTCATTTGGGGAGCCTGAGGCTGAGAGCAGAGAATCCGTCCTGAAGTTTGTTTAAAGGTAAAGTGTGTGTCTGTGTTTTATCTGGTGTCCCTGGAAATTCACACAAGCAACCTTAAGTTCAGATGCCCCGTACGAGTTGGAGGCAGCAGTTTATGTTATGCTATTGCATATCTTAATGACACAATGAAATGCCCTTCCTTAAGTTCAGAGTCATCTGAGTGGCCTTCATTATGCTTCCCAGGCTCCTCAACTTATGAAGGAGCTAATAATCCCCTTGTTAAGTTGAAAATATTGTTAAGTCCAAAATGCATATAACAACTTACCAACATCATAGCTTAGCCTAGCCTACCTTAGATACATTCAGAACACCTGCATTAGCCTGCAGTTGAGAAAAGCCTTCTAACATAAAGCCTAAATATTTTATAATGTCTCAGGTAACTGAAAAATCTGCAGTAAACACATTACCCTGTAGAGTATCATTGCTTTATATCCTGTGATCATGTAGCTGACTGGGCACTGAGCCTCACTGTCCACTGCCCAATACCAACCAACCCACATGTCTACCTTGCCTGGGAAAAGATAATGATCCAGTATTTGGAGTATGCTTTCTACTGAATGCACACTGCTTCCATATCACTGTAACACTGAAACAATATAGCCAAGGTAATTCGGGAACTATCTGTATTTAATAAACTGAGTATAGGAGACAAAGTCCCCAAAGAATTCACTAAGTTTTCTTAGTAAATGTTTACTAATTTTTTGCTTTTATTTTGTCTCTATTTTGCCAAAACAGACTTAGTATAGACTTATCCTAAATTCAGAAAACTAGAAGAAAGGAGGATAATATTATGAGTTATTGACTTTTGTATACAGAACAGAGTTCTTTCTCTAACTGCTTATAAATTATAAGGCTTGAACACGGAGATGACTCCAACATGAGAGTATACACCTATAAAATAAGAGTATTAATATCTATTTCTTGCTTTATGACATTTAAATTAGGTTAGTGCCTGGTAATATACAGAGGCTGTTAAATAAGTAGTGGTTACAATGGGTAATCACTTCTTAGCTTGAAGTGTGTATATCTCATGTAAAGGGAAATCTTTTAATGTACTAAGCAGTAGTAGTTCCCCAATCTAATATTTCACCAAAATCAGCTATGGAGCTCTCGAAAAATACATTTCAGAATTCTAACTGATATATAAAACCTGAAATTCTGAGACTGGACCCCAGAACCTTGATGCCCTGCCTATTTTGAAAATAAATTATTTACAGCAGTGGCTCCTAAGTGAGAAATCAAATATCACTTTACATCAAGCCTCTTTCTATATCCTAAATTTAGCATGGGTCAGATTTAAGACTCCTGAAATCACATTCATTTAACTTATTGAAGTACAGAAACACATAAGTATTTTATAAGTTAAGATAATATGAAATTCCTACAGATAATTACTTTGAATAATTAATGGTATATCTTTTCTCTTTTTCTTTCTTCCATGAAAGAATTAGCACAGAGGAAGTAATACCACATTAAATATCATCAAACATAACAAGCTAACCATTGTAGCATTTATTTATGAAATACTAAATGATACTAAATAAGAATAAAAACTGTTAAAGTTTTAAAAAATGTTTCCTTGTATTTTCTTTTTTTCTTTCTTTCATTTCAGTGCTGGTATTGAACCCAGGGCCTCACATGTGTCATATCACAAAGCTCCCTCATATACTCCCAGCCACACAAAATGTTATCTTAACACTTGCCATTTTTATTAGATTTATTGAAAGCACAATTTTAGAATTATTAAGGTACAGATAACCTATGACCCAATCACCTGGGGCATTGACAGTATAATCATATGGTATGTCAGAGAACAGGAACATTTTGTTAGCATTTCTATTTTTCTAAACATTCAGTTCCATTTTTTTTTATCTACCAAGGCACATGTTGCTGAAGGCTGTGCTGCTTCTGTTGAAAGTCAGTGGGAATTTACTGTCAATTGGTACTTGATTCATTAGCACGAGTTCTACATTACGCAGAATCTTTAACATTCGTCTTCCATCCTCTAAACAAGAAATTTCTCCTTCCACTTCCAGTTCTTATCTGATGATGGATACGAATCCTTGTACAGGTCTTCCAGTAACAACCATATCACAGTTGCATCTGCTCATGAAGGGCTTCCTTCATTCACGTGAATCAAGGGCTTGTGGGACACACCTGACTCAATATTCACTCTCCACCCTACTTTACCCTACACGGTGCCTTTATAAGACTGACTGACTCAGAATCACCATGCAGGCTTCTTTGCTCCCCAGTTTCTCGTTCTGGACTTGGATAAACAGGAAGAAAGAGCAACTTGAGTATATTTATTTACCCAAGTCCCTCCGTACAAAGTCACTGCCTATTCCTAATGAAGATCACACTCCTGTTGGTGACCCTGTTCCTTGTATCTGCCTGGCTTTCTTCTCACTTGGTGTTCTCTCTCTCTCTGGACTTCAGTAATCACTACATTCCTTTGCCTTTTCAGGTCTAAGAGTGCCATTGGTTTCCTTCAAGCCATTCTCAGCACATGGGTGCTGTTCTGTCCCTGTGATTTTATATTCTTTTCTCCTCCATTATGCACTCCTTTATTAAACTATTCTCAAAAATATTTGAGTATATCTGCATTTCCACAAACTAGATATAATAACTGATGTGAAGTAAAGGCTCACAACCTGGGATTCCGGGAATCATTTGCTTATGTAGCTGTGGAGTAAACTCATAATGCCTTTGCTATGGAAAAGCAAATAGTCCCTGACAGGAAATGACCATGCAGATAGTTCCTGACAGGAAATGACATCATATTTACCCTAATTATCTATAATGGACAGGATATTGTATAGGTAAGACTGTGGCTTTAAGAGATGCAGTGATGATTGTAACACTGAACCATTATGATAGATGTTGAAAAATTGATGGTGTCAGTTGACTTCGTCTGCTAACTTTAGAGAGCTGAATGTCCATCTGAAAACCTAAATTGACAATTAGAAAGTCTAATTGATCTCTTGGAATGAGCTACTGTATACAGCATTATGGAGCATAAATGGCCAAACAACAAGTGCAGAATCTGGTCTTGAAGTTTGCAGAGTCATAGGAACAAATAATTGCTCAAACCAACCAACTCCCTTATGATAATGGTACAGGTAAAGAAGTAGTAATACTCTGAGACATTGAGTGAGTGCATGTTGAACCCTCCAAATTTTCCTAAAATTTCTTATCATTGGAGACAACAATTCCAGTGACCATAGCCAATACAGTTACCTAATGAGTTGACACCTATTATTCCCAGGATCCAAGCTTAACTGCTCATTATCCAAAAGTCCACAATGAAAAAGATTATAGCTCTGAGTGAGAACTCTTATTCTGGAAGCTGATACCTATAAACCAAATTTTAATAAAATTTTCATTAAATTAAATAAGTAGTTACAGGCAACAACTGTGAGAGTAAATGGTAAAGGTGGTAGCACAAAATAGATAAAAAGGCTTATTCCTTGATTAAGCCAAATTTATTGACATGAATGTACTTGTAAGAGAGTTAATTGAGGAGTTAATGCCAGAACACATAGGAGTACCACTGTCAATTTATTGGTCAGCTAATAGAATTTCATACTCAATAATATTGAAATATTGGAACTTCTATGCCAGATTCAGGAATAAGTCAACAAATCTAGGGAAACAGACATGCTAAAATGGATCTAAATTCCTCAAAAAATTAAAAATAGAACTGGCATATTATCTAACAATCCCAGTACTTGGTATCTCCAAAGGACATGAAGTCAGCATCCCAAAGAGACAGCTGCCTCCCCGTGTTTATTGGTAGCACTATTCACAATAGACAAGTACTGGAAACAACTGAAGTGTTCGTCAACAAATGAATAGATAAAGAAAACGTGGTGCATATCTACAATGGAATATGATTCAGTCATGAAAATTAAAGAAATCCTGTCACTCATAACAACATCAATGGAACTAGAAATCATGATCATAAATGAAATAAACCAGGCACAGAAAGACAAGTACAACATGATCTCGCTTTTATACAGAATCTAAAATGTTCCTTTCACAGAAGTTGAGAATTAAATGGTGGTTATCAGAGGCCAGAGAAAGCAGGCAGGGAGAGAGGGTTGGGGAAAGGTCAACCAAGGTGCAATGTTACAGTTAGAAAGAACTAAAAGGTTATGACATGCTATTGTGCAATAGGGTGACTACAGAAGACAATAATATAGAGTATATTTCAAAAATATAGAAGAAAATATTTTAAATGCTTTTACCACAAAATAATAATATTTGACGAGATAGATCTGCTTAACTTGATTTAAACATTAAGCAATGTATACATGTATCAAAACATCACTTAGCACCACATGGATATATACAGTTTTTACATTGTCAATTTAAAAAATAAATTTAATTAAAATAAGTAAATAGATAAAAAACAAAGTGGATCTATAATGTGTGCATTCCTCAGTCACTCATTAATCAAGTACTTGGCCTCTGCCTTCACTAAGGTATTAAGAATTTACTGGTGTGAAAGAATAAGCATCCTTAAAAATCATCACTGCATCTCTTACATGGTACATTGTGAGGGTTGTCTTTTGTGTATAGCAAATGATAATGGGAGATTCTCCCAGAGATCACATTCCTATTTCAGTGGGAAAAGGACCTGAGGGTGATGATCATTAATTGCTGTAGACAATGTACATAGAATTACACATCAGAGAGGGCTGAATATTGATTGGTATTCTGGATTTCAAGAATCCAGTGGCAATTGGCAAATTGAGCACATTAACCCTAAAAGTAAAATACAAAAGGAACCAAGATGACACAGCATATCATATATAACTGGAAAACTTCTAGATGTGATCAGAAACGCAACTTTGAATGAAAGGACATGGAAGTCTCCTTGAACTCACATCATGCAAAAGGGACAATACTCTAAATATTTCTTCAGATTTCCAAAAAGTCATTCATCAGAAAAACTATCTGCTGGGCAAAGGACAGCACCCAAATTTTCTGAGAAATGACTTGACCTTTAATTCCACAGACACAGAGTAAAAAACTACTGTGTGTTTTGCAAAGAAAAGCAGCATAGTCTCTAACATGTGGTAAGGAACTTTTGACATGGAAAATGCTCTCCTCACCCTGAATATCTGCCAGAAATGAAAATGAGTAGCAGTTTGGCTAGATGGGAATGGGAGATTCATAATTTTACTCCCTCAAAACTTAACTCTCCTCACTTTGATCACCATGAAATCTGTAGGAACTTAACTTGATGACTCAGGGAACATCATATTTACCACTGCACTTTGTAATACTCTATCTAGATGCACAGGAAGACACAACTTTGCTGGGTATAGACATATATATTAAATTAATGGGACATAAAGTATATGTCTTTTTCATTTCAGTAGACCGTATCATAGATTTAAAAAGTATAATTTACAAACATCAAGAATGTATGGAGTTTCAGCTGGGCATGGTGGCTCACGCCTTTAATCCCAGTGGCTTGGGAGGCTGAGGCAGGAGGACCTCAAGTTCAAAGCCAGCCTCAGCGAATGTGAGGTGCTAAGCACCTCAGTGAGTCCCTGTCTCTAAATAAAATACAAAATAGGGCTGGGGATGTGGCTCAGTGGTTGAAGGCCCCTGAGTTCAATCCCTGGTACCAAAAAAATAAATAAAATGAATTAAAATAATAAAAGAATGTATGGCGTTTCAGCATTCCATGTGTTAGCTTGTGGCAGTCAGAGTGCTTTTATTTTTAGTAATTCCGGGGGCTACCGGGCTCTATTTCCTTCTTGTATTAGCATACATTTTGTAAAAATTCTTAATATCTTGGCCTGGGGTTGTGGCTCAGCGGTAGAGCACTAGTCTAGCACACGTGAGGCCTTGGGTTGGATCCTCTGCACCACATAAAAACAAATAAACAAAAAGTTCTTAATATCTAAAGGAGCAAGTGCTCCCATTTCCTTTATTTACTTTAGAATTCCTAGCTAGTTTTGAATCTTTGTAAGTCTATATAAATTTTAGAAAGTTTTAAAGTTCTACAAAAACAATTTGATTTTAGTTGAGATTGTACTGGATCTATAGATGAATTTTGCAGAAAACTGATATTACTACCAATATTGGATATTAAAATACCTGAAACATTTTAACTCTCCATTATTAAGTTGTTTTACATTTTCTTTCTTTTTTGTGTGTGTGGTATCAGGGATTGAACCCAGGGGTGCTTAACCACTGAGCCATTTTCCCATCCCTTTTTGAAATATTTTATTTAGAGACAGGGTCTCATTGAGTTGCTTAATGTCTCATTTTTGCTGAGGTTGGCTTTGAATTCACAATCCTCCTGCATCAGCCTCCAAGTTGCTGGGATTCCAGGTGTGCGCCAATGCTTCTGGCTTATATTTTCTCTTAAGTATAGTTTGCAGGGGTACCCTGGAGAGATGGTGTTCATTTTGGGAGTTTATTCCAAGGTTTTACTTTTTATGTATTTTTAAGTCATTTTAAAAGTTATTTTATATTTAATTTACTATCTTAAGATTGTTAGTGATATTTTCCATTTCACTCCTATGATGGTTGGACAATGCATAGTCTGCCAAACTTTGTGAAGAAAAACATGAAAAACCAGTTAATAAGAAAGATCCATTGTCTTTCCACCTACAACAAGGCAAACTTGAAGAAAACTAAGTAGGAAAAAAAAAAGAACTTAAGGGAGGAACATAGGATCAGAGTACTATTGATCTTCATTATTACAGTCTCTATATTTACATTTTTCTTGCTGTAGTTAAAGAAACCAAACTAAAAGTGGCTCAGAGACAAGGAAAAATTATGAAAAAAATACATATCTCTAGGGAATCTAGAGGAGAAAAATAGAAGATGAGGCATCTAAATTTGTAAAATTACTTTGGAAAACAGTCTTAAGTTTTCCACTTCAACAAAGTTCACTAGAAATCTCCAAAAGATCACTTTATACCTACAGGAATCAAAACTAGCCTATCCTGCACAGTTGACAATAATGAATCAAGAGACATTTCCCCATGTGTAAAAAATGCCTTTTTTAAATTGGAGTGTTAATTCTTTTTTTCATTTTTTTACTGATTTCACAAATAGCAATTCACCTTATTTATGTATATAGCCAAAACTCATTCAGTGCCTACATTACATATATATTATAAACTTCAGATTCTCTCTATATATTTGTCAAATTTATGAATTAGTGAAAATGGATTATTCACAATTGGGTTTTAGGAATGAGGTAAAAAAACATGTTGTCATCAAATGGCTATTTTTTTTAATTGCAACATTATTTGCCCCATAAGTCAGTTCATCAGGAGAGTCACTTTAGGCAAATGTTCTACTGTGCAGAAAGAGCAAAAGACAAAAGTGTTAATTAAAGTATTTCTGATTGCGTGTACATTAATTATAATTATTTATGATAAATCTGAATTGTTCAGAGCAAAATCTCTTAGATATCAGATTCGATTCTCCCTACACCAAGTTAAAAACAAACTCAAATGGATTAAGAAAAGTACAATGGGTTCCAGAAAGCATTATCTTGCTTTAGAATAGTGGACTTTATTGTCTCAACATTTTCATCCTTTTAAGAACCACAAATAGCTTGGCAAATGATTAGAGATGATTTCTCTAAAAACTCTAGCTCTGAAGAAACTAACAGGCTTTTCAATATACCAGTCATGATTTCAAAGGAAGGGCAAGGCTTGGTGGGAAATTAAGACTGGTAGGAACAAGAACCTAATGTACTTTAAACTGAGAAGTACTCAACCGGGTTCACGATATGGTCTTTGTACAGGAGGAGACATAGTAAGTTAATATGGATTTATTCTATTCCAGATCAGGAGTGAACTCAGGTCTTGGGGCCAAATTCATCCTATAACTTGTAGTTGTATATATAAAAAGCTTTTTTGAAGCACAATCAGTATTATCTACTTACGCATTGTTGCTATGAGACTGTATGACATACAAATCCAAAAATATTTACATTTTGGACACATAAGTTTTCCAACTCCCATTCTATACTAATATTTCCTATCCAGATTTAATAAAAGCTTCATCTACTCTGTCTTATTTACCTTGTCTTAGCAGATGTTTTCAATATTTTCTTAATATTAAGTAAAACTCATAATACAAAACATCAAATTTGATTTCCATTGAATGACTTCCTTTGTTTTTTACTAAATAGATATAAGATCACAGTACATTCTATTTTTGCTTTATATAACTGCCCTATAATAAGCTATATTGTTCTATTAAACCAAATATTTCTGATATTAACCAAAGAAAATTAGATTGAAAAAACAGAGTACTATAAAATATAAATAATATGTAACACAATTATATAATTTGAGTCCTTTTGATTTTCTATTTTCACTTTTCCAACATAGATCTAAGAACAGATACTAAAAGGCTCTAAAGATAACAGTGTAAATATTTATCTCTGACCTAAGCTTACTGTCTAACTTGTAATCAGTTTTTTTCAGGAACTTCACCTTCTTACCTCTTACATATTATTTTTATAAAAATACCTTTTTCAAATTGATTAAAAGTATGTGTTTTTCTAATTTTTCAGGTGTATTATGTCCTTTGAATTATAAAATCATATTAAATAACAGATTTCAGGACATTAACTTGTTCTACCCCGATCTGAAGAAATATAATATCCTTCTTAGAAAAAAAAATCAAACTTTTATTGATATACTGGTCAAATTATTTAAAATAAGTGGAGAAACAAAACAAAACTCCGGCTTAATATTTCATATTACATTTTGCCAAATATCATATTATGATGATACAAGAAAAAATACAAAACACATTAAAGCATAAAGCACACAGCATGTGGGAGTTATAGAGTATGGCAAGCTCTGAGCCAATTGCTAACCTTACTGTGTTGGAGATATGGATTCAAGAGTTAGGCTGAACTAAAGAAACCCTTTCTATTTGCTTGCTCATGCTGTCTACTGAAATGAAGAGAATGCAGATATATGCCACATTTTCCCAATGTTTCAGATAATCCAATCTATGAAATCCTATGTCCCATGGGACTTTTCCTATTATCTCCCAATTGCTGTTGAAGACCAGAAAAAGAGCAATAGGTAACAAGCTCCTCCACATTCTGAAGAGGCTTCTGGACACGTTGCCATATGATTGATTAAGATTCTACCAGCCTTCTCCTTCCTTCACTCCCATTAGCCCTTGCAGCCTGAATAAGAGAAAGGCTCCAATTCACCTGGGGGAAGAATTCATCTGATTGTTTCATTATTAAGAAACACGAAGGTAGTCTCTGCACAGACAGAGCTAATTGGGAGCCAAGAGGATCATACAGAGATTGGGAGCCTATTTGAAGGCAAGTTTCTTATAAAATTCCACAGATGGTTGCTGAACTGGAGAAATTTGTGCCAGAATGCTGAAGAAAATTGGGTGGAAGAGTTTGGGGAAGAGCTTGGCACGTATCCCCCTGGAATTTCAAGGCATGTGAAAATGAGATAAATGCTGAATCTCTTCTACAGATATCAGAAAATTAGATTCCAAGTGGAGCAGGCCCAGACAAGGCAATGACAAAAGAGGGAGTCATTGGAAGTGTCGTGTATGTCCGATTTTTAGTGTCGTGTAAATTACAGTCGATAGATAAAATACAGGATGCCCAGTTATATTTGAATTTCAGGTAGAAAATGAGCAATATTTTCTGTAACCATATCCTAAATGTTGGATGGGACATACCTGTCTTAAATGTGATTCTTTATTTCTCTGAAATTCAAATTCTAAATGGAGGAACTTTATTTTTATTTGTTGATCCTCCCATTGAAGTCAGACTGCATGAGTGAAATTTTTAAGGTGCTGTTAGCTTCCACAACAAGCTAACTCTAAAATACATAATGGTTCGAGCATGAAAGAAATGTAATCCCTGCTCATTAAAATCACAAAAGAACAAGTAGCTTTGCTTTAATTGGAGCCAGGACTATTTCATCATGATTTCCATCATTTTGAAATGTGCCTTCCAAGGTCTCTTTTCCTCAATAAGACGTGAAAAGAATATGAAGGATTATATTTGGAAGGTTTTTGGCATTCCAAGCTTGGTACATACATATTTTATGTATTAGAACCCGATCATGTTCATTTTAGGCTCAAGGAAAACTGGGAAATGTAGAATAGATTTTTGTCCAGAAAGAAAAGGAAATAGGTTTCATGAACAACTAGCCAGTTTCTAGCACACCAAGTTCCCAAGTGCCAGTGGCAAGCCTGGATATTAGCTTAACCAAAGTTTCTTTAAAGGACCTAATCCAAAATGTATCTTCCCTTTATGGGGGTAGGATTCAGAAATGATAGACTATAACACATTTCCTGAGGGAAGAAGAAATGGAGACAGTTGAAGGAGGGTGACTAGTGATTAGACTACACATTTTCCCACATCAGTAAACTGTTTAGTGTAGAAATTTCAACAGTCTTCAAAACTCACACATACATTTTAAAAGAAATTTATCATTTGAACACATTTAACAGCCTCATTAATGCTGTTGCCTGTTGTTTTATTCCTATTTCTCTAATGCTTTTTTTTTTTTTTTTTTGCAATCCAAGTAGAAGCCAGCAATACAAGGAAGGAAAGGAATAACAGTGAAAGAAAAGATTTTACCATCCACACTGCAGATCAGTCCATCTGGGGAAAAGGAAAGATGGGGAGACAAACTTTTTCAACTGAATGTCAGAATGAATTTATTTGACTTAAACCAATCAACACATGAAAGAGGCCCAAAATGGGTGTGTGAAAGTGGAGTTGAAGACAATGGTTAATGAAAAATTAATATTCTGTTTTTATCCCACATCTATATCATTCATATTCCTTAACACCCGGTTTCACACGAAACAGAAAAGTTATCAAATGTGCTCATCTAAATTCCAGATGTTTCAAGTCTCCCATCATACCAACTGGTAATCAACAAGTGTTTCTTCTAAAGCAAGCCTTTTTTTTTTTTTTCGTTTTTTTAAATCCTATTGAATTTGAAACAGCCATGTGTCTTATATATAATTGAATTCCAGCCAGGAACAGCTAAAGTACAGAACCAGACGGAAGTTTTGCTTCATGTTTTCTGGTAATGATTGATCCCAGGGGCCAAGAACTCTAGCTTAAGGCTTGATTGTAGGGGGAAGAATAAAAAGAGGAAGGAGAGTTGTGAAAATTGGCAATAAGGATTGCTGCAAATCAAAATTGTTAATAAAAGACTACAGGCATTCTCCTGACATCTTTGGTTTATAGCACATGAAATTCCTCTGGTTGTGCCTAAGATGTTTTAAATCTCATACTAGGGTTTTTAAAACTTAACAGTACTTTTATTTTTAAAAATATAATAAACTGTCTTCTACAAACTGTTTAGATAGGTGAGAAAACAACATGATCTGTAGATAACATTTTTGTTGTTTTTCATTATAACTCAAATCAAATAATTGCCAAGATTTCTAAGTGGCTGATAGAAAACAATAATCAGAGAAGCATACCATCAAGGTATCTGCTGTTTATCATGGATATGGTAAGATATTTGCATTTGCTATGCCTAGAACAGGTTTTCAAGGAATGCCTTTTATATTTTTATAAGCATTATCAATTCCAAAAAAAATCCATCATCATTTCCATAAAAATTTATTGTTGTTGTAGCTGTAATTAGCAGAAAAATAAAACTTAATGGAAAGTGTAGATCACCTTTTGCACTATTATCTTCTATTTTAAGATTCCATTTATCAAAATGAAAAAGAAGTCAGAGTCTTCAAAAATTTTATTGTAACTCTCACAATATCTTTTAAAATTATTTATTTAAATAAATTAATTTTCAGTTGCTAGAAAAGGATATATCAAGCAGATGTTCCATGATCCCATCATATAAGTAATCATATTCTTCTTACTCAATTTATGTTAGGAATGTGGTGTATGTGTCAATAGTATATATAATTTTTCTTTGATAATTAAATTTATAATCTTTGTTGTCTTTATAAAAGTAGAGTGACAAAAAAAAAATAGACTCCCAGGATACTAATTCCCATAGTTTCAGATTCATTGGTATCATGCAGCAATGATATCAATACAATTACAAGCATGGTTAAAACTTGGGTGTTACAGACCAGTTGCCTTTATTCAAATCTCAGCTCTCCCATCTAGTACCCATGGGATGCTCAACAAGTCTTTAAGTTTCTGAACTTCATTTTCCCATCAATCAGATGGGGGCAATAATAAGGCTGACACTGTGGAGCTATAGAGAGTGTTCATTGAGCTAGCATACCTGAAAACACCCAAGAGAACTAGGATATTGTAACACTGTATAACTGCCAGTACCTCTTGCCTCTATGGATTAATATAACTTTATTTAGTTCTCAGTACATGCTTGCATTGAATTGTCAATATTTTTGCATTTTAAACATTAAAATATCCAATCTAATGGTATCAACTATATTCTCAATGTTGTGCAAGCATGATTGCTATCTAATGCCAAAACTTTTTTATCATTCCAAATTGTAATGTTGAATAATTCCCTGTTCCTTCCTTCCCCCTCCCCCTGGTAACTACTCTATTTTCTCAATAAAATTTTCTATTTTAGATATTTCATACAATAGAGTCATACTGTATGTCTTCCTTTATTCCTATTTATTTTGTTTAGGATAGAGTTTTCAAGGCTGATTCATGTTGTAGAATACAATAAAATTTTATTCCTTTTCAAGACAAAATCATTTTGTTTATCCATTTTTCTGTGGATGCATGATTGGGTTGTATACATTTTTTGGCTATTGTGCATAATGATGAAATGAACATTAGCATACAATATCTGTTTAAGGTACTGTTTTCAATTCTTTGGGTTATAAACCAAGATGTAGAATGGCTGGATCATATGTTCATTTTACTTTTAACTTTTTGAGGGGCAGCCAAATTTTCATTTTGTCTTCTCAGCTTTTTACTCAAAATGTACAAGAGCTCTTATCTGTCCACATCCTCACCAGCACCTATTATTTCCCTTCATTATGAAAATCCCAGTGTATGTGAAGTTGTATCCCATTGTGTTTTTTAGTTGCATCTTTGTAGTGACTATGGTCTGAATGTGGGTCCCTCCAAAATTCATATTTTGGACCTGTAATTCCAACATGATTATATTAAGAGGTGGAGCTTTGATAGAAGTTAACTAATTCCTTCATGAATGGAGTAAATACCCTTATAAAAACAAGTTTCAAATCCAGTCCTTTCATGTCTTCCTCCAGATAAGGAAACAGCATTCTCAGTTGCTACCACATGAGGACACCACAGCAGGGTACCATCATTGGAGCAGACAGCAGCTTTCACCACATACTAAATCTGATTGCATCTTGATCTTGAACTTCCCAGTACCAAAACAGATAAATTTTTATTGTTATAAATTATCTAGTCTCAGATATTTTACTACGGCAACACAAATGGATTAAGACAGATGTTGAACATCTTTCTATTTGCTTTTAGGCCATTTATATATTTTTGGAGAAATTCCTATTCAAATTCTTTGTTGTTTTTTGTTTGGTTGTTGTTATTGTTGTTGAATTTAAAGAGATCTTTATATATATTTGCTATTAAACACTTATCAGATATATGACCTACAAATATTTTCTCCCATTCTCTAGGTTATCTTTTAATATTCTTAATAATGTCCATTAATTCACACTTCTTATTTTAGTGAAATATAACTTGCTTTTTTCTTCTTTTGTTGATTGTACTTTCAGTGTTATATCTGAGAAACCATTATCAATCTCAAAGTCATGAAGATTTACCCCTGTGTATTCTCATAAGAACTTTATGGTTTGGAGCCTATATATAGATTGACCCATTTTTGCTTAATGTTTGTATATGGTGTGAGGCAGAGGTTCACTTCAATTGTTTTACCCCTTAATCATTTTTTTTTCCAGTATAACCTGTTGAAGGAATGGTTCTTTTCCCATTGAATGGGCTTGTCACCTGTTTCAGTCAGCTTTTTCACCTCTGTGATCCAAAGACCTGACAAGAACAATTTTAGAGGAGATAAAAGTTATTTGGGGTTTCTGAGATCTCAGTCTATAGATGGCCAACTCCATTCCTCAGGGCCTGAAGTAAGTTGGGACATCATGGCAGAGGGATATGCTAAAGGAAAGCAGGTCAGGACATGGCGTCAGAAAAGGGGGGTGGGGAGAGGGAGAAAGGTGGGGGAGGGAGGAGGGGGAGAGAGAGAGAGAGAGAGAGAGAGAGAGAGAGAGAGAGAGAGAGAGAGTTAGTTAGTTAGTTCTCTGCTCAACAAGGATGAAATATAAACCACAAAGGCCTGCCTCCAGGGACCCATCTTCCCCAACTACACCCTACCTGCCTATACTAAGTTACTCCCTATCAGGAGATTAATTCACTGACTGGGTTAAGTCTCTCATAACCTAATTATTTCATCTGTAAACTTTCTTGCATGGTCTCACACATGAACTTTGAGGAGACAACTCATATCTAAACCATAATAATACCATTATCAAAAAAATTATACACACACAAATATATATATATATAGATATAGATATAGATATAGATAGATAGATAGATAGAGAGAGAGAGAGAGAGAGAGAGAGACCCAAATTCTATTTCATTGATTCATATTTCTATTCATCTACTTGACCCATACTATTTTTATTATTATAGTTCTGTCATAGATTTTGAAATTGAGAATATGAGTATTCTACTTGTTCTTTATTCAAGATTGTATTGGATCTTCAGAACACTTTGCAACTTCATAAAAATTTGAGGACCAGCTTTTCCACTTCTCCTAACTGGATCATTAAAATTATAATAGGAAATGCATCAAATTCATAGATTATTTGGGGGTAGTACTTAACAATATTAAGTATTCCTACCCAAGAACATGAAAGGTCTATTTGCTTAGATCACCTTTCATCTTTTTTTTTTTTTTGGCAATATTTTAAGGTTTTCCATTTATAATCTTTCACTAACTTGGCTAAATTTATTCCCAGATATTTTAATCTTTTAGTGCTTTGTAAATGGACTTACTTTGTATATTTCCTTTTTGTATTATTCCTTGCAGATGTATAGGAACACAACAATTTTTATTTTGTTGAACTTATATTTAGTAAATTTGCTAATTGTTTCTACTAACTTTCTTGTGGCTAATTTAGAAAAAGACTTCCATATCTTGGCTCTACAACCTCTTCTTCTTCACTTATAACAATTTTCAAAAGCAAATGTTTTTAATCTGAATCTATTTGTGGAATTCATGGGAGTCTAGGGACCACCTCAAATATCATGACAAACTTACCATATATGTGCAATGTTCTGAGGAGAGAATTAATTGCTTTTATAGAAACATAAATAGCTATGAAAACCTCTTTCTCTCCCCCTAACAACAAAAAATTAAATTTCACTTATGTAAAAGAAAACCAACATCAGAATTCTTTAATGCATCTTGTTAAATATATTGGAAATTTCACTTATGTAAAAGAAAACCAACATCAGAATTCTTTAATGCATCTTGTTAAATATATTGGAAATTAATGGTGAGGGAATATAAAGATTATAATAAAAATTCAGGATCTTGATTTTTGTCAATGAACAAAATGTGTTAATGTATTTCCATTTCTCTTGCTTTAGAAGGGAACAGAACAAAATATACTCTTATACTAAGGTCATCTTTACAACTAAAACATTGTCAATAGGATATGCACTTATTATTACATCCATATATTTGCTTTCAACACCATAATATTGTGCAGAAATAAAGATATGGTCTCTAAAAGGAGGTCTTTCCGTAGCAAGAACAGTAACAACTGGACGCTGATAAGAAATGCAAATTCCATGGCTCAAGGCTGAATCTGAAACTGAAAAGAAATCAAGCAATTCGTTCTAACAAAGTGATTTAGATGCAGGCTAAAGTTTGAGACTCACCCATAAACAGAAATAATAACATGACCAATACCTCAGAGAATGGCTTTTCTAGTTACCTGCTTTAATTTCTCCAAGTCAGCCTCAGATCAGAGGAACTGATTCTATTTAGTCTTCCATAAATGTTCATTCCAAATAGGCAATTCTGACCTAATTAAACCCTAAGCTAGATTCTGGGGAAAGTGGAAAGAAGGCAAAATATCCATATGTAGGGGGCAAATGACCTGCAGGAAAGCTCGGGAATCAGTAATAAGCTAATGGTTACAAGAGAGTTACCCACAGGGTGCTATTAAAATCAAGAAAAATGTCACTTAGAAGCCTTGGAAGAATAGGCAGGGGTAGAGGAAGATTTCTCAGAAAAAGAAACTTTAAGTTGAGTTTTCATGGGGAATAGAAGTTTCCAGAAGAACAAGTGAGTAAAGGGCACTTCCCTCAGGGAGAACTGTTACTGCAAAATGATGCAGCAAGGCTCATTTGAGAATTTGGGAAGTAAGGACTTTCTTCCTTTTGATAAAGGTATATTGTGTATAGGCGCTGACTTCACATGGCCAAAGTGAAATTGGAGAGTTAATAAAAGCTGGATCATGAAGGACTTGCACTACCATGCTAAGGTGGATAAAGTTGATCCAGTAGGCAATATGAGGTGTAGGAAAAAAAAATATAGCAAAAAGTAAAACAAAGATCCTTATCTTTTAGGATAATGATGTTGGAAGATAAGTGAAAAAGAAGTCAGAATAGATGTATTTTTGTATGATTAGTACAATAACTTAGTAAGTTTTCTGAAGTAGAATAGTAGTTTGGACACACTCAGAATGATATGAGTATTTTAAAACATCAGAGTATATGAAATCCACATGTCAGTGATGTGTAACTACCCAATAAGGTGAAAATTTAAATAACTGTCATCAAGTTTTCAATAAGAATGTACAAAGTCTGCTATAAGCTTTTGAAGTATTTTCAGACAAATGAAGCAAAGTGTGCATATTATTTTCTATTTTATCCCCAAATATGCCATTTCAAGCTGCATTTGAAACGTATACTTAAAGACATTTACTGATTAATAGGTTTGTAAATATGATTTATATGGTTGTCAGTTTTCTTCTATATGAATAGAAGAAAATTAATCAGTTGGGTTCAATATAGTAATATATAGTTTTAATAGCATGAGACTTTCAAGACAGATACCTCATTTTCTTATTATTATCATCAAGCTAACAGATTATTTTCAAGTTTGACTGATTATTTTCTAGTTTACTGTCTTCACATTTAAGATTAGGTCTCCTTTCTTCATAGAAATGCATGTGCATACACACACATGCGCATGCACACACACACACACACAACCAGATGGCAGAAGAGGAAGCTCTAGTCTCTGCTGCCTCCTTAAAAACACTGATTCAACATATACATGAATCAATTTCCAGAAACCAGTTAAAAGACTCCTGTATCATGATTAAATATGAAACTGGAAACATTGGAGCCAGAAGAAACAGGAAACATGCCCTTTCATCAAAATCTCTACCTCTGGCAAAGCACCATGCAATCAGGAGAGAACACCCAGTTCGCAGCTTCTCCATGAGGATCAAAGGAATTGAATGGCAAATTTAGCTTGCCAACTTTTCTGGATGCTACTCAACAGTCTATCTTTCTCCAACCTCTTGTTAAGATGGCAAGACCTACCATGAATTAGTTTATGAAGCTATAGAGAACAGAGTGGTGATCTGAACAAGCATTTCGGCAGTCACCACATCTCCTGTTCTCCTTCAGTGCAGAGCAAAAACATGAACCAAAAAACACCTCCTACTTCCTCACCGGAAAGGAAAAGAGCTCAACTATGGACCCCGTTTCAACTCTTTGGGGTGCTACCTAAAAGATTGATTTCTATCTTGCATATTTCAAGGTGTTCACAAGACCTGATACACTCTATTCCTGAAGGCTCTCAAATAGCAATTTGGGCAAACTCCAAGAATTAGGAGGCCCATAAAATGTCAAACCAGTGAAGGTGAAGTTCTTTTCCTTATGAGGCCAATGCAGGAAGACAAAAAAAGGTTTTGGTCTTTCCTAATGCATAGATACCAACATGGAGTCAACAAAATGAAGAAACAGGAAAATATAATCCAAGAAGAAGGAAAGAGATAAAACTCAAGAGGCCGATTTTAATGAAATGGAATTAGGTGATTGAAAATTCAAATTGATGATTACAAAAATGCTCAATGAGATCAGGAGAACAATATATAAACAAAATGAAAATGTTTTGAAAGATAAAATTAAAAAAAAGAAACCTAAAATCTAGAAGCTAAAGGCTACAATAAATTGAACAAAAAATGTAATAAATTGATTAAAGAGCTGACTAAATAGAAAAATGAATCATCAAACTCAAAAACAGTTTATTGGAAGCTATGTATGCAGAGAAGCAAAATAAAAAATTAGTGAAAAACAGGGAAATTGAGTTGAAGAATCTGTGATATACCATCAAATGGATGACTATGCATTACAGATAATTTAGAAGGAGAAAATTATACAAAATTACCAGAAAGTGTATTCAAATCATACTGGTTGAAAACTTTCCAAATGTGGAAAAGAAAATGGGTGTCCATATCCAAGAAGCTCAAGATTTCTCAAATAAGATGAATCTCTAAATGATAGAAAAAGAACTACATGTCAAGTTGAAAACCATGTAAAAATTGGCAAGAATAATTTCTTTTTCATCAATGATTACCTTAAATATAAATTAATTATACCCTAAATACAAACAGGTATTGAATGGATTTTTAAAAAAAGAAAAACAAGCTCCAATAATATACAGTCTACAAGAAGTTTAAGTTTACATTTAAGAACAAATACAAAGTAAAAGAAATGGGAACAATAATCTCTGTTCAAACAGAGCAACAACAAAATCAATCAAAAAGAATAGATACAGCAGATAAAATATCCTTTAAATTTAAAACTGGCTGTCACAAGAGCCCAAGAAGGACATTAAACAATGATAAAAATTTCAGTGCACCAGGAAAACATAATAATTATTAAAGACATATCCAATAAAATCATAGAACCTACATACATAAGGCAAAGATTGACAGAACTGAAGGGAGAAGTAAATAACAATAAAATAATAGTAGGAGACTTTCAACCACCACTCTTAATAGTGGGTAGAACAACAAGGCAAAGAAACAGGGACCTTGAACAAAACTATGGACCACAAGACTCTAACAGACATTCACAGAACACCCGACCCAACAGCAACAGAATAACCATTCATCTCAAGTTCACACAGAGCATTCTTCAGAATAAGTCACATCTATGGTCACAAATCAATACTTAGAAATAAAATGTTGAAACCAACAGCAATAGGAAATCAACAGCAATAGTAAAACTGGGAAATTCACAAATATGTTGAAGTGAAAACTACATTTATGAGCAACTAATGAGTCAAAGAAGAAATAAAAATGCATATAGGAAATATCTTCAGACAAATAAAAATGAAACCATACATACCAAAACTTATGGAATGAAACAGAAGCAGCATTAAGATGGAATTTTTTGTAGCTTAGTGTAAGAGTTTTTACTGAGCATAAATAAGACCCTGGATTCAATGACTAGCACCAAACAAAGAAAAAGATAGAAGGTGTAGCAATGAATGTCTACATTAAGAAGCAGAATAATATCAAATAAATTATCTAAATTTATGCCTAAATGACATAATAACAAGAACAACAAGAATAAATCCAGACAAAGACACATCAAGGAAAGAAAACATCAGACCAATATCCTTGATCAAAACAGACACAAAAATTCTTAAGAAAATACTGGCAAATCACAAACAAAAACATATTAAAAAGATAGCGTACCACAATCAAGTGGGATCACCCCAGGGGTGCAATGCTGGTTCAACATACAGAAATCAATAAAAGTAATTCATCACATCAATGGACTTAAAGATAAGAACCATATTATCTCAAGAGATGTAGAAAAAGCATTTGCAAAATTCAGCACCCATTCATGTTCAGAACACTAGAAAAACTAGGGATAGTAGGGACATACCTCAACATTGTAATAGCTACATATTCTAAACACAAGGCCAACATCATTCTAAATGGAGAAAACTTAAAAGTATTCCCTCTAAAAAGTGGAACAAGACAGGGACTCCTCTTTTACCACTTGTATTCAACATAATTCAAACCCTAACCAGAGCAATTAGATAAAATAAATTAAAGCGATACAAATAGGAAAAGAAGAACTTAAACTATCACTATTTTCTGATGACATGATTCTATATTTAGAAGACTCAAAAAACTCCACCAGAAAGCTTCTAGAACTCACAAACAAATTCAGTAATGTAAGAGGATAGAAACTTAGCACCCACAAATCAGTTGTGTTCCTATATTCCAAAGACAAATCATCTGAAAGAGAAATCAGGAAAATTCTCATATTCACAATAGCCACAAAAAATAAAATATTTGGGTATCAATCTAATGAAAGAGATGAAAGCCCTCTACAATAAATACTACAGAACATTTTAATAGGAATTGCATTAAATCTGTATAGTGCTTTTGGTAGTATGGCCACTGTAACTATTAATTCTGCCTGTCCAAGAACATGAGAGATCTTTCCATCTTCTAAGGTCTTCTTTAATTTCTTTCTTTAATGGAGACTCAGGGAGAAGCTGCTAGCTGGGTGCCCAACTCAGTAGCATTTCTGTATACTAATAAAGAAGTATCTGAAAATAAAATTAGAAAAGGAATGGCATCTGCAATAACACTAAAAATAAAACTCTTAAGAAGAAACTTAACTAAGGAAGTGAAAGGTTTATATATTGAAAATTTTAAAACATTGATTAAAGTAATTAAAGAAGACACACACAAAAAAAAATAGAAATAGGTCTTATGTTCATGGACTGGAAGACCGAATATTGTTACAATGTCCATACTGCACAGAAGAGATCTGCAAATTCAATGCAATTTCTGTCAAAATCCAAAAGAACTTTTTCATACCTACAGAAAAAACAATTCTAAAATTCATAGGGAACAACAAGAAATCACAGATATTTGAAACAATCTTAAAAAAGAAAAGCAAAACTGGAGATGTCACACTTTCCAATTTCAAAGTTGCAGAAAGTAAATCGGAAATATAGAGAAATCAACACAACAGAAAGCCAGAAATAATACTATGCATATATGATGAAGGATACACAATAGGGAAGGATAGTTTCTCCAACAAATCATGTTGGAAAAATCAGAAAACTGTATGAAAAAGAAATTAAATAAATGAACTATATCTTTAATCATGCACAAAAAGCAACTTAGAATAAATTTAAGACTTAAATGTAAGTCCTGAGAGAGTGAAGCTCCTAGAACAAAATATATGAGAAAAACCTCTTCATGTTCAACTTGGCGATGACTTTATGGATACGACAGCAACAGCACAGGGAATCAAAGCAAACACAGATAATTAAGAGTATAATAGCCTGAAAATCTTCTGAACAGCAAATAAAACAGTCACCAGAGTGAATAGATAACCTATAGCATGGCAAAAATATTTTCAAAAATTTTTAAAGGCTCATATTTAAAATATTTTAAGAGACCCTACAACTGAATACCAAAAATTAATAACAACATTTTTAAAAAAACATTCCTACACACATTTTTCTAAAGAAGACATAGGAATGGACAAGGGTGATGAAAAAATGTTCCATGTCCCTAATCTTCTAGGAAATGCCAATCAATACCACAATGATCTGTCCCATCACACCTTTTAGAACAGCTATCTAAACAACATAAAAATACCAAGTGTTGGTGAGGTTGTGGAAGAGTAAGGACTTTATTGCACATTTATTGTAGGAATAAATAAAAGTGTAGCCACTATAAAATACACTGTGGAAATTCGTCAAAAGCTTAAAAATAGAACTATCACATAATGCAGCAATCCCAATTCTGAGTATTTATCCAAAAGAATCGAAACCAGAAACTTAAAGATACTATTTCTCCCTTAGTCAATACACTACTATTTACAATAGCCAACATGTACAAGCAACCTAAACCTTTATCCATGGATTAATGTCTAAAAATGTGGTATGTACATAACAATGGAATATTATTCAGTCCTAAGAATGAAGGAGACCCTATAATATTTGACAATGTGTCAAACGTGTCCATGTGTCAAAGCCACTCAGAGAAGGATAAACATGGCATGACTCCATTTAGACAAGGTACCTAAAGTAGGAAAACTCACAGAAGCAATAATAGAATTGTGGTTTTCAGGGTTTGGAGATACTATAAATAAGGAGTTGCTAATCAACAGGTATAAAATTTCAGTTGTGCAAAATGAAAAAAACTATGAAGCAGCAGGTTGTGCAATTTAAATTCCTTTAAGTCCTTGGGGCACACATTGTGTTCGAAAAATAAAATAAAAAATTTAAAAATGATTCTGTCCTTTTTTATTCTTTTTCTGTTTCTTTCTCTTTTATAACCTTATTCTTTATCCATGAAAAAAATAATGGCTGCCTTTTCCCTTTTGTTCATTCTTCCTTTCTCATTGTGTGGGACCTATAATTTCAAGGACTCATATGCTTAGGAGTAAGAGTTATCTCTTGAATATCCAGAATTAATCATTATCTATTTTAGAGATTGGTATATCAGCAAAGATACACACACACACACAAATTGGACTAATTTCTGATTAAGAAAGAAAAACAAAATTTTAGAAAATCTAAACTCTCAACTGAAGGTAATTGTTTTAATAAAGAAAGAAAGGTGAAATATTTTATTAATTTTAAAGATTATCTAAAATTTGGAAATAAAGCCAAAAATGTTCTACAAATCCCTTCAAAGTCATAGGAGAGCATTGTCTAATAGGTCCCCATAAGAATTATTATTTATCCAGGCTTATATGCCTTCATTTAACTTGCTGTTAATAATTAGGTCTCAGAGACGATGGTTATTTGTGTCTGGTAGAGTGCTAACTTTATTTTCCTGTTTGATGGACATGATAGCCTGAAAGGTTATAATTTTGTTGCCTTATTGAACATTTGTCAGCTTTGTAGCTAAATCAACCATATTAATCTTTATTTCATAGCCTATAAATATATACAAGTGGGCGTGTGATGTGTCAACTTGGCGAGGACAAAGCACAATCCCCAGAACTGCCTTTCTAGTGTTTCCCTCTTAGGTGGGACACAAGAGGCATTCTTCATGAGAGCTGAGAAGGAAGGGAAGCAGCAGGCACTTGGTAGTATGCACACAAGTTTGGTCACCTAACCAAACACCCGTCTGGCTGCTGCTGTGATGGGATTTTGTGGATGTTAAGAAAGTTCTATCCCCCATCAATTATGTTTAAATTAGAAAGGTGCTCTGAGCAGACCTGAAGTATTTAGCCAGAAGGCTGATGAAGAGTTGAAGCCTACATACCCTGAGAACACTGGCTTGCTCCTACTCATTCTCCTCTGGCAGCCTATAAATAACAAACTTTGGCCCATGCTCAAGGGGACCCTGCACACTTAAAATATTCCCTGCTTCACTTTCTGATATATGAAATTACAGACTTCATATAACTAAAGCCCACAAAATATGTAAGCCAATTCCTTGAAATAAACAAACAAAAAATAAGTGTGGGTATAGTATGTTTATATATTATATTATCTTATGAATTCTGCTACCTGGTGGAATTCTTGGAAGACAAATCTCAATAATGAGTCAAATAGACTTTTGAGATGTTAATTCTATGTTTGCATGAGTCATCTTAAACTTTTAACAATGTTTTACTTTGACAAGGTAAACAGTGAATAGTAGCAATCATTCCTTTATGCTCTGCCAAATATACTTATTTTTTAATGTTGGGGGAAAAAAAGACAATATTCTGTTTGTTTGAGATAATTTTCTTTCCATGCTTCCTAAGCTGCTACCATCAAGTTATAATAGAGATATTATTAAAGAATTACCTTAAGTTATTGTTATTTTTATTACTTAGAAACTAAGTTCCCTAATTTTTGATTTAGTATCTGGAACCCAGTTAAATTTGGGGGAAGTAACTTTTGCAAGGTTCCAAACAAGATACTCCAGAGCTAGATTGCTTCCTGACAGCTACTTATTTTGCTCATCACCCTCTAGATCTGATTGCTTTAGCCAACTGTAACAGAGACAGGAAAAGTACAAAGGATGTAGTGACCAGGTAAACTAGTCAGGTCAAATGCTGCATCCTACCAGTCAGTTGAAATCAACAAGATGGACTGGCAGTTAAGAAGCAACTCTGAGAAAGGCCAACTATTTTTATTAAGTATTTCTGTCAATTGAGTCAAAAACATGACTCATGATGACTTTTGGCAGCTGGAGAGACAGAGATTGCTATTTTTTTCCAAATGAGCCCTTGGAGAGTTACAACTGGTGAGCAAGCATCCTTTTAAAATAGCCCTTGATATTAGAAGAGGGTGGGTTAAGAGAAGGATGATAATTAAAAGCTGGAAGAAATGAAAGAAAAGGAGGGAAAATGACTCAGATGAAAAGAAAAAAATGACAGAGCATAGATTTTCTTTCAGATCCCTGCCCTACACCACAAAGAGGAAAGCAGCCAGTCTCTGGGATTTTCTGGTGGTGACTCAACAGTGGCATGATTAGTTGCAGTGCAGATATGGACATGGTTTGCAAGCCAGCTAGGGCCTTTCCCTAGACAGGGAGGTGCGATGGGGAGAGCTGGCAGCCCACCGCTCCTTGTGACTGAAAGAGGAAGGGTGTAGTCTGTTTGCACTTATCCTGCATTTCATCAGTTCCACTTGCGATGTTTTCATTCACTTAAAAAAAAAAAATGATGAAGTGATCCCCCATGGGTGTGTTTTGCTTTCTACACAATAAAGACGTCTGTTTTTTTTTTTTTTTGGTGATGCTAGAAGCCCAAATTTTCACCAACCACTTTTTCCACATTACACAGGGAGGGTATTCAATATCCAAGTGGGTGGCTCCCTCAAAGGGACCAATTTTGGAAACCCCCATCCAGAAAAACATTTCAGTTTTTATGGGATTTTTTTTTTTCATCCAAAGATCTCAAGGAATTACCAAGTAAAATAGAAGAGTCCTGACAACATTTCAAGGTGGTAGCCGACAGGAGTTGCTGACATTTGTTGGCAAATGAAAAAACAGTGGCTAAAGTGAAGGTACCAGAAAAAAGAAAATAACAACAGAAATAAGAATTTATACCTCAAACTACTGCCACTTCCTTGGAGTTTGTGTACTCTTCTGTCATAACATAGCCTCATTGTGACTATGCACAAAAGAATACCCCTTTATTAAAATGCCACCATTCCCCATGTGACAGTAGGTATCATAACTTCCTGACTGAGGATCACATATTCAAGGTCAAAGGCAATTCCCAAGAAGTACAATACATAATTCCTAGTATTTCCTAACTTTTGCTGCTAATAATCATAAGAAACCTGTGGTTAATATTCATTTACATGTATAATTCACATTCAATTTGGAGAACTAATTATGCATATGAGAATTACTGGCTTTTATTTTACTATAAATTGTGTTTTCTGTAGAATATGCCATTTGGCTTTGTATTGCTAGTGGATTATTTAAGTTTTCCACATAGGAGGGGAAAAATGATTAGCAAATACAGTTTTTGTGTTCTTGAAAGAGCTATGCTTTATTTTAAAAATGAATTATTCTTTATCCCAAATCAAATCGTTTTACATTTCACCAAACTGTTGCTAAATTCAAGTTGACTGTAAGCTTGAGAGTTTTCCCAGGAATAGGTAAAATCAATTAGTGTTGATCTTATCCAGCCACTTGATATGTTAAACAAATATCTAAAATATTAAATATACTTCCTCTGTTCCAAAGCTCAGACTCAGAATATGTCTCTCATGACCTAAAGGACATGTAATTAAATGAACTGCAGAGAAAGCTCCTTTTTGTAATATTAATGAAATCTTTGCCAAATTGTGTCTGTTCCAAATTTTAGAAAAATCCTCATATACATACTTCAATATATTTAAAATGCCGAATCTAGATTTGGAGACCATTAAATGGTTCATATTTACCATCTTGAATTTCAAAATGGAGTCGGTGCCAAAAAGCCTCTGGGTGTATGTACAAAATTTGTAAAAATACATAAAAACCTACTGAACCAAAACCACAGTGGAACTCCACTAACTTTCCAGACAGCATAATTCACCACTTGGCCACTGGGGAATGCCAATCTCAAAAGATAGATTTTTGCACTAGGCCAAGAAGATCAACAAAAATAAATGCTCCTTGGATCAGGAACAAAAGCAAAGTCCCGTTTCATTGGCCTTAAAACAATCCTAATACTAGTGAAAATAATAATAAATTAACTGTCTATTTTAGTGTGCCAACATTTGAGATATTTTTTTAAACATTTTACCTTATTGAAATGATACAGAAAATAGAGTGTGTGGTATTAACTGTTCTATTTATTAGACGATGAGCTCTGTGTCTTCCTGGATTCTGATTAGAGAAACATACTAAATGTATTTACATAAGTGAGAGAATTACAGCCTCTGTCTTTCAAATCTGATCTCAGATAAGGAGCCTAGAAAGTTCCATTCCCTCTGTCTCCACCACCCTTCCCATTGTCCTCTTGCAGACTGAGATGTCTCTTGCCTGGGCCATTGTACGAGCATCTTCTCTTCTCTTCTTTCTGCTTCTGCTCTTCTTTGCCTTCCCTGCTCACTACAGTTCTTCAATTTTCCTCCCCTCAGAAGCACTACCAGAGAAAAGTTAGAAGGCTCCAAACACAGAGAAATGATCATTGTTTAAGGAAACAGAAATTCTAATTAGCCTGATTTAATCAATATACATTGTATACATGGGTCCACTTATCATGTTGTACCTATTAATATTTATAATTATTATATATCAAATTTTAACATTAGCTGATCTTCAAAAACAAAAAAATGAAATTATAATCAGATCATTTCCTACCTGAACATTTCCAGCAAGTTCTCATTACACATAGAATAAAATCCACCAGAATAAGATTCTACCACAGTCTACACAATTATGTATATGTACCTGCTCGTTTCTCTCTTGTACATAGAGATACAACCCAGGGTCATGAGAGCAAGGAAATGAACATTGAAGCAATGTGGTTTTTCAGTCTGTTCGGCTTCTGTTTAACTACATAAATATATAAACCTAAGAAATCACAAGGTAGATGCAGAGTCATGCGGCTTAGTAGGAAAGAACTGTCTCATGGTAAAAAAAGGTAGTTATATTATACATGCTGTGTGTGAACCTGAAGTGCTGGATGTTTCCATATCATCTACTGTGTCATTCTGTGCTTTTTTCCTGTAGCAATAAATAAACACATAAATAACTGTTTAGCTATTCTAGGACTAGCGGAACCAAAATAAATAGGTTACAGAGTGAAGAATAGCAGAGGAATACTGTGGCATATAACAATAAAAACAATAAAAGTCAAAGGACCTAGCTTTCCATCTTGTTTTTGTCATGTGTGTGATCTTAGGGAAAAATAATGTCTTAGACTCTACTTTGTTGGTCTGCCTGCTGAGTGTGGTGCCTGGAAAGTTTCCATATGCCTCCCATTTTGTGATTCTATACATAAAGAAGACTGAGAGGTGTAAGGGACAGCACTTTGACATTAGGCTTTGTTTTTTGCCCCCAATTCCTAGCCCCGCTCTTTCCCCCTTCACTTGAAGTAGTAAAAATATCAGCCATGAGTCCTGAGTAGAGCATGAAAGCATAGCTTAGAACAGAGAACTCAACTGAGACGTAAACAGGTTTGAAATTCATAACAAACAATTGTCTAAAAGTCAAAGCATGCATCATATATAAGACCCCAGGCATGTATTACGGGAACAATTTTCAGTTTGTGGTTTTGAATTACAAAAGAGAAAAGAAAAGAAAATGCTTGTCATAGAAGAATAGAAGGCAGAACCTAAGGAACTAAAAATGTCTGGAAGAAACATAGTGTGAAGGAGAATTATGAATATTAACCCAGGAGCAATTTTCTTGTGACAAAAGAAATCTCTCTCTCTCTCTCATTCTCTCTCTCTCTCTCTCTCTTTCTCTCTCTCTCTCTTCTTTCTCTCTCTCTCTTTCTGTCTCCCTCTCTTTCCCTCCTTCCATCCCTACCTACCTACCTCTTCTGGACAAGGAAGAAGGAGTTGAAATATTTTAAGTGAATATTTTCAAGTTTGCATGCTCTCTGGATCCCAGAGAGTCAGAATTCCATATCGTTGAGATGGACTTGGGAGGTGGGGGACGGGGAGAAAATGGGATATAAATAACCAGAGAAGATTGGCAATATCTCAGAAGAGAGAATTTATATCTTACTTTAAGGAAGCATCTAAAGGGAAATGTCAAGTTCCTCAAAAATCTTCATTCAGAGAAATACTAGAATGTCAAGACATGGACAGAGATCATAAAATGTCTGGGAGATTTGTCTGTGGACCATCCTAAAGACAAGCCCTCACTGTCTGCAGGAGGCATAATGAAAAGCAGACAGGGGGACACAACTCCCAGGGGAGGCAAGGGGCAAGACAGGGCTGGGGTTGTACCTCAGTGGCAGAGCACTTGCCTAGAATGTGTGAAGCACTGGGTTCGATCCATAGCATGGCATAAAAATAAACAAAATAACAGTATTCTGTCCATCTACAACTAAAAAAAAAAAAAAAAAAAACAGGAAGGGGAGCAAGTCACACTCAGAAGGTCTTTGGACTGAAAAGACTGGTCCTTACTCTGAGTGGCAGGGAATTTGGCCAAGAGGATAGAACACGTGACCAGAGAACCCCAAAAAACTAGGAATGGCAGCCTGAATGCCAGTCTATAGCACCACAGATCATTTGAGAGTATGTAATACCACAGCAGAGTATCAACAAATGATGCCACTGATGTCAGATATACCCTCAGGAGAAAATTTATGTTTCTAAATCAGAAATGACAAATTATGTTAAAAGTTTCTAGATTAACCATGCTACACCATTGGGAAAATGGGACTTTCTGAGAATGAAGATAAAATTAATTCATGTGAATACATAGCTGAATTGTGACTGTAAAAACATCTAATCTCTCACCAAAAGATATCAGAGAGTCTAGAAGATAGAATTTTTATAATTATCCCTATTATTAATGTGAGAATTAATCATTTAAAAGTTACCAAATTCTGCCACTTCTAGCTGCAGATGCCATATTCTGCATGGCCATTTAATCAGGTTCCAGAACTAGGTGGCCAGGGGATTGAGAAAACACAAATGGACACAAAAGTAGAGAAAAAGTTGGGGCCTGGTGGTTCAGCCAAGCTCTGATGGAGGAAAACTGACCATAAGAAAGCTCAGCACATTTATTATATAGGTTTTAACATCAAAGGGATTTTTGTGAGAAAGTTACTTTAAAATAAAGAGAACTGAGGTCAAAGGTGTGAAAAGCTCAATTAGAGTTATCAGCTTATATCCACAATTCTCTACCCCTGGGTGGCTGTTGTTTGAACCTTAAGTCATAAACTGATAAAAGTCTGTGACTGGTGTAGAATTTCTCTTTGAACAGGGCATCACCATAATAACTGGGCCATCTTTGATGGGCCCTTACCACTGAGAAATTCCCAAGAGAGGTATCACCTCTGTCTCTGGGCAGTTCAAGACTCATAACACGCAGAGACCACATATCACCATGAAGCAATGATCAAAATGGCAGAAAAATGTTTGAGACCATCTGTCCTTGACTGTGTGCAACTAAAACAGAATAGGAGACACATCCATAAACTCAAGTTCCTTGCTTGTTAGTTTTCTTTCTTTCTCCACCAGGAAAATATAAGGGAGACGGAGGGCTTCGATGGTAAAAGCAAAACCTGATGCACAAAAATGACATATATAGTTATGTCCCAATTTAAATATAAAAGTGTGACATTCTACACTCCTAGGTGTTGGAGGAGAACATGGCAATTACAAAGAAAACATTGCAACTTACTGTATGGGAAATGAACAAATATTAAGAGATATCTAAATTATCTATGAGTCTTAATTCAAATTGTATAAATGTATTTAAAAGAAGTCACAAAGACAATTGAATCTGAAAGAGTAAATTAAAATTGTCTTTGTTTATTATTTGTCTCTTTGTTTCCTGCAATCCTCCTGCTTCAGTCTCCCGAACCACGGGGATTAGAGGCATGCACTACCATGTCCTGTTTGTCCATGCTATTATAATAAATACAGTTATTTTCTCTCATAAACTAGTTTTATAAAGTGTATTAATTTTATATCTATGTATATATATATATATATACACATATACATATGTATACATACCTATACACACAATGGGTTATTATATTTATCAATCACAGATGGAAGATAGCAAAACCTTTATTCTATCACCTTCACAAATTCTTGCATTTATTAAAACTCACTATAGATACCCAGAAGAACCATTTAGCCTTCCCTACAACCATAAGAAAAGTAGTATACAATCAAAAAGAAAATTGCATCTCTTGATTTTGTGCTAACTATGGAATTATCAGGATTAGATAATGAAAAGGGAGTATTTATTTCTGTCTCAATTATTTGAGAAATTGTTGTATTGAACTGAATATACATTGATAAGAAATGTAAACTGAAAAAAAATGTTCAGGAAACAGTGCCAATAGCTAAAGAATCTGTGTGTGGAGAATTTTCAATCCTTCATGAATGTGTTTTAAATATTCTGTCAACATGTGTTTCAATTGCCAAATCATGTAAGAATATAGTCTTGAATATTTTGAAAAACACTTGCAATAGCTCTGTTAAGTAAAACCTCATTTATCTAATAACAGCTCATTCAAAATAAGTTGTAATTTGAAGAACCACTTTTCAAGGTACCATAAGTACATACATGAGGGAAGAGAATGGCTATGCAGCAGTTTTAAAACTAGGTTGGATTTATCCCTAAGCAAAACCCATGAGGATTCGAGTACTAGTATCAGATTATGACACATTTGTCCTATTCATTAAATATCTTCACACTAAATCCAATCACAAAGACAAAATAATCATGAGTTGGTTTCTGTTGGTTCCAAGGTCACTGAAATAAATCAACTAACCTTACATTTCTGTTCACATGAGAAAGAGCAGCTGGACCTAGGACTATATAATGAAGATAAAGACTCATAAATATTGTTCTATATCGTGGCTTATGTTAACCTTTTGCTTTAATATTTCTCAAAAAGCACGAATCAATATTTTTAAAAGAGCAACCAAAAGTAAATGAAAGAGAGAGAAGAACAGCTGCCTTAGGTTTTATTTTTATATTATTATTTTTATTTTGTAGAGAATGTTCAGGGAACCAAGTTAAAACAATATTTAAGTGTATATAATAAAAAAGTAATTTTTCCATCAGACCCAGCTTTTCTCCCCAAAACAATCATTGTTACTACTTCCTTGAATATTCTTCCTTGAATATTTTATGCGCAAATAAATATATACATGTAGACTACTTCTGTAACACATGAATATTAGCATGATATGAAGTCTTTTCTATTATCTTGTCTTTTTTCACTTAATCTAAGTAGTTCATTCCATTTCAATGCACAAAATCTTCTTTATTCTTTTCCCTATCTATTTGACATTCCATTGGATGGATTTAAAATGATTTATATAAACAGACCAAATCTGTATACATTTTTAGTGCTGCTGTTCATATTCCTATATACACATTATCCTATATATTTACAAGTCTATATGAAAGAAAAATAGATTTTCTGGGAGAGAGGAGATATATTTACATTTATAACTACATAGCTATAGCTACATTTTGCTCTGATTTTATCAATTTGTGCTCCCACTAAAGTTATAACAGTATCTGTTTTCCTCATTCTATAGCGTTTAGAACTTATTTATACTAATATTAAAAGTAATCAAATGAAGATTTATTTTTTGCCTCTGAAAAATAGGAAAAATATCCAGACATGAGCTCAAATTGAAGGTTTGCATGTTTCCTTTCAATAAGGCCAAATATAATCTGTACATATGAATTTCCTTTGGACAGATAAAATGATGACATTTTTCACAAGGCCAAGTTTCTCAAAACTAATAATTCTCTCTGAATTTCAGAATGAATTAGTGTGAATAAATCAAAATAATTTCAGCATGAATATAAATGTAAATCAGTAGAATGATATGTATTTGTTCATGTATATTTTAGAGGTAGATAATGCTGGTAATTAATTTAAAATCATTCAGCAGGTATCAAATATTTAATTCTATTTTCTCAAATTACTTGTTTTCTCAATGTTTTATGTCCTTTTTTTTCTCTAAAATAAGAAAACCTAGACTTTTAGTTCCACCTAATAAAGCACAGTTGGAAATCAAAAGGAAATTCTTTAGCAAAAATTTCATTTCTTCCAAACTTGTCTCTCCTTACTACTTTATTTTTTGAACAAATTTGTAGACCTAAGTATAAAAATTCACTGATAGTTTTAATACCTGAGGAATTCCAACATTGCAATGATGGGTTAAGAATTTACTTGCTCAATAATTTTTTCCTTAAAGGAAAATTAGATTTTGCATTTTAAAATTAATCAGTTTAAAATTCTTAGGTTGATAGATTTCTTTCATATGATAGCTTGATATGATTTTTATATTAAAAATATCTATGTGGCTGTGAAGGATTCTCAGTGCCTTAAAGGTGTTACCAATTTTGTATTTCTCCATAGGATATGACATTAAATTTAAATCAAGAAGCAAATAAGAACTTCTTGTATGTTTTAAGTTCACTATGAAAAAGTTTGCTGCCCATGCTCACGTTTATGTGCTACTTTGTTTCCTCTTGGTTGACAAACTTCTTATATTTCTTTTAATGTCATAACACACTAGGGTTGCTTTGACTCTGATACACCTCCAGTAGTTTTAACCTGACACTTTGAAGCATAAGGCACCAAAGTTAAGCCAGAACTCCTTGGGAATCAAAAGTGTTCCTTTAAATAACTACTCAACTGAAATTTGTCTCCCTAAGAGATTTAAGAAAGGGTATAAGCGGGGTTGATCCTCATATCAGACTCTAGTGATGTTGAATGCAAAGATTTGACATGAGTACCAGTTTGACCTCCCTTGACCACTACTGTGGTATACAAATATCCAGGCACTGCTAAAGAACACTGGCTAGGGGCCAGCTTCACTGGGGAATTGGAGTGAGGCTCTTGGTAGAGGAAGAAAGAAGGGACTCATAACTCTTCAGAAAAGCAACAGAATGAAAGACTTGGGGTATATCTTCAGTAAACTCCAAAATGCCAAGCCCCAAGGATCCTTATCTGTGCAGAACTTTTAAGAAAGTTTTACCAGACACTAAGGATAATCAGCCACAGAAACTGATAAACTATTAACAGTTCTCATGCATAATGACTGTGCATTGTGTTCATTCTTGCAAGTAAGGATTTATTTCATGAAAAATACATTTTTGGAAATGTCTTAGAATTACCAGACATTGATATTCTATAATTCATAAATATTTATGGGTACCATTGGCTTTTACATAGCTTGGAAATTTAAAAATCTATTTCACCATTTCAGCATTTATTGTTCATTTTTTGTTCACTAATTCCTATAGTAACTTCCTGCTATGAACCATGATCAGTAATTTTATCATATAAAATGAAGCACTTTCCAGCTCTTTCAATAACACAAAAATATGTCCTCATCACCAAAAATTTAAGACCCAATCGCATAGTGTTTGGCATACTATTCAGAATCTAGTGCCAACTAACTTCAAGTCATATCTCTTTTATTTACATATATAAATCCTGCATTTCAGACAATAGAAACTTGCTGAGGTTTTTCCAATGAAACTCTGTACAATTGTTCTTAGTTGTATACTTGGAACACTGCTACTGTTTTCTCTAGTTAAATCATATGTCATATTCTCTGTAAAGTCTCGGTCATCATAGAAAAACTAGTAGGTCTCAATTAACTATTGTCTCTCAAATCTAATAGAGATAGGCTTAACCTATATTATAATTATTTTTCACTATATTTGTATCTTTCATGAGACTAGTAGTTAATTTTCAGGAATTTACTTTCACATTTACCTCTCTAATATCCACATGCAATTTGGCCCATGGCAAACATTAATAAATGTGTATTTAATGGATAAACAATGAAGTAAATATAAATGCAGCAAAATCACATGAAGGAACTAATATTTTTCTGATAGAAAACTGCCTGTTTTTCCATACTCTGACTTTATAGAATATTTGTGTAGACAACATATTTATAGAGAGAAAAAAATTACTTTTATGTCTCTAAAACTCAGAGAATTGAGTTTTAGATAGAGGAAAACTTTAAGTCCCAGAAAGAGTTGACACAATGTCAAAATCCTATGGACATTTTGAGGAGCAGGTATTTATCTTAGATGTTGCTGACACTAAGAAAGAAAACATTATAAACTATCTTTATAGGAATATAAATTATATTTGGTTGTCTAAAATAAACATTTTGAATGTTTAATATATTTATAAATTTAATGGATATACATAAATACTTCTCTGTTTTAGGAAATTACGAGTTTGGTATAGACAGGTAACTCATATTTTTCCCATTTAAAATAATGGAAAAGAGACTATTGATAGCATTTTCATTCATGTCATCATGTTAAGAAATAGGTTATTTTTAGTAAATGGGAATTATCTGTATTAGATATTTATTCCTTGCAAATCACTCTACTATCTATTGTGAGAAATATGAAACTGGTAGGAGAGGTCCTATCTTCAAAGTGCCTATAACTCAGTTGGAAGAATATGCACACATATATATTAACTACACTATAATCCACATCTAGAAAATATTATAGAATCACAGTTACTCTTCCTATCCAATGCTAATTCATTAAATTGTAGTGGACCGGTGGGGTATTATGTTATTAAAGATTCTATGGCTACAGCCCAGCTGGGGAGAAGAGCACCATGATGCTTAGTGACGTTTGTAACAGAAACTTGCCACCCCTACTCTATGGAGTCACAGAAAGAAAAAAGAGCTTCCGCTTGAAAAGGTAAACTAAATTCTCTTGAAGGTTTTTTTTTAAAGCTGGGCAGGGTATTTTTAGAAGCAGGAGTGAAAAGAAGAAATAAAATTGTTTCAGAAGGGAAGTGTAGATGAGACAATTCAACAGAGAGCAATGGTCCTGTGGGTAGAAGCCAAAGGTATCCATCTGGTCCTCAAAAGAGCAACAAAGGTCAGCTCTCAAGAGCATCTCAGTCAACCTGACACAGGATGGAGGAGGCAGCATCTTGTTTTGATGGGAATAAAAACTAACTCCTGATGCCAATTTGCCTTGCTGTACCAATGCTTGTGCCAAAACTACTCTCATGGTTTTATAGAATGCCTTGTCCATGACATTGTACACAGTATTTTTTAAATTTTATTTTGAATGGGCACATACTATTTGTACATATTTGTGAGATACAGTACAATAATCTGATATATGTGTATCCATAAAGTATTGCCTCTGATCAGGAATGCATAGGGAGCCGAAAACAGCCCATACTTATGGAATCCACTGGTTTCCTTGCTCTCCACATTCTGAAGCAGCTGGCCTCAGGGTTGGTGAAAAGGCTTTTTGAAAATTCAGTTGCAGAGCCACCTAGGAGGAGATACATCACAGGGTGGAACAAGGGTCCCAGAGGGCTATATATGCTCTGAATTAGTACCCAGGATATGGTATTTTGTTGTTGTTGTTTTTACAAGTTCTATAATCAAGGGGTGGAAATAAGAGTGGCACTATTATCCATAATAACCCATTAGAAAAGTTTTGGTTTTCCATTGTCATTACCCTGTGCTATGCTGGCCTAAAGGTTTTAGCTCCAAAGGGAGAAACGCTACTACCAGGAGACATAACAATGATCCATTACACTGGAGGTTAAGACAGCCCCCCCTGCCAGTTTAGGGTAACTCATGCCTCTGAATCAACAGGCAAATAGGGGAATGCTAGCTAGTGTGATCACCCTGACTACCAAGGGGAAGTTGGAGTGTTGCTCCATAGTGAAGAATGTGTCTGTAATGCAGGAGATAGATCTCTTAGGGCATCTTGTAATATTGCCAGGTCCTGTGATTTAGGTCAATTGAAAATTATAACAACCTAAATCAAAAAGGACTTTGAATGGCCTAGATACATGGGAATGAAGTTTTGAGTTGACTTACTCAGTAGAGAATTATGGCTGCTGAGTGTTTTTTGAAAGCAAAGGGGCTTTAGAGAAGATAGAGGAAGAAGACAGTTGTAAATCAAAGCTCCAAATATGTGGTCACTCATGGAAACAAGGACTATAACTGTCATAAGTACATCCTCCTTATTTTGTTATGTTTGTGTTAACAAATATATTTGTTTTCTTTTCCTCTTTAATTTCTTTGTCATGTAACACAAAATTTGTTGACTTTATATTATGCTATTTAAAATTATGAACTATACACCATAGTATTTAAGTCATGAATATCAATGAGAAGAGTGAACATCACTACAAAACTTTACTTCCTCTTCTGGAGAAGGAAGTAGTGGTTTTGATGAATGAAATAGTTGGACCTTCATAGGTAGAATTATGCCTTTTATTTTTTTATTTGAAGATTAAATATGGTTTCCACAAGGTACATGTGGATGCCAAGTTAACAAGATGGACTTGTGATAGTTAACTGTATATGTCAACTTGCCTGGGCCACAGGGTACCTAAATATTTGGACAAAATTTATATTGAGTGTTTCTGTGAGGGTGTTTCTGAATGACATTAACATTCAAAAAGATAAACTAGATAAACTCAGATTGTCCTCCCTAATGCCAGTGGATCCTCATCCAGTTAATGGAAGACCTGAATACAACAAAAGGCTAAGTTAAGAGAACTTCTTCATTTTGGCTGCATTAGCTAGAACATTGTTTTTCTGCCCTGGACTGGAATTGGAACTTACACCGTAAACATGTACATATCTCTATATATGTTTTATTGTTTGTTTTTGTCTTTATCATAGTATTGCAAATTGATACTTAACCCATTAGAAAAGTTTTGGTTTCTACATCCCCAGTCCTTTTTATTTCTTATTTTGAGACAGGGCCTCACTAAGTTGCTGAGGCTGGCCTCAAATTTTTGAACTTCTTGTCTCAACTTCCTGAGTTGCTGAGATTACAGATATGCACCAACATATCCTGCTAAATATGTATGTTTTATATGTATGTAAAACATTATTTATGTTGACCTTATATTACAAGATTTAAGAATTGTCAATTATTTACCACAGTATATAAGTTGTGGGATATCAAAAAGAAGAGTAAACATTACTCAAGAACTTTACCTCTTCTTCTGGGGAAGGAGTTAGTATTTTGATTTTATGTATATACAATATAAATATAAAATAATTTTATACATAAAAATGTAAGGACAAAGCTCTGTACTGTGATTGTGTGTGTGTGTGTGTGTGTGTGTGTGTGTGTGTGTGATATTTCTTTTTTTTTTTCTGGAGAAACCTAACAGCTCTTTTCAATAAATCTCATCAGATTTAACTCATATGTTCTGTTCTCTATTTTCCTGTGCACTTCCTATTTCCTGGAAGGTCAAAATTTTACCTCACCTTTTGGAGACTACTGAGATTTGAGTCTAGTTATAACTCTGGAAGCAAAGAAGAAATGGAAATGAGCAGTGCTTTCTTCATAAAGTGACCTCCACCAGAGAGGCCACTATTAGTGGTTCAAGCTGAGGAAGACTAACCTCTTTATAAATAAATTTTACAACATTTTTCAAAATTTATTATTCTTATTATACACATAGACATATATCACCCTACAAGTCTGCATTTTCCACATATTTATGATTAATGCATTCTTTTACTCTGAGATGTACTGAATACTTTGAAAAATCACTATATAATAATAAACATTTTCTACATTTTTTTCACAATTGTTTATGTTTACCACAAATTAGCATAGAAAAAAATATAAGTCTCAGATTGAACTTAAAGAACATATTATTTTGTGAGAGTCCAAATCCAGTCATAGAAAACACAATATTTTAAATGATTCAATTGTATGTTATATAAATTTGCATTCACTTTTTCTGTGTGCATATTAGTGGTTCATGTCTTCCTCTAAACTTACCAGACTTGTCACAATACACCCTTCCTTTATATATCAGCAACTACAATTGAATTCAACACACATTTCTTCCTGATTTGTTTTCAGAACACATTCATTTTACTATTTTACTGCATTGGGATGCATTATCTATGTATAAAATGTATTTATTAATATACATACTGTTAATAGGTAATATAAACCACATGAATGGGAAGTTATACTCCATGTACATATAATATGTGAACACACATTCTAATGTCATATATAATTAAAAAGTACAAATAAAAAAACTTTTTAATGAATAAACTTGTTTCTAGGCTAGACCTAAACCAAAGACATTGTATTCAAGTTCCAGTGAGCTACAAGCCTGGTTCAGCCCAGACACTGGATGAACAGACCAGCTGGGGCATATCCATGAGCATAATTATTTGGGAAGCAAGTGGAAGCTTTGGAATTATGGTGCTACGGTTTGAATGTGTCTCCCCAAGAGCATGTGTGACAGACTTATTCCCCAATATAACAATGTCAGAAGGTGAAGGCTAACAGGATATGTTGCAAGGACTCCACTGAGTCGATGAATGCTGATAACAAGATGACTGGAGCTGAATTTGAACTCTTCCTCTCTCTAGTCCTACCTTTGCCATTCTGCCATGGGATGACACAGAACGACCTCACCAGATGCTGGCCCTTCCATTTTGGACTTCTTCTAGAACTTTGAGTCAATAAATTTCTGTTCATTATTTTTTAAAAGTAATATATAAATGTGTATTATAATTGTTCTGATTTGGATATGAGGTATCCCCCCAAGTCTTCGATTAACTCAGAAGTATTTAGAGGTAAATGGATTAGATTGTGAGGGCTATAACCTACTTATTCCATCCTGATTTTAATGGGTTGATTAAGTGATAACTCTGGGCAGGCAGAGTATGACTGGAGGAGGTGGGTCACAGAAGCAGAGCTCTAGAAGGGTATATCTTTCCTATGGGCTCCTTCCCCTCTCCTTAGCTCCCTGCATCCTGACTCCACCATGAGCTGAGCAGTTTTCCTTCACTGAGCCTTTCCTCCATGATGTACTGCCTCACCTTTGGCCCAGAGCAAAGGAGTAGTAGTCCATCTATGAACTCAGACCTCTGGAACCATGAATCCCAAATAAACTTCTCCTCCTCTAAGTTATTCTTGTCCAGGTCTTTTGGTCATAGCAATACAAATCTGATAAAACAATAGTATATCATATTTTGATTCTGGCTCATAAATATATTATAATTATGTATTTATCTATGACAATTTTATAGTCCTCTCAAAAAAAAAAAAAAGATTCAGCAATTCAGCACTACCCGGTACTAGTTATATAAAAGTGAGAAAGAGAAAGAAAAAAGGGAAAGAGCTTCCTTCCATGAAATGGAATCTGTAAAATGTAAGATTACTACAACATTATCATTATTTTTAATGAAACAAATGTTGGAAAATGCAATGAGGAAATAGAAACATGAATAGAGTGCCAGGTCCCATGTGTCATATAGGCAGAACTCCAAGATGCCCTCAAAGATTCCCATCCCCTGGTGCACATGCCCTAAGTGAGTCCATCCTCTTGGGTCTTAGCTAGGTTTGTGAATATGAGTATGTTACATTGTAAACATAAAGGAATTTCACACACAACAATTAAATTCCCAAATCCACAGACTCTAACACAAAGGGGGATCATTTTAGGGGGTCTCAGTTAATCAGATTGTTTATTAAAAGAACCCAAATACTCAAAGCGGCACCAGACACTTGACTGTTCAGTTGGCCTTGAAGAAGCCATCCACAATACTAAAGAGAAGTCCACGTGGCACAAAATTGCGGGCCTTCTGGGAGTTAAGAGCACGAGTCCTGAAACCACAAGGAACTGAATTCTGCCAATGATGTAAAAGAACTTAAAAAAGGAATTGAACTCCATATAAGAATGCAGCTTCACTCACACCTGGATTTTGATCTGCTGAGACACTAAACATAGAATCTATCTATACTGTTCCTGAACTTCCAATTTACAGAAACTGTATGTTAATAAATGGTGCTATTTAAGCATCTAATTTGCAATAATTTTCTATATATAAAGCAAAAGAAAACTAATACACCTTGCAAAGAAGACAGTCAAAAATTCAAAATGGATTCACCAATGTTTCATCTTAGAATAATTTTCCAAATGGTTCAGAAACTTTTTCTAAGTGCTTCCTCTTTTAATCCCAGTTGATGGTACTTATTTTAAGAATTTCTGTCTTCCCCCAAAGAAATGTGCTGCTAGATATACCTGTGAGCAAAATAGGCAGGCAGCCAAGTCACAGACAAGAAAGGGAGTCTCAATTCCAATGAAATCTATTGAGAGAAGAGGCTAGCAAGCCAGCTTTAGTGTTGTCACAGGTTCACTTCTTCAAGATTTCAGTTTACATTCTTATCAGACTTCATTTCTTTTCATCACTCAAACATGAATTCTATAAATCCAATAAACCAATGATCTTAAAATGTTTTGGGCAGATCTGTATACTTTTTGGAAAAATGTCTCTTCTATAGGAATCGTATTTATCTGATAATATTTTCTTTCAGTTCCAAATGTAGGTACCTCACTTTCCTGTATGTAAACTGGAGAGTCCCTATGTGTACATTTGACTTTTCATTTGATACCTTCTCATGCTGAGTAGACCAGCAAAGTAGTTCTAGGCCAGCTGCAATTGCTTTGTTTACATAACTTAACACAAGTCCAAGTAAAAGTATTTAAAGATTTTTTCAACTTTAAGTGAATTGTATACTCTAATAGAATCCTTACTTATTTTTGCATTGATTGTAATATAATCAGTCAAGTTTACTACCGGTCATCTTTCCATTGTTCCTATCAATTAGGCACTGATCAGTACAGTAAGTACTAGTTACATGTGACAACTTAAATCAAAATTTAAGTTAATCAAACTAAAATTAATTGCCTCAGTCTTACTAGTCACATTTCAATTACTCAATAAACCACATGTGGCTAGTGACTACCACTTTACACACTGCAGATTATAGAACATTTCTTCACTGGAGACAATTTTTTTTTGGATAATATTGAATTAAGTCTAGATTCTCAAGGCATTACATTAATGCATGTTGTAGTTTACTTCATTTTTATTTTATTTTTATTTATTTGTGTGGGGGTGGTACTGGGAATTTAACAGGAGCACTTAGCATTTTACCACTGAACTATGTTCTGAAACTTCTTTTTTTTTGAGACAGGGTCTAACTAAGTTGCTAAGATTCTTGCTAAAGTTGCCCATGCTGATCTTGAACTCGTGATCCTTCTGCCTCAACCTCCTAAGGTGCAGAATTACAGGTGTTCAATTGCTAATGACTCTTCTGTTTTTAAATCTAATTTCCCTCTTTCTACCACACATTCCTCCAGTGCTCTACATTCTAGAATACTTACCATTCACAAATAAAATATTATGGAAATATTGAACATATGATTTTATGATAATATTCATTCTCTTATCTATCTGAATTTCTGCTAATCCTTTAATCGTCATCTCTAACATCACCTCCTTATATCATTAAGCACAGATACATGTTTACTCTTCTGTGATTCCATTGATGGATTTGTCCTATTAGAGACCATGGTTCACATGGTTTTGTTCAATTATGGATCAAGAGCCTCTAGAAGAAAGGGACTTTTTATTTTCATATTTATACTCCACACACAGGTTTGTAGCAGGCAGCAAATACTTATTAATTTATCTATTCGTGTTTATTGTTCTCTTACATTTGTTTACTAATGCTGGGGTGATAGCTTTATTCACTAATTATGAACAGAAATCCCAAATCTACTAACCAAATATTGGCCATATAAGAAGAGAACTATTGAAAGAAGGATGGAGGAAGAAGCTGCTGTAAACAAGAAATGGCTTGGTAGATAGTGCAACACGAATAACTCACTTCATAAGGAGGCAGAGTTGTTCTTCCTGAAACCCATAAATTTGTATGAGAATGTCCTTTTTCTATCATGAATGAACTAATGCCATAGGTCAAAAACTGAATATGTGTAAGATGTATATGTACAAGTCTGTATACACGTGACTGTGTGTGTGTGTGTTTTTACTTATTTATATTTACATATATTGCAGCTGCATCGTTCTTGGCTTCCAGAGAAAATGGCAGGTAGTCAGAAAACTGAGGAGTCTGTGACTTTTCCTGGAAGATTAAGGGGTGGAGTAGGGCACAGCTGTCCCACACATTGTCATTTCATCACTATTTAGGTAAACTGCTCTGAATCTATAATGTATTCACGAGGACATTTTCCATACATCCCTATTATACCATTCTCCTTTATGCTGCTCTAATTCCACAAAGTGGCTTATTGAAGAGAGAAAAATAAACCCTAAGATGTGCTATTTGTAAATGTTGCATTTACAGTTATGAATAAAAATATTGTTTCACTGTCTAGATGTGAGTCATCCTTTTTGTTTGTTTGTTTTGGTAGCCTTTAGAAAATCAAAATTCTCTAGTAGCTTCCTCTGGCAAAAACAGGAGAGCTCTACAGATTTTAGTCTAGCAGCCTGCCATCAGTCACAGAGCTGGAAAGGCCCTCTAGCACAGAAGACTGTCTGAGTGACGCAGAAGCGTCCTTTTCAAGGGTCTTGGAACATGCAATCACTTGGCTGCCATCAAATGTTTCTAGAGGAAAGGAATCCTCAAGTCCAATAGACCAGAGGGTCTTCTGGCTCTGCCAAGAGGAGTGACACAGGCCATAAAACTGTCTGCTCTCCTCCTCTGCTAAATGTCTTGCCAGAAATCACACAGACTCAGAGCTGTTGAAAGTACGGCTGCTTTATTTCAAACTGCAGCATTCAAGGGACGATGCTTCCTACTCTCTCACTCCATCTGCTGGAGCTTACTCAAAACACTGATCTGGTTAACACTCAGCTAGAAAATTGCATTCCGGAGTATCTTCCACTCCCATATTTTTCCCCCTTGAGAATCAAATCCTCAGGGAGTCTGACTCTCAGCAATTTGAATTTGTTTGCAAAATATTTTTAAGGAAAAAGAAAGTAATGGAGAGGCGAAAGGAAGCCAAGTTCATTCTGAACACCGTACACTTTTTGAACTTCTTTTCCAGAATAGCCTTTTTCTTTTTTTCCTTTTCTTAGAACATTCCACCTTTTCTATTTTGACCTGGCAATTTGTGGTAATTATATCAGTCTCTTGCAGTAGAGGAATGGATCCTCTATTTGAAGTCAGATGACAAAAATTCAGTGCTTTCCTGTAAACCTTAATATCATACTTTTGCCAGGATTCTCAATATTCAACGTGTTGGGAACAGATGCTCCTAAGGAGTTTTCATTAAAAATTCTGCTGTGACAAAAGACGTACTCCAAAATACAGTTGGCTCTGGGATAGGTATAGCAGATTTTCATTTAAAAAAGTCTTCCTGTTTTAACCATGGGTTTTTAATCCTGTCAAGTTAAAAGAAAGAACACTATCGAATATAATTACTTCCTAACATTCCTCTAAACACTCTTTCTATTGAATGTTGCTGACTTGATGTTCATTTCCATATTTTACTTGTGAAAATCAGAAATCCAAACATGGAGGTACATATAGTCTGGCTTTTATATCAGCAAGTTCCAGAACTTTTGAAAAAAAAAAATGCATCTGTACTGAACATGTATAGACTAGTATCTTATAATTTCTTGAACAGTATAGTATAACAACTATTTACGTAGCATTTACATTTCATTTGGTATTGTAACTAATCTAATAATTATTAAAAGTATATGGGAAGATGTTCATAGGTTATATGCAAATTCACCATTTTATAAGGGACTTGAGCATCTGTGGTGTGGGTACCTGCAGCAAAACACGGGGGAATCTGGAACAAATTTCTCCCAAGTGCCAGGGGAAGGCTGCAGCTATGGACCCTGGTTCTGGCCCTTACCACTCTTCTGTTTGCCTCTTAAATTTGTCTTTGATGCTCCTATATTTTTAATTTAATAGACTATATTTCAAAGTAGCTTTGAGTTTTCAGAAAAATTGAACAAAAAACACAGGAAGTTCCCATATACTTGTAATACAACTGATAAACTAATTTTGCTACTATATTATTAGCTACCATACTATAAAGTTCATAGTTGACATTTGGGTCCACTCTGTGTTGTTTAGATTTGTAGATTTTGACAAACACATAATAGCATTTATCCATCATTACTGCGTCATACAGAATAGTTTCCGACACTAAAAAGCACTCTGTTCCATTTACTCTTTCTCCACCACCACTCACCAGTAATACCTGCACTCTTTACTTTTCTGTACTTTTGCCTTTTCCACAAAAGTTATTTAATTAGAATCATATAATATATAGGCCTTTCAGGTTGACTTTTTTTCACTTAGTGCATGAAAGGTACGACTGTCCTTTTGTGACTGAACATCTCATTTCTTTTTATTTTTGAATAAATATACCATTCTATGGATGCACTACAACATGTTCATCTACCCACCATTGAGTTGCTTCCAGGTGTTGGTGACTGCAAATACAGCTACTACAAACATGCATGTGCATAATTTTGCATGGTCATGAGTTTTCATTCATACAGGTAAATACCTAAAAGAATGATGGCTGGATAGTGTGGTAAGACTGTTCAGCTTTTTAAGAAACTTCCCTACTTTCTTCCAAAGTGGCTGTGCTACCAACAGTGAATGAGAGCTTCTTTTGCTTTGTATCCTCCTCCTCATTTGATATCATTAATGTCTTGGATTTTGTCCATCCTAATAAATGCACAGAAACCTATTTTCACTCCCTCTTCTTGTGTCTCTCAGAGCTTTACTATGATCTCTCTGTCACTCACTGACCTTAGAGCAGGAGCATCCCGGGGAAAGCATCTGCTTTTCTTCATATCTGCATCTCTAGGCACTATAGGCCTGGCTTTAGAAGTCCCTAGAATGTGATCTCCCGACTTCAACTGTCCTGCCTTAGAACCAGTCTCTGTCCAGCTCCATCATTCTGAACACTTCATTTCATGCTAGTGTGACCTTGGGTATGTCACATGATAACTCTAAATATTTACTCACTCATCTAAAAACAGAATTTACAATAATCTCTCTGACAGCCTTAAAATTTTGGTAAAGAAGAAATAAATAATATGAATATACTTTATTTAATTTATAAATGTAGTATAAATACTTTACATATACACTATGTAAATATCCTTCTCTCTATCCTCAAATACTTCTCGATGTATTGACTCTTCTCTATTCAATGAATCTTGGCAACATCAGTGAAACATACTTCCAAATTTTCAGAACATTACACATACATATAAACACACACACACACACACACACACACACACACACACACACACCCTCTAAATATCTTAATTGAATATAAGCCAAGTGATAGCAAGATTTGAAATTTTTTGCACTTTAATGACAATGCACACTGAATGTACCATCTTGAATATAATATTCATTTGAAATTAATTCTCTGTTTAAAAGATTCAAGTGTATAGTCTATTTTTCAGTTATTTTGTACAAAGTATTTTACAAATATACAATTATAATTGAAGGAGCTGGTGTTGACAATTGGGATTGGGGAGCGTGGGAATGATAGTGAGTGGTTAACAACAATGATAAATATTGCTGATGTGACAGAGGAAGTAAGTGAAACTATCTTTCCTGCATTCCAGAACTGGTACAATATTGTCCAACGCCATTGCATTTCTTCCTCTTGTTGGTTTTTAAGACTGCTCACCTTGTCTTTGGTATTGTAAAAATTTTAATGTATATTAGGTTGGAGTAATTATTATCCTAACCTTTCAGATCCATTGGGAATCTTATATCTGTTTCTTTCATTAGTTCAGATAGTTCTATCTATATTTTATCCAACATGTCTTCATGTATTACCTCTCCTCTATTCATTTCATCTTCTATAACACCAAGGAAACATACTTTACAATTTACAACTTAGTCTTCCTCGTCTCTTTACCCATCCTACATTTTTTTCATCTTTAGATTTCTCTATACCAACTTCTAGATAACTCCTTTAGACTAGTCTTTAAGCTCCTCTTTTCTTTTCAGTTTTATTTTCTTTGAAAATTATCCACTGAGGTAATAGTTTTAGTTATTCCATTTTTATTTCTAGAATCCCTCAGTTTTTTTTTTAATTTTTGATAATTTTTTACACTTCATATATAGATATTTTCAAGTCACACTCATTCTTTAAACACATTAAATGCATTTTATACTATCTCTGCAAAATCCAATGTCTACAGTCTGTGGACATATTTTCATTATCTACTCTTTCTGCTGATTCTGGCTTACATTGCCTCTACTCCTCAAATGCTTGGTTATTTTTAACTGTTTGTGGCTTATGGTCTTGAAAAAAATAGCCTTATGGATATTTTGTAGGTTAAAATAAAAGTGTCCCTCTAAAGATAGTTACTGTCTTCCTGCATACACCTAGATGCACTATCACTTTATGATCATTTTGAAATTTTTTCACAGCCTAGGAATTTTTGGCTTGGTTTTCTCATTTTGCAATTATTAGGTGATAATAATTGGGGCTACAAATCTGCTATTCAACTCTAACTATGATTACAATTTGGAGGGGGGCTTTTTCTCTCTATTCAACAGAACTCAGAAAATTTCCCCTATTGTTCAGGGAACAGAGTACAAGGGTACAGAATTTCTTCTGATTCACCATTCCTTTAATTTTCCTGCTATCTGAAATCCTAACTTAATATGGGGAAAAAAGCTCTCATCAGGTTTCTTTCTTGGGTGGTTGTAAGTCCTGGGTTTCAAGTTCCATTCCTCTAAAGTTTCAGTTATCAAAACTGAAGTGGAGATTTTGTCTTCCAGGCAAAAAGAGCAGTACTCCCTTATCACTTGGGTTCCAGGTGATCTTGGCTTGGTAATTCCTTATTACCTTGTCATCTCTTTGATGATCTTTGAAAGGTACTTGAAAAATATTTTATCAGGCATCTATTATTAACTTTAACAGGAGGATTGGTATGAAGGACACAAGTGTCATAACCCTCGGAATAGAATGAGATGTACAACACTTTACAAATTGCTTAAACTGAGTTTAAATCTAAGTCTGCTTAGAAATGGAACAAGATACTGAGAAAACAAGCCTAGCCAGAAATTAAATTCATAAACCCACCCCAGGGTCTCAGAAATAGTAATATCATTATTCTGTAGCAAGTATATACTGGTGAGACTTTTTATAGTGTGCCTTTTAGGGAAAAAAATGTACAGCTGATTTTTTTAATCAACCTTGTACTTAAAAAATTTCTGCAATTGTAGATAGAGAACCAAAGATACCTCTCAAAAAATAATAAAGAATCTTACTCAAAGAACCAACTCAACCTAACTTGTAACAATAGATATGAGAATGTAATGGAACAAAGAGAATAAAACCAAAGCATTGCAAACAATCAGAGAAATTGGAGATATTGAAACCAGTCCTGTCAGAAAGTATTTAAAGTTTTGTATCTGTAAAGGTTTCACCAATTTATTAATGGATGGTAGACCTGGAATTCCACATCACAACTTCACTCTAGACCAGTCATAAGTTAAATTTTATTATATAGTTCTATGCTAGTTAATTTCAAAGTAAATGGTGTATATCACATTTACTTTTATTTGAATTCAGCCATTTTTTGTTTGCCTTTTTTTTAAAAAAAAAACCAGTCCCAAATTAGCATTCCAAATAAAACAATTTTTCCAGCTAGTATTTACTAAAGATATAGGAACCAGGAGAATCTCATTTGTTTGTTTGTTTGTTTCCAGAATGCAACCAAACCAGACTTATTTCTTCCTGGATATATGTAAAAAGTAAGATAGAGCTATATGAAGGGGAAAATAGATATGTTATTTATTTGTATGTTTTGTGTTCTGGGAAGAAATGAGAGAAACTGATTCCCTGGCAGAAATATAAGTACATCAGAAGCTTTCTAATAATTACATGATGTACACACTTCTTTAACTTCATTCTGTATTGTTTTAAATCGGTTATATAAATGTTGACCTCTGTAAGACTGCATATGAAATGCTTAATCATAACATTTCAAGGTAAAATGGCTTTTTATGGAAACCTTCATTACTTGAAAGCCTCCATCATCCACTTTCTTGATCAAAATAGGTAGTGACCTGTAAAGTAGCCAAGAAATTTATACTTGGAGTGGCTTTCTGCTGATGGATGAAGGAGCAGGCAAAGATTCTTCCTAGTAAAGTGTGGGCGGGTAATTTTATGTGACAGCCACATTATGAATGAGGCAATATGAGCATGAAACAGTTCACAGCATTCGCTTCTACCCAGCTCTGCTGATTAAAAAAGCAAGGTGTGGTTCAAAAATTATCTAAACCGCCAGTAACTTTTGGCTTCTCCTAGCAGTCCGCCTATATGAGAATACACTAGAGGTTCTGGAAAGGAAGCCATGTCATCATTGGCAAGAAGACTTCCAGAATTGGCCCCAGTTGGTTTGACTGAGCTTTCCAGTGCAGCATGAAGTATGGAACTGGTGCATGTAATAGCATGAAGCCCCATATATTAAATTCTGAATATCACTCAGAACGGTTGTAAGCTTTATCAGAAATCCTAGATGCAGGCATCTTTTCAGGATCTCAAGCACTGAAAGGATCCTTTGTAATATTGCTCACTGTAGAACAAACATTGTTGTCATCAGCAGGTTTGGATCTTCTGGGAGTCTGCATTCTGTCAAGGCTCTTGGCAGAGATTCAGGTAGAGAAACATTTACTTTAAAATGATTAATTATTCCCAACTCAATTTTGCCGAGGACCATGCTTTTTGTCCTCTCTTTTGAGTCATTGATCCTGAAACACTTCTGCAACTTGCTCAGCTTTCAAATTAACATGTATACTTTGAAAAATATACATACTTGATTAAATCTTTCTTTTCTCTGGAAGCAGATCACGACAGACTCTGTTGAACAAGCATTGTGTAAATATCTATTTTATTAGTATTATTATTTGAATGGTATAATTTAATTAGTCCACTTCTAAACTACATTTATGGGCCAGCTGGTAAAGCCTGTATTCTGAGACATAATCTTGATTTGATAGGGTTTTAATAATTCAGTTACTGTAAAAGTGTATAGCACTTAACATATTACACAATAATATCATTAAACTTTTTCACCATCAACAATAGAATAATCTAAGACTCAGTTATTTTCTAGTATGTGTAACCTACAACTCAGAATGCAAAATCTAAGATTGTTCTAAATATCAACTATGGTATAATTCATTTATACTACTAATGAAATATACTGAATACTTTTTAAGACAAGTGAAAAATTAAGAAGGGGAAGAAGGTGGTCTGGGGTTATAGTTTAGCTCCAGAGCACTTGTCTAGCACATGTGAGGCACTGGGTTCAAGGTTCTGCCCCACATAAAAATATAAAATAAATGTATTGTGCCCATCTACAAATAAAAAAAAATGAAAAAAAAATGAAGGGAAAGAAGGAGGAAGAGTACTACATGTTTGTGTTTGGGCCTGCTCATGCATTTGTGTCTCCAAAAATAACCAGTTAGTAAAATAATGTAATTTATTCACATAACTTACTATGTTTTAATTTAAATATAAATTTCGGCTTCAGGTTTTAATATAGTTTACTTTTGGTTGGAAATGAGTGAAAAACAAAATGAAGTAACAGGAAAGCATGTAGGTTTAAATTTTTCTCCCCAGTATTCATCTTAAGAGAAAAACTGGATGAATTACTCCAGGTTCTCCAGAGAAACAGAACCAATGGGATATATTTATTATAAGGAACCAGCTAACATGATTATGAAAGCTGTCAACTCCAAAATCTGCAGACCTGGTGTTCTCTTTTCGGTCCAAAATCTAGCAGGCTGCTATTGGCCCAGGAAAATCTGATATCCCAGTTCTCATGTTTTCAGGAAGAAGATTTCAGTTTTTCTCAGGAAAGACTTACCTTTTGTTCTATACAGGCCTTCAGATAACTGGATGAGGCCCCCCACATTATGGAGAACAATCTGTTTTACTCTGTCTACCCATGCAAATGTGAATCCCATCCAAAAACACCTTCATGAAGACACACAGGATAACGCTTGACAAAATATCTGGCCACCTTTTGGCCCAGGCAAGTTGACACATGAAATGAAACACCACACTGTCCAAAGGGAATAATTTACAAGTGATTCAGAAGCTGGCAGAACTTGCTAGGATAGCCTGGGTAGCATCAGAAAGGAGCCAAGTCCATGCTGGTCAAATTTTTCCAAATGTTTTTAAACACCTCTTTTATCAAACTAGAAACTTGTACAAATGATAATCACATTTGAAAATTAAGAATTATAAAGACTCTCACTCTGTATTGTTTTCCAAATTGTCCTTATATTATAAAATATTATTTTTAAATCTCATGACTATTGTGAATAAAAAATTCTTGAAATCTTCCTTTAAATGCAGGCAAGTATTTTTTATAAGTCGACTACTACTGACTTTCTCTTTCAGGATTTATTATTTTTTCATTTCTTAGGGCATTCAACAAGGATTAATATTAAGTACTTAGAGGTGCCAAATTTTGATTTATGTGTGATGCATTGATAGTCAAGCAACATAAGAAAAGTTTCTATTTCAAGAAAGATGTAAAGGTATTTGACAATTTGTACCAGGGATCCACCTACTATGTTCTCTGAGTCAAATCTAAACCACTATCTTTTTCTGTGAACAAAGTTCTATGGGCACACATTCACATTCATTTGTATATGTATCATCTCCTTTTCTACACAATGATAGAATGGACCGAAAAGAGAACACCAGGTCTGCAGATTTTGGAGTTGACAGCTTTCATAATCATGTTAGCTGGTTCCTTATAATAAATATATCCCATTGGTTCTGTTTCTCTGGAGAACCTGGAGTAATTCATCCAGTTTTTCTCTTAAGATGAATACTGGGGAGAAAAATTTAAACCTACATGCTTTCCTGTTACTTCATTTTGTTTTTCACACATTTCCAACCAAAAGTAAACTATATTAAAACCTGAAGCCGAAATTTATATTTAAATTAAAACATAGTAAGTTATGTGAATAAATATCATTCCTGAGGACACATAGTCCACAAAGCTGGAAATATTTACTATCCAGCCATTTACCAAGGAGTATTCTAACTCCTTACATACTACCACCACTAAAAAAGACCTTGTGCATCATACTGCATCAATGGGAAAAGTTCATGGGACCAAAAATGAAAGAAAATTTCAAAATTCACTTTATTCAATATAGAGATTTGAAGATGTATAATAATGGTTCTCACAGGCTAATCTCTGAAATGTGTGAATATGTTATTTTACATGGCAAAACTTACTTACAAGATGTAATTAAACCAAGGATTTTGATATTGAGAGAACCCAAAATGTAAAATTATCCCATACTCAAGAATGAGGTTAGGTGGACCTGAGGTTATCATAATGAATCTTATAAAAGGTAGATGGACATCACAACAGCATCAAAAGAAGATGTGATGATGAAAGCAGAGGTCAAAAGAGAGAGAAATATAGGTGGTAACCGGCTATACTTAGGACTTTGAAGATGGAGGAAGGAGCCACAAGCCAAAAGTTCAGCTTGATGTCTACAAGCTGAAAGGGCAGGAAACAGTCTCCCCTGAGAGTCTCTAGAGCAATTAACTCTACCATTAATTTTGAACTTCTTGGGTCCAGAACTGCAAAATAACTAATTTTATATATTAAGTCACTAAACTTGTGATAATTTGTTACAGCTGCAATAGGAAACAAATATTGCTATTATGTAGTAGAGATTGTCTCTATAGATGTATATCTTGACCTTCCTAATTGTTACATATGGAAATAATGTTAGATAATGTTTAGTGTTAAGCAGACCAGTGTCTCTAGGTCAACTGTCTTACAGATGATGGATAAAATAATAGTAGATATTCCACTGAGCCATTTGGGGTGCTCAATAAGTTACAGTATATGTGAAGCATTTAGTGCAGTGTCTGGCGTGCAGTAAATGCAGATGTCATGACCATCAGTAGCCTCAACCTGTCTCATATAAAATCAAATCAAGGCCAATTTTAAGTATAAAATCTTACAGGTTTAAAATATGATCATGGTGCAGTGATTTTTCTCAGATGCTTTCAGAGGGACATCTGGTAATCATGATTCAATTTTCATGGTTTATTTGTTGATGTGATCTATTTAGTTCATGTATTTAATTTAGTTTCTATAACTTTCACACCTTCAACCTTTATTATTTGGGTTACAAATAGCCTCAAAATTAGTTCTGCTTAATTCACTTCTATTCACAGTGTAAAGGGATAAAGGTTCTTGTGAAATACAATGTAGATCTCATGACCCCTGCACTTAATACTCCATGTTCCTTATAATGGCACAGATAGGAGTTTATGAATAAATAATTAAATAGTCACTAAACATGGAACTTGAGATGTTAATTCTCTCTCTCTCTCTCTCTCTCTCTCTCTCTCTCTCTCTCTCTCTCTCTCTCCCAACCCATACTCATTTGGTTAAAGCATACCTCCAAGAAAGCATTACTCTTCAAAATTATAAGACTGAAGATGTAATCTCAGTAGTACAATAAAATCCTCCCCAGATAAAGCACTCAATTATCATACCTGCATTCTCCTAGTCTGGGAGACCCCTATTACTCAGTGAATCTGGCTCCATCAGCATTTCCAAGAAGCCATCTTCTTCCTAGCAATTTATTTCTCCTGTCATTTGGCAAGAAAACATCACTGTTTTGTTTACAAAGTGAAAGTTTAAAGAAAATGACATAAAAACTCTTTAAAGAGAAGGCCATCCTCAAAACCAATATGTCTATTAAAGTATTGATATCAAATAAGACATTTCCTAGCCAATATGATATTTTGGTAATGTAAAAATAAGCTAGAGTAAGGGAAAGTGCATAAAAAGATTATTATCTTTTTCTTATTAACTGGAGCCTTCTAATGCAATTTATGTGTAACATCAATTCAACATTAACTTCACACTAGCCTCCTGATGAAGGTGGAAAATAGGACCAAAATGTACTTTTACAACCTGGCATGTGGCATTCTTTTAAAATCAAGAAGCAATGAAAAAGATCCCAAATTAAAAAAAAAAAAAATGAAACCACATGCAAGCTGCACCTCATCCAAGAATGGATGTCATACATCTTTCAATGTTTTTATGCCTGCCTTGATACCAGTTTTATTTGGACTATAGAACCAGCAGGAGAAGACTACAGCTTTCTCTGCATTGTGGATAGTTATTTGCATATTATAAGTACTCAGGAAAAGTTTCTAAGAGTAATGACTCAGAAAACAAATCACAAGTAATAAATTCTATTGCACTTCACACATATATTACTTCACCACCAACATAGATTATTTTGCAACTTCTCATGTTTACTTATTCAATGCATATTTCTGGGAAAGAGGCAATTCCTCATTACTCTGAAACATTTTGTGCCATCTACTTTGGTACAACTGAATGCCACGTGAGTTTTTTATCTTCATTCTTCTTGATACTTTCTCCAAGTTTAGTACATGTCCATCCCAGCTATGGTCCTACTCTACAAAGTTTGTAGAGTAGGACCATACTGATTGACATTTATATTTTGAATCAAATATCATTTCTTTTGGACATATGATATATTCCCAAATTTGTGAATAATCCGATTTTAAACACTTCTATAAAGAAACTCACACTTCATTACATGGCTAACAAAGCTTCATGGGAATTGTGGTTTAGTGATCTGTTGTCACTTTCACCAGAATTTTGATACTGATATCATGGATTCGTTTACACATAGGGTTTAATAAAACATTAGTGTCTATAATATAAGAAATTTCTGAGTCAGTTTGAGAACCTTCCATTGTTTATTAATTCAACAGGATTTTTAAACAGAAGCATTATTTTATTACTTAGTTATGATGAAAAAAATAATAATTCACAGGATCTTAAAAGTTACTAAAAATAATCTTACTTCTCTAGTTTTGTTTTTTAATAGGCTATTTTAGGACAGTTTTAGGTTCACAGAAGAATTGATCAGAAGATATAGACATTTCACATTGACCTCCTGCCCCTACAATGGGTAGCCTCCCCTTTTATCAACATCCTCTACTAGAATGGAGAACTTGCTATAATTGATGAACCTCCATTGACACGTCATAATCAACAAAAGTCCATAGTTGACATTAAAGTTCATTCTGAGTGCCATACATTCACTGGATTTGAACAAATGCATGTATCTTCCATCATGGTGTCATATCAGAATAGTTTCACTGATCTAAAATTCTCCTATGCTTAGCTCATTCATCCCGCTGGTCTCCTTAATACCTGGCAACCACTAATCTTTTTACTATTTCCAAAGTTTTTCTTTTCTAGAATATAATATAGTTGAAATCATACAGTACATAGTCCATTCAGAGTGGCTTTTTTCACTAAAAATATGCATTTCTTAGTAGCACATGTTTTTACATAATATGCACTTAGTTTCCTCCATGTCCTTTTATGATTTAGCTGCTCATTTCTCTAAGGCTGAATAATTCTCATTGTCTACATGTACCATTTTATTTACCCTTTCACCTATTAAAGGACACCTGGGTTGCTTCCAAGCTTTGCTAATTATGAATAAAGCTGCTATAAACATCTGCGTGCAGGTTTTCACGTAGGCATAAGTTTTTGATTCACTTGGCTAAATAACAAGGAGCACACTTGCTGAACAGTATGGTTATATTCTATTACTTTTATAAGAAACTGCTTTCCAAACTAACTGTACCTTTTTGCATTCTCACTAGCAATGAATTAGAGTTTCTCTAAATATTTGCCAGTACTTGATGTTGCCAGTGTTCTGGATTTTGTTAATTCTAACAGGTGTGTAGTGGTATCTTGTTGTTTTTATTTTCATTCCACTGATGACGAATAATTTGGAAGAAGTACCTTTTCATATGTTCATTTGTCATTGCTAGGTCTTCATTTGAAGGATGTCTGTTAGCCTTTGGCCCATTTTTTAATCTGGTTGTTTGTTTTTCTATTGTTGAGTTTTCAAGAGGACTTTGTATATTTTTAGATAATAGTCCTCTATCACATATGTCACTTGCAAAAATTTTCTTCTAGTCTGTTCTTTCACAGAAGTTTTTTAATTTTAATGAAGTCTAGCTTATCAGTTATTTCAAACTGATTTTCAGTTATTGAACCAGTTATATATATCTAGGACAAATGTCCCTCAGCGGTGGTATAAAATTTTTTTTATATATTTCTTGTTTGATTTGATAATGTTTTTTATGGATACTTTCATCTACATTCATAAGAGATGTTGGTTTGTAGTTTTCTTTTTTTTATAAGTTTTTTTTCCATGCCTTTATCTTATTTTGAAGTTGTGGTAATGTTGGTCTCATAGAATAAGTTAGAAAGTAATCTCCATGCATCTATGTCCTGAAAGATATTATAGAGAATTGATATTTTAAATTTTCCTTAAGTATTTGGTAGAATTTTTTTTTTTTTTTTTTTGGTACTAGGGATTGAACTAAGGGGTACTGGAACACTGAGCCACATCCCCAGATCAATTTTGTATTTTTATTTAGAGACAGGATCTCACTGAGTTACTTAGTTCCTTGCAGTTGCTAAGGCTGGCTTTTAACTTGTGATCCTCCTGTCTCATTCTCCCATGTTGCTGGTATTAAAGGTGTGCACCACCACACCTGGCAACATCTTACATTCCTTTTTTTAATTATTTATTTTAATTAGGTATATATGACAGCAGAAAGCATTTTGATTCTAGCACACACTTTGCAATATGATGTTGTGCCTCACCAGAGGCCCAGAAAAAAAAAAAGCCAAGTGACCAGACACTGATATCTCTGAAACCATGAGCCAAAATAAGTCTTTCCTCATTTAAGTTGTTTTTCTCAGACATTTGCAACAGCAATGAAAACCCGATGAGTATGGATGTAATCCTTGACTTTTCTCCTCTGCACGTAAGCATTTCCCTCCCCTTTTGGCTTCTTTCAGAATTTTCTCTGTTTTTGATTTTCTGTAGGTCTGTAGTTCACAAATTATATGCTTAGGTGTAGTTTTTCTGACATTTAGTGGCTCTCTCAGTTTCTTGAATCTGTGGTTTAATTTGTTTACAATAATTTGGGGAAATTCTCAGGCATTATTATGTCAAATCATTTTCTTTTCCTCTTTTTCTTCTCTGCTTACTTTCCCCATTATTCATATGTCACACTTTTTGCAGCAGATCCACAGTTATAGGGTTGTCTCTTCTGTTGTCTATGCCACCAAACACCCACTAGTTATTCTTTTGGATTTTCAATTTTGAGGTTTCTATAGAAATAGCCTCAGGCTCAGAGGTTCTTTCTTCAGTTATGTCCAAGCTACTAATAAGTCCATCAACAGCGTTCTTCAAACTGGGCATAGTAGTGCATACCTACAGTCTCAGAAACTCAGGAGGCAGATGCAGGAGGATCATAAGTATCAAGCTGGCTTTGGCAACTTGGCAAGACCATGTCTCAAAACAAAAAATAAAAAGGACTAGGGCTGTAGCTCAGTGGTAAAGTGCCTTTGGGTTCAGTCCTCAATACCAAAAAAAAAAAAAAAAAAGTAGTATTCATTTTTTATCTCTGCTACTATGTTTGGTATCCAGCATATCTTTTTGGTTGTTCCTTATTCTTTTTATTTCCTCCTTTTTTATGAGTTATATATTTTTATTGCATGTTGTCTACTTTATAGATTAGCGTATGTAGCATATGAATCAGTTTTTTTAAATTCTCAATTTGATAGTTCCAACATCACTGTCTGCTTTGTTTTCTCAAACTATGTGGGGGTTTTGTCTTTGTTTTTCTTTTGCCTTTAATGTGTCTTATAAATTTTTCTTTATAGACATATGTATCAGGTAAAAGGAACTGCTGTAAATAAACCTTTAGTAAAGTTGTCTTCAGGTAAAACAGGAGGGGCAGTGTTCTCTATTTCTGGGGTTAGACCTAGGTCTTTAGGTGAGTCTGTACCTTTGGATTGTAAATTGGTTACAGGCTTCTCCATCTTCCCTACTTCTTAGGTGAAAGGAGATGGTTCCAGTGAATGGAATTGGGTATTTTCCTTCCTCCCATGCCAGTAAAGTTCTGACAAAATCCCACCAAGGCAGACATTGATTAAATAGTTTATCCTAAGGGCATACTTTGTTAAGAACAACAAAATGCTCTGAATATTTCAAAAGTTTCCTTCCCAATTCCTCTCCTGGAGCTTGAGGAAATTCTTCTCAAGTATTTATTACAAGTACCTGAAACACACACAAGTTTGACTCTCTTCCATCCCACTGGGTGCCCTGGAGTTTTTAAACCACAGAGTCATCCAGTTTAAGCCTCCAACAAGGCGTCAATTACATCTCACATTTCTTTTCTCCAACACTGGTACCCACAAATTGCTATTAATGGATTTCCATACTGGTAAGTTGTGATTCTCTATATTCATTTATTGGTCATTCCAATTTGAGGACAGTAGTTTGTTCTGTTATTTTGTGTCTCTTTAAGAATATAAGATTCCTTTGAAAACTTGGAATAGAACCACCTTTTGACCCAGCTACCCCACTCCTCAGTTTATACACAAAGGACTTAAAATCAGCATACTATAATAATACAGCTACATCAATGTTGATAGCAGCTCAATTCACAATAGCTAAACTGTGGAAGCAATGTAGATGCCCTTCAATAGATGAATGGATAAAGAAACTGTGGTATGGGGCTAGGGTTGTGGCTCAGTGCTAAAGCACTTGCCTCGCACAGGTGAGGCACCAGGTTTGATACTCAGCACCATATAAAAAAATAAATAAACAAAATAAAGGTATTGTGTCCATATATAACAAAAAAATATTTAAAAAAGAAACTGTGGTATATATACACAATGGAATATTACTTCATATTAAAAGAAAATAAAATTATGGCATTTGCAGGTAAATGGATGGAGTTGGAAATATCATGCTAAGTGAAGTAAACCAACCCAAAAAAACCAAAGGTCAAATGTTCTCTCTGATAAGTAGATGCTGATCCATAATGGGGGGCACATGGGAAAAATGGAGGAACTTTGATGGGGCAAAGGGACAGAGGAGTGGGGAGGGGGCACAGAGGTAGGAAAGGTAGAATGAGATGAACATTTTAACTCTAGGTACATATATGACTGCACATGTGGTGTAACACTACATCATGTAGAACCATAGAGATGTAAAGTTGTGCTGCAATTATGTACAATGAATCAAAATGCATTCTGCTGTCATATATACCTAATTAAAATAAATAATTTTAAAAAAGGAATGTAAATTTTATAAAAGGAAGTTGCCAGGTGTGATGGTGCACACCTTTAATGGCAATAGCATGGGAGAAGGAGACAGGAAGATCACAAGTTCAAAGCCAGCCTTAGCAACTTCAAAGTGCTAAGCAACTCAGTGAGACCCTGTCTCTAAATAAAAATACAAAGGTCTGGGGATGTGGCTCAGTGTTCCAGTACCCCTGAGTTCAATCCCTAGTACCAAGAAAAAAAAAAAAAAAAGATTATAAGAAGTTGTCGGGAGTTGTTTTTGTGTTGTTGTTGTTGTTTTACATTTGTTGTTAATATTTTTAGTTTTTTCAGCTCTTTACTTACTAAGAAGACAGAATGGTAACTTTGAAGCTTGTTAGAATAGAGTGAAACTGCATTGTCAGTGTCTACTTCTGTAGTGTTGCACCAGATTCCAGCCACCAACCAGAGACTTTTTTTCAGGTTTTTGTCTGACAAATTCAAAGAAAGAAATCCATAGATAAGGAAAAGTGAGTGTAAAAGAGTAGTGTCCATTCAAGTGCGAAGAAAAGAGACAGAGTTCTCACAGAGCAAGAGGGGACCCAATAGGGTTGCCACTTATGTGTACTAGTCAAAGGGCTTATATTGCTACTTATACACTTATATAACATGATCCATATCTGTGCTAATTGGGTAATGGAAAATTGTCAAAGCTTCTGGTCAAAACCTGTGTTAGACAGGTATTGGAACAGCGTTCAGGTTATTGGTTTAGCCTGCAACATTAGGATTGGTAAGCCCTTCAGTCTATAGTCTTCACACAAGTCTCTTTTGGCCAACTCCCTTTTCCCACCATCCAAGGACAAAGGATTTGATTAGAAGTTTAGATTAATAACAGGCCGTACTGTAAGTTTGTAGTTCCTCTTTAGATTTTTAAATATTATATTTCTCCTTTAAAATCTAGAATATGTTAAATTAATGAATGAATAGGCATTTGGATAAATAATTTTTGAGAATAACATTAAAAACATATTGTGCTAGAATAGGTGTGTACCTTCCTAGTGGTACATCTCTTTTAAAAAGGTCAGAGATCAGAAACATGTAAATATTTTGTGTGAAGCAAACTGGACTGTGTTCTTTGAGACCTGTACTCATGTCCATGAATAAAAAAATACAGATTTACTTTTTATAAAGAATTTAAAAACCATTTACCTGAATTAATTTATTTAAAAGATATACCACTTGAGTGGCAGAATAAATTATACAGATATTAAATTATAGTTTGTATTCTGCTCCTATATGTATGCCTACTTCCACTTCCTTACCAACTAAAAATTATTTGCTGAATAAGACTTAGTATCTAACTAGTGGAGACATGGCAGTCAGCAAACAGACCAAAGTTCATACCCCTTGGGCTTGCATAAAAATCCCTACTCACAAGAATGTGCAAGGAAACCTTTGTATTTTCTTGACTATGATTCTAATGCAATAGGAGACAAAAATAAAGTTCACCAAGATCCAGTCTCTTTCCCAGATGTGGCTTTGGGCATGACTACTGCATCACTGGTGACCAAAGTGAAGAGAGAAGCAGAGGGGGCAATTTGTGCCTGCTATAAACTGAGAAAGAGGAAATTCTTGAGAAGAATGGGTATCATGAGCAGAAGTAAGACTTAATTTCCCACCCAATGGGACCTGGAAGCATTTTGCATTGTCTTTAGGTAAGTATAGAAGCTATAATTTCCTATACCAGGAGTTACAGAATAAAATCCATACCTACTAACCATGTTTAATTGTAGAATTTTTAGAAAAAAAGTTACAGCATAATTTTAGAGAACATAAAAAATTAAAATAAATCATTTTTTGTGGTACCATTATTCCAGGACAACACTGTTTTGTGGCGAATATTTTGATTTTTTTTTTTTTTTACAAACCACAGATAATATTTATTCACTTGCATTTCAAAGGCTATCTAAAAGTTCATAGAATAAGTGTATACCTTCCTAGTGGTACATCTCTTTAAAAAACTTTGGAAATATATGGAAGTATAATCATAAGTGTTTCTTTAGTTATAATTGTGGTCTTACTGGCAGTAAACGACTCTTTAGTACACATATTTAGATGGCTGCTACAAAAATAAAAAGTTCCAAAATTCATTTTTCATAAGGCAGCTAACAATAAGGAAATCCACTCATACTTTGGTTACCTTTTGGTTCTAAAATCAGAGTATAAAGTGTAAAATCATATGTATAAAAGAACCCTTAAAAATTCTCTTAAGAGGCACCAAGAGGAGACCCACTCTTAGTAAGTTCTTCCAGCCTGTTTTAGACCAACATTAGTGAAAACTGTGGTTTCTTTTTGGTACAGCACAGTTGAGGCAATTGAGTTGCTTCTTGATACCACACTGCAAGAGAGCTATGTATCCTGACTGAAAAGAACCTCACAGTCCTGTGAAATTCTTATCCCCTGAGAAGCACATGGGGACTGATGCCCAGGGAAGAAATCATAGATTTAGGTGTCCTTTGGTATTGCTTGAGACACAGGGGAAGGGAAGGCTTCATGAAGGAGACAGCTTTAATCCGTTTTCTGAAAGTCATGTAAGATAAATGGAAAGATGATGTAGGAGATAAGCCCAAGTGTGAAGCTGGAGGTCTGGCATAAGGATGTGATAGAATATCCAAGGTATCAGGTTGACAATTTAAGGGAAGCTTCCAAGGAAACATAGAAAAAGAAATATTCAAATTAAAAAAAAAAAAAGAATGGAGTGAGGGTTCATCTTGCTTAGCACGAGAATGATAAGTTTAAGTCAAAACTTGATGGTACTCAAGATGCCATGGAGAAAGACTACCAGGATCATTCAGTGAATGAAAGTTGAGGCTCTGATTGCCTGGCAACAGGCTGCCATAAACAAAGTCCTCCCACAGAACTGCACCTGAGCTCAGCTTCCTGGCGGCCTAAGTGCACTCCCTTGCCCAAAGACCTGGTGTTTTCAGACAACTCTCTGGAGAGCTGGCAAATACACTTATTAAAACTTGACTCTTATCTCTTCCAATATTGCCCTCCCACATGTACATGAGAATGTTGCCTGGCAGATGGACAGTGTTCCCTATTCAGGGAAGACAAACCCACGGTGTGTCCAGAAGCACCCCATCTTCAAAGAATGCCTCAAGGGGAAATAAGACGTCATTCTCTTCTCTTGCTAAACTTAGCTGTTCCCCTACTAATGCCTAATCTCTACTCAGACTACCACATCATGGAGTTCTCCCTAACCCCCTTCTCTGTGGTTACTGGCAAGTTTAAGTCACTACAAATTCACTGTAGGGCTTTTGAGCAGTGAAATTTAATTCCAGAGGCAGGCACTATTTGGAAATAAGTGTACTGAGAAAAAAATCAGCTAGAGTCAAGGAGATAAGTCAGGAGTTTAAATATTATTAAAAGTCCTAAACTTTGAAAATGGTATGGTATTACCACTCCTAACTGTGGCCCAAAATAAAATCAATGCTTAACTATTAATAATAAAGCATGTGTAGTTACACTTCAATACATTTTTTTTCAAAGATTTCAGAGAGAAAAATCATGGAAAGGCTCATTAAATTTGAACTATGTCCATCTTTACGATATCCTTGTTTTGCAGTACCCTAAGGGGATGCTTGAATGCTCATTGGGTAGTACAGCATAGGTTTGGGGCTAGTGCTTTCTAGATGAAAAGCAATAGGAATGTTAAATGTTGAACTGGCAGTGAGCATAGAACAGAAAAGAGAACTAAAGGGAATAGGAGTGAAATTGCCCTCAAAAGAGAACTGATTGGAAAAGTTGGAGGGCAAGGGACAGAATTAATCATGACTCTGGTTTTGGAAGTTTTTATAACAGCATTCTAATGACATTATCCAAGAAGCAATGAGGAGGAGGAGGAAAAGAGGGCAGAGGTGGAAGAAGAGGAGTAGAAACAGAAGGAAAAGGAAAACAATAATATTATTATTATAGTTAACATTTATTGAGTACTTACAAGGTGCCAAGAACACTTCTAAGCACTTTATTTGCATTGCTTCAAATATCTTGGCATGTGATTACTCACAGGAGGACTAAACTGCTTTACATGAACATATTTATGGCTGAACATATGTTCTTCGCATTTCACTTGAACATATATGGAATTCTCACAGAAATGTATGGCTATATTTCTCTCATATACATAGTGACATTTAAATGCTTTAGGAGCCCGAGTTGATTGCCCCGGCCACATGAAATATAACTCATCCCTGAGCAGTTCATATTATATGAGTTAAAATGAAAGATTCTGTAAATCACTGCTACGACCAGAAGCAATCTGTCTTCAATTTCTGGCTTCAAAGGACCAAATATTAGGTGATATCTCTGGGAAATGAATGAGTTCATCTGTGTTTGGGCTGGACTTTGTGGGTCACTGTCTCTGAGTAGTTTACTCCCAAGATTTTTATCTGTTGACCCAGATGAAACGATTCACTATAAAGAACTTGCTGTGGTTTTTGATCATTTCCTAGTATTCCTCCACTCCCAACTTTTTCTTATTTAGCAATCACTTACTTGGCTTTTGCTCCTAAGTGTGAAAAGCATCAGGCAATTAACATATCCAAAACAAAACCGCTATTTTTAACCCCCTTGAAGACACTGTTCTGTGGTAACACAAAAGAGCAACCCTTTCTCTCTCAGTCTCTACCACACAAAGCAGAAAGTGTTAAGATACACATTCTCCTACTAAGTATTAGTCATTTGTTTCTGAAAATCTGATTTTTTATTTGAGGAACTCTAATCAGGAGCTTACTCTGCATTATTTTTGATGAGAAAATTATAAGACATCACATGTGAACTCTAAACACCAAATCAATTTCATAAGCAAAGTACATTCATTCACAAAGCACCCACCTGTATACAACTAACAAACTAACATGTTATGGTGGAAACTATTAAAGAGTCCCTACTAGTCTCCAATAACATGATTTTAACATGTTTTTAAGAAGCATGTGCAGAATCATATGACACAACATGAAAAACTCACAATAACAAAAGAAATTGGCTGAAAAATGCAGCAATGTTTCCAGCAAAAATTTCACTCTAGCATATATGAAATTCTCAAGGAGATAATTCAGGAGTTTAAACACTATTTAAAGTCCTAAACTTTGAAAATGATGTGATGTTTTCAATCTATGGCTATTTCTCCTTTTTTTTTTAAACTGAGACCAAGTAATTGCACATATTTATGAGGAAATGTATGGCATTAAAATACTTGTAAACAATGCTTAAAGATTGTTTCATGGTAATTGGTAAATTCATCACCTGAGATAGGAACACTCAAAAAAAATATATATATATACTTTCTAACACAAATATATATAACACAAATATACATATATATTTGTGTTATATATATTTTATTTGTGTTATATATATTTGTGTTAGGAACACTCAAAATCTTCTAGCTATATTGAATTATCAATTAGTTGTTTTCAATCATAGCTATCCTACTGTGCTATGGAATATGAGGAGTTATCCCTCTTAGCCAGCTGCACCCTGTTCTCATTAACCATCACTCACCATCCCTCCTACACTAACTTTCCAGGCTCTAGTAACCACTACCCTATTATGTATTTCTTTTTTTTAATTGTCAATGGACATTTATTTTATTTGTATATATGTGATGCTGAGAATCAAACCCAGTGCCTCACACGTTAGGCAAGCACTCTGCTGCTGAGCCAAACCCTAGCCCTATTATCTATTTCTTTTAGATTAACTTTAATTTCCATACACAATGGAGAACTTGCAATATTTGTCTCTGTTTAGTTCATAATGTCCTCCAGTTCTATCCATGTTACTGCAAATAGCAGAATTTTATTTTTATGATTGAATAATATTCCACTGTGTATGTGTATATATATATATATATATATATATATTTAATTATTTTACCAAAGGAAACCTAGATAAATTGTATATCTTAGCTATTGTGAATGGTGCTGCATATAACATGCAAGTGCATATGTCTCTTCAACATACTTATTTCAATTGCCTTGGATGAATCCACACTAGTAGGGTTGCTAGATCAAATAGTAGTTCTATTTCTATATTTTGAGAAATTTTCATACTGTTTTCCATAATGGCTCTATTAAACTTACATTATTTCAGACCAATACCCCCAGTGAACATAAACACAAAATTCTCAACATAATACTAACAAGTCAAATACAACAGCACATAAAAATAATTATACACCATGATCAAGTAGAATTTATCCCAGGGATGCAAGGATGAAACTACTGAACAGGACAAGCTGATAAATTTTATACATCTTATCAACAAAATGAAGAATAACAACCATGTGGATCATCTCAATAGATACAGAAAAGAATTCAAAATTCCTTTTTGATAAGACAATTATTTATAATGGCATTGCTCACAGAGTTCAAAGAAAATCACTTTGTGTCACTAGTTACGGAAGTCTAGGGTGCTAACAAGTGAGTAGGGAAGAGACAATTTGGGTGCACCAGTCATTTACTGCTGCTTACCAAACTTAATGGTTTAAAATATCCATTTATAATAGTCTTATCTGATCCAAATTCCCCTAATATAAATTCAGTCTGCAAGTTTTGAAGATCTTTTTTTTTTCCTATTTGCATTTTCAAAATAAAAAAGGGGCTGTGCTTCTACCCTACTTGTCTACCAACATGCTCCTTGCTTATACTGATGGAGCCTTTCAAGAAAGCAGTTCCACGTCTTCACTAATAACTGGTATTCTCAAGGCCAACTGTTCAAAGACTATATGGACTGGCATTGAGGAACCCTTGCAGGAGAGCTACAGTCATCCCTCAGATGTGCTTCACCAGGACCCTGCCAATCTCAGGAAACACAAACCCTCATCCCCTCTCCACTCACAATGGAAACTCTCCAAGTCTCTCTTAGGCCTCACTCTTTCCACCTCCTACCAATTCAATAGCCCCTTCCTCCTCCTTTTACCTGGAACAAAACCCCATTATTTTATCTCTATGTGTCTTGAAAAGTATACTACTTGTTCCTCATGTCTATAGCTCAGAGTGACATCAAGAAGGGTTCATTTTATTGTTGTTGTTTGATTCCTCTAACTCACTTCGTTTAAGTGGTCTACCATTTAATCTCTTGTCTACATTAAGAATGGACATGTTTCCATTGCACAAACAATGCCATCCTCTTACCTTAAAACCTCTTGTGACTTTCAATTATCAAGATGAAACTACTGAACAGGACACATCAGAGCCTGGAGGGTTGGTCTCTAAATTTCACCTTCCCCTTGCTCTCTAGTTCCACCCATCCTGGATAGCTTTCTGATCCAGGCAACACCAAAGTTTGAAACATTATGGTCTTTCCTTCTCTCTCCACCTCCACTATAAACTTTCCAGCCAATAACCCAATTTTCCTACTTAGTGCCCACTCTTCCTTCAGATCTCAGCTTAAATAATGTTTTTTTAAAGGAAAATTCCCCACATTCTATCTCCCAAGCTTTAAATCACTTCATTAAACACTATTCCCCCTACCTGTAATTTTTCTTCTTAACACTGAAAGTATCTTTGGTTATACTTTCATTTGTATCTATCTTTCCAATTAAACTATAAACTCTGAGAATTAGGAATCATATCTATTACTCTTCATTATTTTTTTAATATCTACTGTATGTATGACATTTGTTTGTCTTAACTGATAATAATGAGCTAGTAGTGCGTACCATCACAGTTTATAGAATATTCCTTAAACCTGCAGAGTTTCAAGCTGATTTTGAATTTCATATTTTTCTCTTCTGGTCTGCAACCTCACATATTTCAAGGCCCCAATAACAATTCCTGTTATTTTGCTGACTTAGCACCCAATGTAGGGTTTATAAAACTTTTATTCCTTACCCCTTCAAATAGCTATGTAACACATTATTGTGTTACTCCAGATTGAGCGTTTTGTAGCCATCCTGTCTCTCCTGCTCTGTCTGAAGGGGAAAAAAAAAAATGTTATTTTCTGCTCCAGTGAGGTACTCTCTCCATCAAAGTCTGAAAGGGGTTTGAAAGGCCCTCTGGTGGGAAGAATCTTTTCCTTCCTGTGGACTAAAACTAAGCACAGAGCCTCCATTTGGGCAACAACCATGACAGTTACTGCATAGCATCATTAAAACTTCCCAAGGCAACAGTAGCTGGGAGCATTGCTGTTTAATCACTTTATACCCAATAAAGTATGGGTTACACAATATTTTTGTAATGTCATGGTAACCTAATGAGTCATCCTCCATTACAGGCCAGAATACTTGTGTCCAGGATCAGGGCACATTTTCATCAAAGCCTGGAGGATGGAGGCATACTGACAGAATCTTACCAACTCTCATTTTTTTCGTGGCTTCATGATAACTACTCCCAACCTGTGCCCAAGTTCCTGAAGAAACAGCATTACTCCTTGCAGCACACTTTCAGTCTATGTTCCGATTTTCACATTTTGCAATTATTTGAAATTGGTAACATTTAAGAAGACTGGGCTTCCCATGACATCCTTGAGAGATCTTCATTTTATCAAAAAAAATGTCCAATCCGGCTGAAGAAATTAAGGCTTCTTCTGAGTTTTCCTGATCCTTTCTTTGACAGGGGTACTCTGTTGACTTCCTAATCTTTTGTCAGTAAGTTCTTCTTCTGAAACTTGGTACTTTCCACAATTTTTTTATTTCTATTCCCTACTTTACCGACAGCACTAAAAGCACCAGCTTTACTACATTATTCACCACATCTGTTAAGAATAGATTTGTGTTTTGAATGTACTAATCACTTCCGTCTGTCAATTTGTTCTTTACCATGTATTAAAAACAGGAGTTATTGTCTGACTCTTTGTTAGAAATACAAAAAAAAATATTAATTTTTAAAAGTTAAAATTGAGTTATGAACACAGCAAATGCTATGAAGCAACAGGGTCCATAATTTATCACCTAATTCTGTAGAATTGTGATACCAGAGAAGTTTAAAAAAAAACAATGAGATTTGAAAAAATGGAGATTTAAAGGAGGAGTAAATAAGCCGAAAAACTAATACAGAGTATAAGATTTACCTAAGGAATGAAAAGAGGAGCAAAGAGTATCTCAGGTAAAATAAACTAGTGATCACAAGTTCAGAGGTTCAAATAGAAAATGTAATCATGGGACAATGAGATGGGACAAGTAGGACAAAGGATGATCACTGTTGGGATTGAATTACAAATACAGCATATGGCTAGATTTCACTAAAAAGCAGAACATTAAATACAAAATCCACTAGTATTTTCTGTGTTAGCACAGGAAGAGAATGGACGGTGAAACCAATCCAGAAAGATGTTTTAATATTATAGATCCACTACTTCTTGGCCATGAAATCTTAGGTAATTGTGTAAGTGATAAAAGCATCCATTTTCTTATTTTATAAGTGAGGAGAGAAGACTGGTGAGTTTATTTTGATTATTGTACAAGACAATACATGTAAAAGATATAATGTTCGTTATCTATTAGCCACTTTGATTATATCCCAATGATAATTTCCAGGATCCAGAAGAGTGTCTGGCATATATTAAGTACCTAATACATTGTTTTCCTTTATTGAATTTTAATGTGGTACCGAGGATTGAATCCAGTGCCTCACATGTGCTAGGCAAGCACTCCACCACTGAGCCTCAACCCCAGCCCCACCTAATATGTTTTATTCCTAATAAACTTCTTATTCCATAAAGTATTATTTCTAAAAATTTTGTCAGTCCCTCAGTCTTTCATTCATTAAGCCTAATGGCTTTTAACAGGTAAAAGAGTAAAGATGATTCAAATAAACTCTCTCTGCTAATAATAAAATAAATAAAACACTAATAAAGGAAGTTTATTAGTATCATCTTCACATGAACCACACACATTGAACAAAGTAATAATAAATAAAACAAGCAACAAAATAAGCTATGACATATTTGTGTTGGCCTGCTAGAGGGTTTTATAAATAAATTTAGTTCCATAGTAAGCAAAAAACTCCAAATGTTGTTCAGTGCAATATGGACGCATATATTTCGAAAGTATGGTCAAGTTCATTCTCCTTAAGTCATAAATGAGAACTGAGGTTTAATGATATTTTGTCATTTTGATTAAAAAAATACAATGGAATATAGAAATAAATATCAAAAATATGCCACTTTTATTTCATATATATTTCCAAGGAATGGCAAAAAAAAATGCTAGTCTATAACTGTATGACAAATTGATGAAGAAATCTGGTAACTAAATCAGCTTCTTGCATTTCAAATATCAGTGCAAAGAGGGACAGATGGTGAATTGAAAATCTGCATGAGTATTGACTTTTAATGAAAACACTTACATGCTCTTCATGGCCACAATTAGTATAGCTTCTCCACTCTCTTCCCTTGATGCTAGGACCTTGTTAGACTGACCTCTTATGTCAATAACATCAGCTTGAAGTTCACATGCAAACACATTCATAGCAAGCAACCTCCCTTGTTAGTTAGGAAGGTTAATCAAGGTAAAGCCCTTGGTAGATGCAGTATATTCATTTCTAAATTGAAAAGTCCTCTCGATATTAAAGTTTGAAGGGAAAAATATTTGCTAACCCTATAAAATTGAATTATCATCAAGCAAGGGATGTGGTTCTGCATATTTCATACATGAAAGGAAAATATTTGGAATCTATTCAATTTTTTTTTTTTGCTCATGAGTCCTGTCTCAGAGACTTTGCACATATATGAATAGAGAAAAGGCACTAAATTAATGCAGTACTATTCCAGTAGTTTGCCTCCCTGTCTTCTTAGAGCCCATTTTTTACTGCTTTTATATGCAGGACGTGGAACAGCAGCGCCCAGGCTTTCTGTGCTTTGTGAAAACCTCATCTGAACAGCTGCTATTCAGAGCTGCTAGATAGAGATGGACATCTGTTATACAGATATCTTGTTTTTACCAATATTAGTTTCTTAAAATTGCAAGTAACATAGATTGGAATATCCATCTGTCCCTGCTCTTGGTGTGAATACGAGCATTGTAGCTCTCAGACTTTACTTCCTCAATATTTACTTTCAAAAAAGCAAAATGAGAAAGAGCTGATAAGCCAGCAGCGGGTCTCATATACCACAGAGAGGATGAAGAAGCCCTGCATTTAATGTGGAAGATAATATTTCACTGATAATGGCTTTGAGAACCATCAATGCTCTTTCTCATTTCTAGGACATGAAGGATCTCATAAATGTTAAGCACCTTCACTATAACCCTGTCTGTAACAGGATTTTCAGACTTAGAGTATGTGTCTTTTGATATCTACCCTATCCAGAAAATGTTGGCTGATGTGGTCTATTTTAAGAAATGTCACAAAGGAGAATTTTAGCTCGATCTTTGGGGGAAAAATAATTTGGATTTTGATGGCTACAGAAAATAAGTATGGTAATTGTAAATAAAGGAGATATATAAGCCGGGGCGGGTGGGGGGGAGGAATAGATAGTATGTGGTATATTGGCCCTGATATTGTACCTTTTAAAATTATGGCCTCTGTGGTTGACCAAATTGGCTAAAATATATGCTTCTTAATATACTAGCATTTGCCTTAGGAAAAAATTAATCAATCTCCCAGTTCCTCAGTTTGTCACTTAAAAAAATGAGAATAATGAGAGTACTTGCCTCTAAATGTTGTTATGCAAATTAAACTAGTTAGTACATGTAAAGAACTCAGTACAGTTATTGGCATATAAAAAGTACTCAGTAAAGATGAATTAATATTCTATTCATTATCATTACTGACACACAAAGTATGTTGCATGAATGAAAAGATTCAAGAAAGTGGGCTGGGGATGTGGCTCAAGCGGTAGCACGCGCTCGCCTGGCATGCGTGCGGCCCGGGTTTGATCCTCAGCACCACATACCAACAAAGATGTTGTGTCCACCGAGAACTAAAAAATAAATATTAAAAATTCTCTCTCTCTCTCTCTCTCTCTCTCTCTCTCTCTCTCTCTCTCTCCTCTCTCACTCTCTCTTTAAAAAAAAAAAAGATTCAAGAAAGTGTGAATTAATAGCAGTAAAGAGACAACAAGGAGACAAGGCTAGATAGAGTAGAGGCAGTGAGAACTATACTTGGAATGATCCTTCCAGAGCCTAATTTCCCTTGTTTGAGGTTCTCCCTTTACCAGAGAAGACCTAAGTCAACTACAAGGTTGTGGAAAACAAGGCCTCTGGACTAGGACAGACCTGAATTTACATTCTATTTCCAGCCTTTACTACTGCTTGACCTTGGAAATTTGTTTAGGCCTTAACTTCCTCAATTATAAAAACAGAAAAATATAAGTGTACTTCAAAGTCTTGCTCCAAAAGTTAAAAATAAGGAATGCACATATAGTTCTTTAATAATAACTGGAACATAGTAACTATTAAGAAAATAATGGCTTGATTATTATTTTTATTTTCAAGATTTCTCCACTTCTTGAAAAGAACATTGATACTATAAATACAGTGCATATTAGAGTGTATTCCTGGGGTTGAGCTTTGGTCAGGCCCTACAGTAATATTACCCCCCTGGTAGAAAACTGTATTTAGCCATACTTGAAATAAGGAAGTTAAGATCCATAATACTATTATACAAAAGGAAAGCACAGGGAAGGGAAAAGATCTGGTAAAGAATCATCTCTCCTCTGGGTTGTTGCTTGTTTAACTATAGGAAGCAATCACCAAGGGTCTTTGGGTTCCAGTTAGCAGCAATGCAAGACACTGTTGACTCAATTGTTAGTCAAAATGACCTTGAATATCTAGAATATATTTGTAGTAACTTAAAAAGAATTTTCCTGGGGATATATCTCAGTGGCAGAGTTCTTGAGTAGCATGCAGTAGGCCCCGATTAGGTAACTAGCACTGCAAAATAAATAAATAAGAAAGAGAAAATCCTATACACTGCCTCCTTTGGTCAGCTTAGCACTTTTTAATGTGAATTTCATTATTTTGTTTCTTATTTTCTAGGTGAGGGAAGGGATCTTCACGGAGACAAAGGAACATTCCAGAAGTAAATTAGCCAGTAAGTGTAACAACCAAAACTCTCACTCTGGTTTCATACTTGAAACTCTGTGGTCTTTTATTCTATTACTACATGACTGGAAATCAGTTTTTCCCTAAGGCCTTGTCCACATAAATGAATTATGATGAAACACTGGATAAGCTTTTCAATATTGAAAATCAAATTTGACCAATTGACTTTTTCAGTCATTCCTGACGCTGATGCAGTGAGAGTGTGAATCCCTTGGGGTCAGTCTAGGTTTCTCATGGAAAACAGAAAAAAAAAAGGAGAAGAAAAAGAAAAACCTGAACCCAGAGATCATTCTCAGTCCCCAGGCATCTTTTTGGAGGCAAACTGAAGGTTGGTTGATTGTCAGTTTCAAATCCACACAAATTCCTTGACCTACACCGGGTTCTGACTCAAGTGTGAAGCAGACATGATGAACATATTGTCTAGCAGAGTGGTTTTTAAAATATGGTTCCAAGACCAGCAGCAGCACCCTTCCAGACATACAAATCCTCAAACCCCATCCCAAACCTAAAACTTGGGGTGAAGCCCCGGCATCCATGCTTCAAGAAGCCTTCCAGTTGAGTTTGATACACGTTACGTCTGAGAACCACAGATAGAACAGAAGGCCTTTGAAATGTATTAGTTTGATCACATAAGCCATGCTAGATTCAGCCTGGCATTCAGGTTTCTTGGACCAATATAGTTGTCTGATAAATGTTTAATAAATCAATAAACGAAGGATCAGACATAGTAGGCAGTGACACTATCTGCAGCTTTAAAACTCACATGTAGCTTTATTTTTGTCTTTGTCTGCTGTAGAATTTTGTTTTCAAACCTTGACAGAATTCTTTAAATATTTATTGGCTAGCTGTCAATGGATTGCCTCTGGAAATTAGTAACTGGCTCACTTATTTACTGAGCATGGTCAAGGAGAGAAAAGATCATCTGGATATGGTCTGAGATAAGATAGAAATAATTAAAGAACTACTGAAATAAAAATTCACATGAAATAGGTAAAGATGAAACATAATTCATTAATAGGAAATTTATGGCTTCATACTTTTTTACTTACATGGGATTAGTGATCTATAATCACTGAGTACACTTCAAGGAGAGCCCTAAGAATGGTTGAGTGGAAATTGATTTCTTTAAAAATGGAGGTGTTTCCCCAGAGAACTACACTATTCTCTATTTATGACCTGTTGTAATCTCCTCCCAGTGAATTTGGATTGACCCTCTGTAAACAATGGAATACACAAAAGACCACTTGGTTTCTAAAGCTAGGTCATATGTAGCTTCTTAGTTTCTTAAAAAAAATATGCATTCTGAGGTTAATAGCCACCGTAAAAAAATTCCCACTGTTTAAAGAGACTGCCATTCTGTAAGGAGGCCCAACTAGCCTCTTGTGGAGAACAAGGTGGCCATATATGATCATGTATGATGTCCTGTGATGTCCAGGCATTCCAGCTGGCATCCAGCTGAGACCCTGGCCATGTGAAGGAAGCATTTTCTCTAGATGTTCAGCTCAACCCAGTCTTCATTTTGATGGCTTCAGTCACACATGATAGCAACCTCAAGAAAGATTCTAAGTGAGAAGAGATGGATGAACCCAGAGAATTCACAGAACTGTGAGAAATGATAACAAATTGCTAGGCTAAGCTACTGGACTTCTGGATAGCCCTTTACACATTTATTAGCATAAAAATTGCTTGAATAATAATCACAGAGACAAAATATATACAAGTTAATTATCTAACTAATTTTATTATTTTTTTTACCATTTCCATCATTTCCTTTCAAAGTCACATAAATTTAGAGGTACTACTCAAATGTGCTAGAAATATTTACAAATTCTGATCCTTTCTGCCTATGCCATTTAATTCAATGGAAGCCATTAAAAATCTGATTTCATACCAGAGAATTGATGCAGCTTTGTGTACACAATATCACTCATCAAATTACTCTCTGTTGAGTTCTGAGTCTTAAGAGAGGGAGAAAAAAAGAAAGAATAAAATAGCAGGTAACAAAGCTTAGAATATAAATGAGGATGGCTGAAAGACAACTCAAATGGTATATCTGAGGAAGTTCATACACCTAATAAGATGTAAGCATATTTGTATTTTAATTCATACCACTACTCTTTGTACATTCATAAATAGAAATCTTCTCTTTATCATTTGCTATTAAAGATATTCAGTACTGCTTTTGTCAACTCTACCTTGTTCTTGGTGAGAAAATATGTAAAGAGAAGTGATATGCATAGTCTAATTTTGTACATTAGAATATAAATCACAGCCAGGAACCAGACCACTGCTGTGCCATTATTAGCGTGGCTCACTCAGTGAACATTAACTGATCCATGCACCATGCATAGGTGAATACCAAGAAACTAGTTTTATATTGTATTTTTGTACCCTTTGATTATTTTGATCATCATATAACAGAATTTGATTGATAATATAATTGACTACTTGGAATTTGCTATAAATAAGTAGCTTCATTTATCATCTTCAAAGATTTTCATTAACAAAAGACATTTATCCCAACTGAAAGAAAACTACTTTTCTGCATCAATGGGTAGTCGTTTTATCCTCAAACAATCTCCGGAAATTTTTATTCCAGAAAGGCAATGTGGTGTAATTGAATGAATTGTGGACTAGGAATCAGGAAGCATCATTCATCTCTCCAATAACAACATCAAGCTCTCACCAAACAGCAGGTCCCAGGTTAGATGCTGGGAGGTCCCTCTCTATGTGGATTTTAACATCTACTGTGGGTTAGTTATGACCCTTTCATAAAGTAGTTATATGAGCAAGAATTCATGTGACCTTAAACACATGAGTTAATGACCCTGATCTTAGACTCTCGTCTGTTAAAAGTGTCATATGACCACTATGTCATTTTTCCAACATCTTGAGGAAACCTTATGCCTTGAAGTTTGGAACAAACCATTTAAAAAATATATGCTGCATTGTAATTCAATACAAGAAAAATAATAATAATCCCCTTTGTGTTTGAACAATGAAAGTTCATTAACTTTTAAATCTACTTAGATTTTTTTAAATTATATTGTCTAGAAAGCTGTCTAAATGCTCCATTAGTATATTTCATTTTAAAGCTTCTTGCCAGGCACGGTGGTGCAGGCCTATAATCCCAGCAGCTTGGGAGGTTGATGCAGGAGGATCAAGATTTCAAAGCCAGCCTCAGCAAAAGCAAGGCACTAAGCGATGCAGTGAGACCCTGTCTCTAAATAAAATACAAAATAGAGCTGAGGATGTGGCTCAGTGATGGAGTGCCTCTGAGTTCAATAATCCCCAGTACCAAAAAAAAAGTGCTTATCACTGAGTGTCAACTTCTAAAATGGGCAAGGAATAATTATATACTAAAAAAATCACAAGTGGGAGATAGTAATTAAGTGACATTTTTTTTTACAATATGTGTAATAGCATGATAAATACATGTGGGCAGTAATATGAACACACTAACCAAGAATACCTACCATGACCTGGCTGACAATCAGGCAAGGCCAGTGATTTCTGTCATATTAACAATAAAGCTAGCCAGCTGCCGTGGCACATACCTGAAACCCCAGGGACTTGGGAGACCTAAGCAGGAAGATTGCAAATTCAAGGCCAGCCTCAGAAATTTAGGGAGGACCTGAGAAACTTATCCAAGACCCTGTCTCAAAATAAAAAAATAAAATAAAGCTGGGATGTGTCTCAGTAATTAAATATTCCTAGTTTAATTCCTGGTACCAAAAAAAAAATTAATTAGTTAAATAGAAAGACTAAAGCTATCACAATGAAATAGCACTTCATCCTGGAAACAATGGCTATTGTCAAGAAGAGTCTAGGTAACACATGCTGGTGAGAGTGTTTAGGAAAGGGGACACTTGCAAACTGATGGTGGGAATGTGCTACAGCTGTGGAAAATTACATGGAAATTCCCAAAAGGCTAGAAAGAGGACTGCAATATGATCCAGCTAACCCACTACTAGGTATATATATATACCAAAGGAATTGAAATCACTATGTCAAAGAGATTAAAACAAGACTATTTTCTGTAAATCCAAGATAACCCTTTGCTCAATTAAATGGACAGGAAGAATCACCTAACACTACAAAATTAACATTGTCATCAAGTGAAGCAAAGAAAACCTTCATAGTGTTTTAGTCAACTTTTTTTGCTGCTGTGACTTAAAGATCTGGCCAATTATAGAGGAGGAAAATTTATTTAGGGGCTCACGTTTTCAGAAGCCTCCATCCATAGAAGGCTGGCTCCATTTCTTGGGACTCAAATTGAGGCAGGACATCATGGTGGAAGAGAGTGGCAGAGAGATGAGGCTTACATGATGATCAGGAAGCAGAGAGAGACTTCGCTCTCTAGATTACAAAATATATACCCCATGGCCACGTCCCCAATGAACCACAACCCACCTGCCTCCAGTTACCACTCAGTTAACAGGATTAATTCACTGATTAGGTTAAGGATAGAGCCCAATTATTTCTCCTCCAAATCTTCTTGCATGGTCTCACACGTGAGCTTCTGGGGAATACCACATCATCTGGAACACATGGTTTATGATCCCTTTTCCGGGATGGGAAAATCTAGATAAGGAAAAGATGTAGGATATATATACCTTGGCTAGTATACTATCTTTAAGACTTATAATTTCCTTTAAGGCCTCAATCTAATAAATTTGAGAACCCAAAGTATTTAATAATCGAATAGAGTCAAACCAAAAAGAGCAAAAACATTACAACTCTTTTGAACTAGTAACTGTGTATGTTATTAGTGATTATGGGTCTTTTTTTTTTTTTTTGCTCATAATATACAAAACTACTAATTACTCACCAACAGAGAGGCAATTAAAGTTTATCTCCTCCATGAAACGACTTGTAAGCAATAAGGTGGTTCCCTTATGTTGACCTACTTAAAAAGATTTAAATTGTGTCTGGTTTTAAATGCTACTAAGTCAATGAAAATTATGTGTTGGACAGCACTACACTACAGATTGCAAGTTATGCATGCATTAAATTGCCATGAAATATCAATGAAGCTTCTTGTACATTTACATTCCAGCCTCAAATGTGTTGGTTTTACCTCAGCAATGAAGGCTCAGTTTCTTGCACAAGAAGTCTCATTAAGGCACATTAGGGTAATCCTTCATTTTTCCCTTCCGTGTGGGAATGCATATTAACCAGTACCAAATAGTGCTTCACAGAAAGTATTAATCCATTTATAGACACTCAGAGCACCCTGTATGGAGGACAGCTCAGTATTAAGAATAATGATGTTGCCCTGTGAAAAAATGAATATTTTCTTTACCTTTATTATTACCCTGATATTTGTTGCCTTCATTTTCCTTGAATTGCCTAGGTGCAGCTTCTTTTCACAGCTAGAGTTTATTTTCCACTGAATACACATGTTTTCGCACACCACCTCACACTCACACACACACATGCTGTCCTAAATCTCTTTGTGAAAAATATCAGGAACACATAATCAAAGCATAAATTATTAAACAACATCTTAGAAATTGTTTCTTATTAAATTTTAATCTTGTTGATTTAATCATACACATTTAATCACCACAATAAAGATGTGTATGCACTTAAGGAAAATTGCACAATAGGCACAAAAAAGTGACAGACTAGTTCCTTGTAATATTTTTAAACAATTATAGGAGAAAGTGGAGAAAAATAAAATTGAAATGAAAATAATACAAAGACTGTATAAACCTTGAAAAACAAGAAGGCATTTAATAGATGCAAACATCAATATAGAACTATTTCAATAATAAAGCTACCAATATTTTTGGTAATTCAGTTTATAAATGTCTTTAGTGATGTAACCTATACCCCAGCCCCTAGGAGACTTTCCTAATCTAATCACTGGTATGTAAGTTTTTTACTAACCTCCTTAGTCTAAGTTCCTGGTACCAGGTAATAATGCTTCCCCACCACTGGTTAGAAAACCCTTATAAGCTTTTATATATTTGTGACTAGTTTTCTCCTATTTAGCCAAAAGGGAAAAAAACTATATATGTGTATATATAAACTATATGTACTTTTGATAAAAACACATATTCTCCCTTCCCTGCAACAAAAGTTGGATTTACTTAGTTGCCAACCAGAATGAGTTTTAACATCAATTAAGTTTGAAGCATTATTCGTGGTTGAGAATATGCAGAGAAAAATATTTTTCTCTCAAAAATATTTTCCACTTAAGATTTATAGTTAAGGGGCTGGGGTTGTGGCTCAATGGTAGAGTATTTGCCTCGCACGTGTGAGATACTGGGTTCGATCCTCATACCACATAAAAATAAATAAAAAAATTTTTTAAAAACTTTAAAAATATATACAGTTAAGATAATTGTAGCCTACCATGTGAAAACTTGAGAGCAAAATAGGTAGTGGCATTATGTCATCTATGCTTCATGACAATGAGTGTGTAAGAATTACCCATTTGGTGAAGAAAAATCTTTTAAATACCATGATCAAAGGAATAAAATAAAAGCAATCTAGCCTCCAAAACCTCTGTGTGACTGCATGTACCTAACTGAAATCACATTAAAAAACAATTGGATTTCATAGTTTCCACTGACCAGACCAGTTTCATTCCAAGCACAAGAATGTGTTAATTTATCTAGAAAGAAAAAATGTGCTTGTGGGCATAACCAGCATATGAGCAGTGTTCTGAAAATAAGAGAGTGAATTCTGAAGCAAGTTCTGGGTGATAAAATTCATTCACCAAGAAGATTTTTCTTTTTTTAGCCAAGATGTTTGTGACACCATCTTTGGTGACTTGAGTCCAAAGCTCTGCTTCCCTTTGAGTTCTCCCAGTACTGTTGGGACCTAATTAGCAGAGGAAGACCCCAAGACTCCCTCTTTTGAATGGTTCACGTAGTGTAGACCAGGTTCCCAGTAGCAATTACATCTGAAGAATGAAAAAGGATGTCCACTTAGTGGCCAAGGCAAATGCTTTGGGGTATAGACAAGTATGTGAATGTGTGAGAATCATAGGTGCTAAACTCACACTTCTGGGAAATCTGTCAATGCAACAATTCAATAAAAATTGAATCTGCCGTACCCTCCACCCCCAATTCCATCCTTCAGGTTTCTGTATGCCATGCCTTAAAAATGCTCATGGATCCACCTATTATTTCTCCTTTGAACTTTTTTCTCTGTTCCCTGCTGGACCTAAACCTACATATCTGTTACTCTCATTAATAACAGACTAGTCTCTTGGATTTCCAAATGACCTGAGTCACAGGTGACACCATAAGCTGTCACCTAGTCTGTTACCTCCCAAGGGACACATGGTACCAAAAGTTGGCCCTTTAAAGTAACTTGCTAAGAAGACAGAGAGCATTGACTTCCTCTTCTTCCTCTGGTCTTTCCTCTTCCTTCTCTGTCCTCTCTTCCTCTATACTTCCCCTACTCCTCTTCTACTTATCTCTTTCCCTTGTCTGCTTATCTTCCTCTGGCATTCCTTCCACCTTCTCCCACTTCATGTTCATTTCTTGATCTGAAAAACATTCACTGCCCCTTGCATCCTCCAGTGACCACCCGTTTATTCTTTACCACCAAACTTTCACCTAATTATTTTACACGTATTGTAGTCTTACTTCACAAACAAGACACAGAACATTATATTAACAGAAAATTAGTTTCTAGCAACTTTCAATTTTCTTTCTACACGGCTAATAGGTTTAAAAATCAGGATAGAAAAAAAAAATACTCCAGAGGAAGCCTAAGACATAAATAAACCCATTTCCAATGGGTATTGTTCTCTCTGTTTAACCAAATAAAAGAAGAAAACCCCCCACAACTCCCAAGCTGGAAAATCCAGGTGCGCTCTGGTAGCAAAGCCTTGAGGGAAGTTCTAGTCCCTTCAGTGTTTCTTGTTGTTGTTTTTCTATGTTTTTGATTTTTTTCCTTGCTAAACTGAAAAAAGCAGACACACATCATTAAATCATTTTTAAACCATTCAAGAATATAATTGTTACCAGGGTTTCCTTGCCACAAGGAGAAATTCTAAAATTCCATTCTTTTTTATAGAACCATTACCCTATTTAGAATGCTCAGCAGCCTGACACAATTACTGCAGTGTATTTGCAGTTGTGTAGCAGGTCAAAGTGATAGCATCTAAACCTTTGGGTTTTCACATTCTGTCTCAGAAATTCTTGCTGCCACAGGAATATCTTGGAGTGGGTTTGGTCTCTTATCAGCAGTGACACCCAGTGGATGGAAACGTCCTGAGCCAGCCCTCTCTGCTCTCTGCTCTCTGGCCACCCCCACCTCCTCTCTCCAGGGAAAGATTTTTGTAAGTGCTTTGTTTCCCTGACCTTCTTACAGTTCTCCACAGGAAAAGAATTTATCAGATTGCCTAATGCCAGCCAGCTTTTCTTTAAAATTTACTCAAATTAGAAAGACTCAGACATTTCCTTTGCACTGAAGACATTTGAACCTATCAAAATATGTTCAACTAATCTGATACTCAGGTTCTAAAAATAAAACCAGATATACAAGTATAAGGATAAAAGCAGAGAGAGTTGCTCAATTAATTTCCTAGATTTTGCACTTCAAGAAATATAATTGCCAGCAGAAATCATGGATTTATTATTTATTCATGACAAGTCATTCAGAGCATATTAAACTAAATCATGGGGAAAAAGTAATATAAACTGAGGGCTAAAATCAACTTCATTACAAATGATGGCTATCAGTAAAAATATATCCACTCTTCCTAATGCAACTATTTTATGGAAAATAACAAGTTCAGCTATTCTCATAGGATGAAATAAATGACCTCTGATGCAAAGAGTCTCTTGAATCTTTTACAAGTTAATAATATAGTTTTTTCATTGTACTAATGAGTTTGTGCAATATTTTTCAATGGAAATTTTTGGAAAAGAAAAGATAGTATTTTGTTTTATTTTGGTTACAAGATAAACTGCTTTCCCCCCCCCTCTGTATTATTAGCACCAAAGGAGATATTAATTCACCCTCAATCAGATATTGATCCAGAATCAAGCACTAACATGGGCTTCATTGTTTTAACATAAATCAAGGGAAGCACCCAATGACAGGTATTGGTGGTGGTGGTGGGAGTTAACAGGGTATCTTCTAACTTTATCAGAACCATTACTCCTGAGAGCTCTGGTTTCCAAAATGGATCTCTAGCATAGAAGTGGGTCAACTTGCAGAAAGAACTGAGGGGATTTAGGAAGCAAAACAATGAGCACTCAGGTCTTGTTAAAATGGTGGTCACCAGGGTTAGGAAAAGGCAAGTAGGTCCTTGGAATCAAATTAGCTTGAGGAAATGGAAGCTTGTGCTAATAACCTAAGCTCCAGAAAAAAAGAGTGTTATTTTTTTTTAAGATAGTTGATTTAGTTTGTCATAGTTTGTAAATTTTGCTTCAAGGTCATATATACCTAGATGCCATGATACAGGGATTGGCAGAGTACGGGAGTATGAAATAACCTGTTACAACATAGTGCCTAACATGGGACAGCATTTGCCACTGGGAATGGGCCTGTCCAATTCTGCAGGACAGTTGCTCAAGAGTGTCACTATATGGTAGTAAGAAGAAACAGGATTTGTGGTCCATTAAATCTTCTCTTATGCAGTGCATACCAAAGTTGTGTGCCTCACAAGGCACCAACATCGAAAGGTTATTACTGTACTTTGGAATGTTGAATGTCCCCAAAGGCCCACATCTTAAAGGCTTAGTCTGTAGTGCTGTTGGAAAGTAGTGGAATCTTTGGTTGGTAGGGCCTAGTGGGAAATCCTTAAGTCATTTGGGGTGTTCCCTCAAAGGGAATTGTGGGACCCCAGACATTTTCCCTCTTCTTTTGCTTCCTGGCCATGGGGTGAATGGTTTGCTCCACCATGTTCTCTCCACTATTGCTTCAGAACACCCCCACTAGAGGACCAAAGAAATGTACCCACCTTATCTTGAACTGGAACCTCCAAAACTGTGAGGGTGGGGAGTTGGGGAGAATCTGAGTATCAAAAAGAAAGACCCTCTAATGAAGATACTAAACATATTTCTTAAAGGACATGTGATGATCCGAGTGGAATAATGGCTGGAAAAGTAAGAGAGATTTAGTAATTTTGTATTTAGAAAGGTTAAATAAGCTATGTCATCTATCTATACATTCATTCTTTCCTCAAACATTTATTTATTTCCCAATGTGTGCTGATCAAAATGACATACTTGAGAATTAAAGACAAAAATTGCTTTCTCTATCCTACCAACCTCCAAACTGGTGTGTGGTGTCTGTGTGCATGCTTGGGCAAGGGTGTATCATTAGTGGGTTGTGGGGAGGGGGTATTTATAAATCTCTTCCCTAACATGATTTACCTAAGTCATTCTGAAAATGACACCTCCCATATAACACATTTTGTCATGTATTGCTTTGATTTTTATCCACTTTTAAATGAAGGATGAGTATAAATCAATTAATATATGTGAAGTTATTAGAAATTGTTCTTTCAGCAGAGCAGGTTTTAACAGACATTTTTGGACTCAGCAAAATTAAGCAAAAGGTGCAGAGATTTTTCCATATATCTTTTGCCTTCACACACATCCACATTCCCCACCATTGTGGTACCATTGTCACAACTGAGGAGCCTATGTTGACACATCATAATCACTCAAAGTCCAGAGTTGACATTAGAGTTCATTCTGAGTGCTGTATGTTCACTGGATTTAGACTAATGTAGACTGATCTGTATCCACTAATAGCAAAGTAGGTTTTCATCAAGAGAAGAAGGTTGTGAATCCTGATATTAAAGGAGTCAAGTAACCTAGTGATCAATAAAGGCAATGGCACAGAAGTAAAGAAAATGTGGCAAGGAGAACTGGGGAAGAAAACACAGGCAAGTGAGGTCGAAATAAGAGGAGGAACAGGTGAGACAGAAGAAAAGGAGAAAAAAAAAAAAAAACAACTGCAAACAAATTTCATCTGCTTTAATTACTGCCAGGAGTGCTTAGATAAACTGAATAATCCTTGAGAAATTTGCTATGGATCTGGCCCAGGAAGTTCTAAAGGCACCATTTACTCACTTGAAAAACAAACATCAGCTAGAAACCATTTTTTGGAGAAAAACATACTGATGACCTTGTGAAAAGAAACTAAAAAAAGAAAATAAAAAAAATACAGCATGAGAATGTGGCTGCTACTTTACAATAGTACCAAAATGATACAGAAATAATTAGCTTTAAAACTATTTCTTGTTTTCTTCTTATGTTTTGCTTTGTCTTCTGAATGTTTTACTGAATTGTGAGATATGGAAAAAGCATAAATAATTGCACAGCTTGATGAATCTTTGTAAAATGAACACACTTACATTGACTAGGCAAGAACAAGAACATTGCAGCAACATACATGACAATCTTAAGTCCTCTTCTGTGCTCTGCTCCCCAGGGTAAGCATAATTTCACCTTAAGACATCATAGATTAATTTGTGGACTAGGTATAAATTTAATTATATAATATATATTGTTTTTTTTCCATTTTGACATCTTTTTTCCAAAGTTAGCTTTGTGAAATGCATTCACACTGTTTCAGAGAGATAAAGTTTGTTCCTTCTTAATGTTGCCCAGTAGATCTTTGTATCAATCAATCAATATACAACAGATTATCCAAGTACTATGCTAATGATCAAAGATCTCTTATCAAATATTTGCTATTTTTGTAGCATTTTCTCCACATATATATGTTAAAAATAGACTTATACAAGCAAAGAACATCATCATACATATTGGTTCTTAGCTTAATCTTAATATACTGTTTTCAGTTGGGGAAGTTGAGAAAAATTCCTTCTTGTCCACACACATGCGCACACACACACACACACACACACACACACACAGAAGGAAAGAAAGGAGAGGTAGGTTGGATCTGGAAGTTCAATGAACAATGTTGAAAGAAGACGTGTAGAATCATGTTTGAAACCAACTGAGGAAAACCCATGATGGAGAAAAATGTTACTGACACCACTTTCTTCAAAACATAAATGGATAGAGGACATTAATGATCCTTCATTAAGTTTGGGGGTTTATTATAGAGTTATTTTGGAATAATAAAGAATTTCTTATTCTCAACTGAAGATACTTCCTTAAATTTGTAGATGAGATACAGAGGTGGTTTGGTTGGTTCATATTATAACCTTGTGTGGATATATACACATATATACCCACACACCAAACACACACATATGTAAACTAAAAGGCAAGGTGTTTAGAAAACCTACCTACAGTGGTTCTACTAACATATAAGTCAGTGAGATTATTTTTCTTAATTTAATTGAAAACAGTCTTTTTTGCAAAGTACCAATTTAAACCAATTTCTTATATAAAAGCTTCAGTGGAACTGACCTAAGGCAGATGTCTGATCCCAGTTTTAACCTGATGATGGACCTTCTCCTGTAGTGTCATAGCAATAAAGGCTCTGCTTGGTGTCTGTCTTCCCTCGTAGACTGGACGTTTCCTATTCTTATGTATTCATACTGCACTAATGTTCTGATTTGCCTGGGACATCTAATCAGACTTAGCAGAGCTCAGATGTCCTAGTGTTCCACAGCAAAGCTGAAAAGTTGCTTACCCCCACTTTTTTACAATGAATTTGTTTAATTTGTGTCCCATTGATGTCAAATTTGGCCCTCTACACAACATGAACACAATTTACCTCTTTTCCACTTCCTCTTGTGTGTGTGTGTGTGACTTGTACATGTGCATGACTTACTACAAATTTTACTCCTATAAAAGCAGACAGTACTAATTCCTAGAGTAAAGTTGAATCCTACTCTCTTGCCTTTTTCCTAAAGCTGGATAAATATAATTAAAATAAGACTTGTTTGACTAGAAAATCAAGTTAAAATGTTTTACACTTTTGTGGGGAGAGACTACCAATGTATAGCCCTCAGTATATTCTTAAATTTTTTTTCTATATAAAATGAAAGAGAAGTACACTATTTTGAAACAATATTTATATGCATTCTTAACTATTTTCTTTTAGCCACTGAGATTATTTTGTTCACTCCCCAAAAGAAGACATATTAAGTAAGTTTATGAATCAATCTATTTCTGAATATTTGCCAAAATGCTGCCCCATTCTTCAATTACTTTGTTAGGTATTTGAAAAATAGAAAAACATGTTGATGCAAGTTTTCAAACTAAAGGAATAAAGGAGGAAACTGACCAAGAAAATGGGATATTTTGTGCTCTCTTCACAGCATTTAGATGTGAGAGAGAAATAAAGTTACTTATTCCAATGATATAAGTAAAACAATACATTTCTATTTGAGCACTAGCAACCTTGTCTAAATCTGGGCATTGGCCACATGGTCTGAAAGGGGCATGTGGTTATTGTGGAGTTAGTCTCTGAGGACCAAATGGTTTCAGATATTTCACTAGTCCCTATATTAGACCTTATGTATAAGTGACTTAGTATTTTTATGAACTAATGAGGACTTTTCTATTCATTGTTTACAAATTTAGACATTTACTCAGCAATGTTATGATCAGCAGAAACATACAAAGTTAAGTAGACTTAAATCTATTATGAAGATAATTGGAGCTATATGTACGATTCTCTTAACATTTCAAGATCATTGAAGCAACTGAATTTAAAATATCCATTCAGAATTATGAACTGCTTCCTTCAATGTACATTTCACTTGGAAATCATCAATACATCCATGGGGAAGGCAGGTTTACCACCTCTGCTTCTGCAAACTCAGCTGCTGGAGAGCTCAGCTAGCATTATCCAAGCAGCAGCCTGATAAGCAGTTGGGAAGTCATATTTCCTGCCTGGGTATATGTGCTGAAGTCTGTGGTCATCAGGGGGAAAAAATCAGTCACTCATTGTTCTAAATACCTTTGCTACATCATAACACCTACCCAGACCCTTATAGCTAGAATCAATTATTTGTTATTCTGAGTTTATAGGGCAAGAATTTAGAAAAAAGAAATAACTTGTCCCTGATCAACCATAATGATGAGTACATGAGGATACCCAGAGTTGGGCATGACCTGGAGGCTAGGAGCTGGAGGCATATGAAAGTTTTTTTTTTTTCTGTCACATATATGGCACATAGACTGGGAAACACAAGCTGCTTTGAAGTACACCACCATGTGGCTTCTCCATGTGACCTGGGCTCCTCCCAGCAAAGTGGCTTCAGAGTAGATAGAATGTGGCTTAGGTGTCCACCTGGGTTTAAATGAAAAAGGTAGAAACTTCATTAACTTTGTAATTCAAACTTACAGGACCCATAGGATCACTTCACCATGTTCTCTCTGCTAAAATAGTCACAGCCCACCATGAATTGTTTAAATAAAAATAAAAAACCTCAGTCACCTAAAGATGGTAGTTAATATTAAAGATACCTTCTCCATGTATCAATATGCATATAATGAGCTTTTCTTGGTAATACGTTCTATAGAAGTGGCTACACATATATTTCTAATGCATCAAAAGAAGCTAATATAAAACTAGTTTTCAGGTTCTATTAGCTTATGAAAAAAATAACTACTTGAAAACTTAAAAATTTTATGGAACAGTTTTGCTTCATACCCAAGAGATGATCTAGCCTACTATTCAGACTGACTGACAAGTTGTTGACTGACTTATTATATATAATCCACTGATTTATTTTGTACTTTTATAGTTGAGCAAAGTTTGCTTTCTTTTTTTATAACCTGTAGTTTTCATCTTGCTAAGAACGTAACTTCTTCTAAAACCAAAGGGAATTACCTGGGTTTAAAGCCAAACATTTCTGAAAATCCCCAACACTACATACTTTAAATTATTCAATGCATTCTTCCACTTAGACATTTCAGTCAAGATTTGTTACCTGTTCAAAATAAATAAATAAGTGAATACCTATTAAAATGTCTACTTACTATTTATCACTCAATATTGTATTGGTTTATATAGAAGCAGCAATGAGAAAATGATATATATATGAGAAAAATATGGTGAGGTTTCATTGAATACTCTAGTGCCTGCATCTACCTGGAGATGCATTCCGGTGTTATTGGGTATCATAGTCCTGGAGGCCCCACTATTTCTTAGGGCTCTATGTAATCTCATGGCATGAAATAATTAGGTTTTGGAGATTTTTTTTTCAGAAATGCCAAGCTGATAAACATCTGAAATTTCAACACAGCTGTTCTGAGTGATTTCCTTATTGCTATAATCACATTGAGAAATCAAAATTGGAGTAAAATATTTGGAACACATTTCCTCTCCTATTTAGTAGGCTATTTGTGTGTGGTGTGTGTACATAGATGCAAAGGAGTTGGAAGAGTCATCTTTTTCATTTTTGTCATTGTGTTTTTGTGCTTTAATGGAGGATTTTCTGATATTTGCCTTTAATTTTCTTTGGAGCGTGATAGCTGGAATCCTCTCATGTATGTCTCAGAATAAGATTTATTTTGAAGCTGAAACTAGCTTTGTCACTCTAGGAGAGCAAATAGTTGGAGCAATTATTCAGATTATTTAGACCACAAACTCCTTTCATCTCCATTTTTAAATAGTTCAGTTGTTTGACTTTACTTCAGCAACATTTTTACTGATGAGTTATCTTAAAGATTAAAAGGACAATGTTTAAACATGACAATAGCTACTCTGAGAGTCTAACTTGGACAGTTAGCATACTCTTTCATTCTTTCTTCTGCATTCCTCTAGTGCAGTTCTGGGCCCCTAACAGCCTCTCCTTGCTACTACTAAGCAAGATTTCTCCCATTGAGAAGACAAGAATATTGTTCTCAGAATGTAGAATTCTATTTAGCAGATAGTGGATGTGATAACTTCCTGGAGTTTTCCCTACCTGCAAAAAAAAAAAAAAAGAAAGAAATCTAATGCTTATTCCATAAGGCAATAATGAAATCAAATGACACAATGTGACACACTTTGTAAACAGAAAAGGTCTATGACACACAAATTGGTTCCAAGTCCTAGTTCTTAAAAAAGGCTGGAATATGTTAACTATGAGTTTGGTAGCACAGCTACTGCAGTGCCATCCACCCAATAAAGGAAGAATAAATGATGAAATAATTTCCCACATATGCATACATACAGCATGTCATAAGAGAGAGTTGCAAGGAAGTTTTAGATTGGATTGGGGAGTGATCTGATATTTACAGAATGAATAAGGGCTAGTTAATATCCTGAGATCTGAGGAAGAGCATGAGTGAGTAACTGAGGCTTGAAAGAACTTGATGTATCTAATAGACTCAGAAGACATGGGAAGCTGGAGCAGAATGGAGAAGAAGAAGAGGGATTTAAATTGCATCTGGAAGAGAAGGCAAGGGCTGGACCACTCGGGGTCTGGTAATCAGAGTTGGAAAACCTTGGAGAATTTTTGAAGCATTTAAAAAGAAAATGGATGTGATAAAATGCACATTCCTCTGGTATAAAATGCAGATTACTCTGGATACCAAGTGGGAAATTGATTGGATGGAGAAGGTTATTTAAAGTGAGAAGGAAAAGATAGACTTGCATTGTGATGGTAGCAGTGATGTGATCTGACTTGAGTGACAGCTTAGACAGAGCTGAGGACATCAATTTGGTGATGGATGAGATACACAAAGGGTGAGGGTGAGAGAATTATCAAGGATCAGCTCTGATCAGTTATAAGAGGAAGCAATGGATAGAAGCAGTGGTATTTTATATAAGATAAGAAAGTCTGGGGGACCATTGTATTCTGGATAGAATATCCAAATTTTATGTTAACTTTAATTCTGTGGCAACAATACATAAAATGCATTAAACATATATTAAATTATATACTTAATGGTTGCAGCTATTTTATCATATGTATATGATTTAGGTACTAAAATCTCCTTTGTTTTTCAGATAAGGAAACTGGGGTTTATGAAGGTTAAGTGAGGTACACAAAGTCACATGGTCATAAGTGATTGGAAGCCAGGCAGTCTGACCCAAGTCCCCTCTTGGAACCCTGGACTCCATCTGACTGAGTTTAATGTCTCTATTGGAAAGTACAGTACCACAGTAAGGCGACTGCAGCCTGAATTTAAATTTTTATTCTTGCACATAACGCAACATGATCTCAGTCCAGGTACTTTTCTGCCTGTAGTCTTAATATTCTTGCCCTATGAAATAAATTGAAAAGTACCCGTACTAATAAGGTTGTTACTAGGGTTAAATTAGATAAAACATGTAAAGGGTCTATTTATTCTTCTCCCATAAGAAATTGTAAATTAACAAGCTGTAAATAAAATAAATTTGCTTAACACACTCAATGATACCTTGCCCAAATACATTAATTCTTTTTAAGGGTTAATAAAGACATATACCTGCAACCTGGCACAGAAGATTGCATTAGACCTTGATTAAAGATGCCTGGGGTTTACACCTCCCACCTGAGGCAGTCAGAGCATGGTGACTGGTGCAGAGGTATAACAGTTCCACCCACTAAGTCAGGACAAACTCCAAAGTCTCATTTGTATCTCAGAATTCCCAGAGGAGATATCACCTGGAAATCTGCTTGACCTCTTCTTCATTTAAGTTTCTCTTGAAAACACTTTCATAACAAATCGCTTAACATAGGAAACTTTATCTCAGGCTCTGCTTCTAAGAGGCAGGAAAAACAGCAGCAGGAGCATCAGCACAATAGCGCCAGAGATTTAATGTGCCCAGAGAGTAGTTGCACATAAAGTAGGTGTCACTCACCTCACGTGGGGAACCCAGCACCAAGGGCTCAGAACCACCTTGATTACCAAGCGGTAACCAAGCCTGTTGACATACAAGCAACAGTCAACATGTTAGTCATGCTGCAGTCCTCTTGGCCTGTTAAATTTCCTATGTCACTAGCTTCAGAAACAGCTTAGGGTAGGAGAAATGTCTGAGTTTACAGCTTGGAGATTCAGCACTGATGTGATGGAACTCTGGAAGTCCATGGCAGGCTGCTTCTCCCTACTGGCTTGACACTTCTACATTGTCAGTGATGACAGCACCTTTCAGCAATTTATAAAAGACACTAACTTCTCACTAACTGGGATCCTGCACCGACACTCTACAATTAAAATGATAGTAGACTGTTAATAGCGATAAAGATATCATCAAATCAACAAGTGCTAGATGTCCTTATTTCAAGTTTATAATATTTTTGCTCTGCTGTAGACATAACATTGCTACTCTCCTCCTGTGCTGGACTCAAAAGGTTTCACAATAATGTCCTTCCTTCTTAAACATATCAGGTATTGGGGCGGGTTTTCTTTCAAAGATAAGCCATATAAAATACAGAAAGCACTGAGAGCTGACAGGCATGTCCAAGTCCAGCAAACATTTCAATGGCAGATGTGAAGTTCGATCACATGCACTTTCACTGTCTGTCATTGTGCAGCCACTATGGGGAAGTCCTTCACTAGTTCATGGGGACTGTCTTCAAATCGTGTTGGCATTACTAGCTTCAAAGCCCTTTCAGTGCAGAACTGGAAAACAGCTTATAGATTCATTACAGAGTACATACAAGAAACCCTTGATTCTAAGCCAGGCACAGTGGTGCACTCCTGTCATCCCAAATACTTGGGAGGCTGAGGCAGGAGGATTTGAAATTCAAGGCCAGTCTGGGAAGTTTAGCCATATCCTATCTCAAACATTTTAATTTTTTTTTTAAAAAAGGACAAGGGATGTAGCCCAGTGGTAGAGTGCCCCTAATTCAATCCCTGGTATCACAAAGAGAAAAACAACAACAACAAAAAGACTTGGTTTTACAAGCTAGGACATAGTCTCCATAAAGTACATTCAGAAAGGTGCTAGCTCCAGAGGTTAGAATTAAAGACCCTCACTAGGTTAAGTCCACTTCAGAGAAGATGTTTAGAGAACACTCTAGATGAGTTACTAGTAAGCTGCACCCTTATTGCTCACTGCCCTGATTTTCACTGTCTATATCTCTTTTGTTTGTCCTTCCACTATGCTCCTGCTTTGTGTTTTCCTGATCACTATGTTCCAGCCACTTTATGATTTCCCTGATGACACAAGCAAGGCTCAGAGGAAACTGCTAAAAAATCTAAGCCTCCCTTCATCTCAAGTATTCATTCACTGCTAGCACAGAGACCTTTTGTAAAATAAATAAATAAGATCCTTTCTAGCGTGGTTTATCAGTCAATTAAAATGTCAGCCTGTCTTTGAGCCCACCTTCTGTTAGAGGTGAAATAAAACACAGTCTGTCCACAGTCATAGAGATATGCACACGAGTGGAGCTGGCAAGGAGAGGGCAAGACACTGATGAGCTCAGAGCCAGGCAGGAGTGCCCTTTGAAATGAGGTGCTTCTAGAACCATCTGCTTCATTTCTGGATAGGGAGAAACCAAGGTGAGGTTGGCAACCTTCATACTGGTCCAAAGTAATCAGGGGCTATCGCCATTAACAGCTGTGAGACGACTGGCAAGCCAGAGGTTTCCCGGCAAGATAGCACCTGGCTATAAAGTAGTCCCATCCAGGGATAATGTGATCAAAAGTAAGATTGGCATGGGTGGTTTACCTGCAGGGTGCTGTAAAAGTGAAAAGTAAGTATTGTGCCTGATGATTTGTTAATGAAAGTAACAGAAAAATATTAACCCTAACTTTTCATCAAGATAAGAAACCTCATCTTCCTCATACGAATCCTGTGTCCAACCCAATGCAGCCAAGACACAGCACAGAGATGACCCCAAATAAACGTATGTATAAAGAAATAATGAGCCTTTTCTTAGCCTGAGATTCTAAGTGTAGGGTGGCTAACAGGAGACAGTGGGCTTTGGTGCCTTGTTATTCTAAATGATATTGTATTGTAATATCCACTCCTCATACTCCTTGAATGGCCATTGAAATGTAGAAATCAGGGAAAGTAACTTTTTCTTCCTTTGATCTCACTCTCACTCTCCTACACACAGAGAGAGAGAGAGAGAGAGAGAGAGAGAGAGAGAGAGAGAGAGAGAGGGGGGTAGACAGATGATAAATATTTCTTAAGAACAGTCTTTCTGGCAAAGAAAGTGAAAATGAAGGCTGGGAAAGGTTGTAAAAAGTGCTGTTCGCAAGATTTACATAGGAGAAAGACATTTTTCATCAGAACTCTGGGTAGGTAGAAAGTGGGGGATGGGCACAGTTGTTGGTAAGGAAGCATATTAATACTTGAATATGGGGCAGGACATGAAAAGGGACACTGGAGCACACTCTGACTCCTTTCCAGGTGGCTTCATGCTACAGATGGGATATATATTGGTCTCCAGAAAATGAAAGCAGGGATGAAACCACATAGGAAAATAATAGCTGGTACTTCCCATATTGCCTCCACAGCCCCTGCTTCCCATATTCCCTCCCACACTTGTATTTATGGTGAACTCCAATGTCTTTTAATGTCCATCAAAGGGTGATATTTTACATCCAAGCCAGGGTGGGGGACAAACAAAAGAAGATTTCTGAAGGTTGTAATTTTTGTAAGAATTATAGAAGGACACACACTTGCAAATTCCAGAAACAGGGTTCTAGCGAGGTTTTTCTGATTAGAGAATGGAAAAATCCTCATGTCCTCATCTTAGCTAGATAATATCCAGTTGATATCCCGAATTTCAATATCCTAAATACTATAGAATAGCAAATATGGTAGTACAGATTGATATGACTTCTGGAAATTTTTGAATCCTGTTTGCTTGTTATTCATTCACAGGCAGGACCACAATCTTTATGATGTTGAATATTCTGATTTTTTTTTTTTTAGTGTATAACCTATGATGGCCCCTATTCTCTTTCATTCATGGAAAATAATCAGAACACTCACTTTAATTTAAAAAAAAACTTTTGGTTAGGCAATTTGACTATTTATTTTGTAATTATGAATGCTTTCTAATTTATCTTTGTTTAGAAAGCAGAATTTGAAACATTAAGAGCCTGTAAATGATTTCACAAGTGGGATATCTTAACAAGTATTTTATTTATCATGTCTAATCATTTTCAGGTTGTTTTTCTCACATAAATATAGAGAGACAGAAAGAAAAACACCTTTAAGCACATTGGAAAAATTACAAGATAACCCTAAATACCATGGAATGTATTAATGGGGAAACCCCCATGCTCAGTGCCATAATTGTATTCCAATGGCTGCATGTGTTTAAATTACCCGCATTTTGGAAATGTTAATACACAGAACCAAATACTTGATTTGATAACTCTTGAACTGCTTCCCATATTCCCTCCCACACCTGTATTTATGGTGAACTCCAATGTCTTTTAATGTTCATCAAAGGGTGGGTTTTACATCCAAGCCAGAGTAGGGGACAAACAAAAGAAGATGCTTTTCACTTTATTTTGAGAAGGGGTCTTGCAAAATTGCCCAGGCTGAACTTGAAATTCTCCTGCTTCAGCCTCTGGAGTTACTGGGATTACACATGTACACCACCACACCTGATTTGTCTTGGGTCTTTTAGCAAACTTCCACAGAAGGATGCTTCTACCCACTGAAATTCAAGGGTAGCATTTTGCTTCTTCATAAAACAAGGATCTCAAGAGAGGAAGCTATCAAAAAAAAAAAAAAAAGGAAAGAATACCAAAGTAAGAATGAAATGATCCACATTTTGTTCTTATTCTTCTACTGGGATGTTCAGTGATATCCTGGAAATATGCTCTACTTATATCTAATATTTTCTTTATTTTTAGTCTTTTGTATTTTTTATTCCTAATACCGTTATATTTGAACAAAAGTTTCTGCAGCTAATAAAAAAGAGAAGGAAGAAGAGAGAGAATGATGGGGTTAGCTTCTAAAGTTCCTTCTGTTTCTCAAATAATACCAAATTGTAGTAACAAGCCAAGTCCTTGATAATGGGAAAAGTGAAATTATCCAGGAACATAAATATTATTCTTTTACAATGTAACATCCTAAGTTTCCTTTTACATTGGACATCTGTGCCCACTAATGTAACAAAGAAAAAAAAAGAGAGAAAGTGGGTACAAATGCGGATGCCCCGTGAATCTGCTGGTGAGAACATGGTGGTAACTCCTGGCTAATGGCTTTTCTTTCTCCTTCCAAGTTGAGATCAGTAACTTTGGACCACATATTCTCCAAGCTTCAGTTTCCCCTTCTATTGACAGGGTAATATGAGAAAATGCATTTGAAAGAGGTTAGCACCCACTGTTACTGAATATCAGTGCATTTCTATGAAAGAATTGGGGGAAAATATTTGTTCAGATTTGAGTATGTGAAAGCAGTAGAAAAAAAGAAATTATCATGGGAGTCTTTGTAGAAGAGCCAAGTATTAGGGGATGAAGAGAGTTACCAAAATGTGAGGCAAGGACCTTCAGGCACAGAGGCAAGAGAACACAGCGCTTATAAGGAATGACAAGCTATCAGGGGTGGCAGCAAGAGGACGAGCATCGATTGAAAACCCTTTTTTTTATAATCCAAACTACAGAATTTGTTTTACCTAATAGATTTACATCCTCAAATTCCCTAGCCACCAGACACATGTAATTGTTGAGCAACTAGAATATGGCCAGTGTGAAAGAGAAATTATAATCCTGATTTTATTTCATTAATTTAACTTAAAATTTAAAGCTAAAGTAACAAATTTTTAAATTAAATACAACTTATTTGGGGGTAGTATTTCATTTCACTTTAAATGCTGAAAATTTAGCTCACAGTTAAGATGTAAAAAATGTAAAATGCACATTGGATTTTGAAGAGTTTGTATAAAAATGTGAAGTATTACTGATTTTAAAAATTTTTTTGCATCAGAAATTGTACCCAGGAGCACTTAACCACTAAGACACTTACCTAACCCTTTTATTTCATTTTAATTTTGAGACAAGATCTCACTAAGTAACTTGTTTGTGGCCTTACTAAGTTGCTGAGGCTGGCCTTGAACTTATGATCCTCTTGCTTTATTCTCTCAAGTGGCTGGGAAGTATTAATGATTTTTAATGATAGCCTAGTAAAATGTTATATATTATATATATTATAACATACATATTGTATATATTATAACAATATATATGATATGTATTTACAATAATAATACATTATTATAATAATATATACATATGTATGTATATATAAAAATGTTTAAAATAAATCATACCTCATTTATGTATGACTACTAGAAAGTTTTAAATTATATATGTGGCTTTCATTATATTTTATTAGACAACACATCTGTAGATAATGAAAAACCCATTTATTCAAAGGAGAGATATTTTCAAATTTCCATTTTACAACGAAAAATTTACCTTAATGTGGAGAAGAGGTATAAAATTTATGCGAGTAGCAAAATGATCACTTATGAGGCCACTTAATATTCAGATGAGGAAAAATAAGGGTCTGTATGCAACAGAAAAAGATGAATTTTCTAAATATAGAAGTATCATAATGAGGTCTAACTAAATAGGGTAAACAAGACAGGAGTATATAAGAACACAAAAGAATTTCAATAATGTGGGAATGATGGGGCCAACGGAAGGCTGCAGAAAATATTAACAAAACTATTGTTCTGCTTCTGTAATCACCTTTGCCACTCAATTTATTTGTTACTTCATAAAAACAAATTATTGTAAAGGCATATTAACTGGCTTCTCAATCCTTGGCTTTCAGTTTCTACAAAGTATATGAATGAGATTTGGTCAATGAAATTTATGTGCCAAAAATGTGGAATAGATGTATGTGCAATTTTGTACATTTTTCTAGAATTAGGTGCCTTAACTTGTAACATATTCTAAAAGCTGGTCATGATCCCCATCCATAAAAGTACAAAAATTATTATTCTAGAATCCATGTAAATTGAGAAATTGAAATTTAAGAGAAAAAGCTTACTATACAACTTTAGAAAAGATCCACATTCATATGAGGAAAGAATAGTTAAATAGAAGTAGATTCGTTCCTAAAATGTAATTTAAAAAAATATATGGCAATTTTCTCATGGGTTTTGTTTAAACATGTATTTGAAAAACTTGGACTGAATATTATTTAGCTGGAATACTTCCTTGTTTGTGAGAATGGTTCCCACGAAAATATTTTTTAGATCTTTCTCTTTCTTGAATATCTAAGATACAGTATCTGCTAGGGTATCTGTATCTGGAAATGAGATCTCCTATTCTTAAATACTGTTTCCTGCCCCGAAGCTGGGAAGTGTCTGGCTGGAACATCTGTGAGATAATCGGCTACTACTCACCAGCTATCTCGATGGCCTGGCGTCCTGGGAGTTGGAACTGGTCATTTCAAAACAATGCAGAGACTGAGTTGTACCCCCATGGGCAGCTGAGAATTTAAATGGATTTCAGGTGCAGAGGTAGTATCACTTACCATTGAAGACTCATAACAGGAACAAGCTTCAGATCTGAGAAAATTCAAAATAAAAGAACAGATCTAATCATGACAAGCCAAGCCAAAGCCATAGCCCTGTAACTACAGCCCAAAAAACTATGGATCCCTGTGGACTGACATAATGGAGTCATCATAGTGCACTCTTGATTAATTAATCTGGACCAAACAGAAAGCAATGCAGCTTTATTCAATCAGGCTTTCCCCAGCCCAAACTTGTTCAAGAATCCAAAGAGTTTCTTTGCCATTGTGTGTGACAATAAAAGATTTTTGCCGTGGTACAGATGGTCTGACAGCTTATAGAAGCAGCCTAGGTTTGTGAAAGGAAGAGTGAGGGAGAAATCAGGAAACTTTTGTCTGGGAGCCTCTTCTATCATCCATCATCTACTGTCTCCCAGAGTTTGACATCACCTTTTCATTGAGGAGATTGTACTGATGGACATTGAATTCAGTTCCTTTCCTGACTGTCAGTTATTTGATATCAGGATATCCTTAATATCAGAGACCCAAATAGCTAAAGCAATCCTTAGCAGGAAGAGTGAAGCAGGTGGTATCACTATATCAGACCTTAAAGTATACTATAGAGAAATAGTAACAAAAACAGCATGATATTGGACCAAAACAGACTGGTAGATTAATGGTACAGAAGAGAGGACACAGAGAACAACCCACAAAACTACAATTATCTTATATTAGACAAAGATGCCAAGAACATGCATTAGAGAAAAGATAGCCTCTTCAACAAGCGGTGCTGGGAAATCTGGAAATCCATATGCCACAAAATGAAATTAAACCCCTATCTCTCTCCATGCACAAAACTCAACTCAAAATGATTAAAGGACTTAGGAATTAACCAGAGACCCTATGTCTAATAGAAGAAAAAATAGGCCCTAATATCCATCATGTGGGATTCCTTAATAAGACTCCTGTGGTGCAAGAATTAAAATCAAGAATCAATAAATGGGATGGACTCAAATCAACAAGTTTCTTCTCAGCAAAAGAAACAATCTGTGAGGTGAATAGACAGCCTACATCATGGGAGCAAATCTTTACTCCTCACACATCAGATAGAGCACTAATCTCTAGGGCATAAAAAAACTCAAAAAGCTAAACACCAAAAAAACAAAAACAAAAACAAAAAAAAACTCACACAAATAACCCAATCAATACATGGGCCAAGGACTTGAAGAGACACTTCTCAGAATATGATGTACAATCAATCAACAAATACATGAAAAAATGTTCATCATCACTAGCAATTAGAGAAATGCAAATCAAAACCACTCTAAGATTTCATCTCACTCCAGTCAGAATGGCATTTATTATGTATGCAAACAACAATAAGTGTTGGTGAGGATGTGGGGGAAAAAGGTACACTCATACATTGCTGGTGGGACTGGAAATTGGTGCAGTCAATATAGAAAGCAGTATGGAAATTTCTTCGAAAATTGGGAATGGAATCACCATTTGACCCAGCTATCCCACTCCTCATTCCATACCCAAAGGACTTAAAAACAGCATACTACAGGGACACAGCCATATCAATGTTTATAGCAGCACAATTCACAATAGCTAAACTGTGGAACCAACCTAGATGCCCTTCAATAGATGAATGGGAAAAAAATATGGTATATATACACAATGGAATGTTACTCAGCAATAAAAGAGAATAAAATCATGGCATTTTCAGGTAAATGGATGGAGTTAGAGAAGATAATGTTAAGTGAAGTTAGCCAATCCCAAAAAACCAAATGCTGAATGTTTTCTTTGATATAAGGAGACTGATTCATAGGATAGGGAGCGGGAGCATGGGAGAAATAGATGAACTCTAGATAGGGCAGAGAGGTTGGAGGGGAAGGCATGGGGCATGGGGTTATTAATTATGGTCATTATTATCCAAAGGAAAGGTACGAAGACATGAATTGGTGTGAATATACTGTGTATGCAACCAGAGATGTGAAAAATTGTGCTCTATATATGTGTAATAAGAATTGTAATGCATTTCGTTGTCATATACAAATTTAAAAAAAAATGAACTTGGTATGGCTTGGTCCTTGCTTAAGGAGAGCACTGTATTCAATCCCTTAGTTTCACTCAGGGATTACAGATAATGAAATTTTTTGTTGTTAACCATAAATTCAATTCAGCTATTTTTATTCTAAATTGGTATCCAAAACTGAATTTCTCATCATTTATGTGAATCATGGCAAGGAAGAAAAATGTGCCTTTTTTTATAAATGCTTTAGTATCAGATAACCATAAATAATTAACATGTCTTTATTGTTTCCACATGTTTATATTTTATCTTCAAATAAGACAGTATACACACACACACACACACACACACACACACACACACATATATATATATATATTTATATATATATAATTTTTTTTTTAATTCACCCTTGGAATTTTTAGTCAAGCACTTTCTTCAACATGCTGATTTTTTACAAATTATGTCCAAAAAAGGTAAACTACTGGTAGTATTAACCAATTTATATTATTATTCCCATATATATGGAAGGACTTAAAATACTTAAAAACAGCATACTACAGGGACTACAGTATTAAATTTATTACTTTTCATCTTAACTAGACTACATATCCACCATTTACCACATGAGAACATGTGAAGATTGGATAACTTGCCTAGAGTTAAACAGCAGATGAGTTGTAGGACCATAATTTGAACAAAAGTCTCTTTGACTCCCATCTCCCATGCTCTAGCCATTTTGCATCTTCTACTTCATGGGATGTTTTTCTGCTGAGCCACTTTTTAAAAAATATTTTGGGTTGTAAATAGACACAATACCTTTATTCTATTTATTTATCTTAATATTTTGTGCTGAGAGTCAAATCCAGTGCCTCACAAGTACTATGTAAGCTCTCTACCGCTGATCTACAATGGCAGTCCTGATGTGCCACTTTTATTAGCTATTCCAGAGCCTTTGCATCTCTTTACTCAATCACTTGTGTATTGATTTTTTTTTGTGTGTGCAGGGGATAAAAGTTCACACATACCCACATTTGAAATTTCCCATATTTTAGGTAACCCTCAAAATATGGGGAAAACTAGAAAATTTCAAATCTCCCAATAAACCCTGCCACCACAATAGTAATAATTCAATTCTACTTGACTGCTTTCAATGACAAATGATAAATATTTTTAAATTAACCCAACCCAATAAGGTGAATTTCTAGATTTTTAGGAACTATGCCTATGAAGTAAATACATACACACATTTATGACTCGAATATCTTAATTTTAATCTAGTCTTCTCACTTGAACTTCTGAGTTACGCAAATACAAGATGACATGTCTCTCTGTACTTGGACTTTTCAGGAGCAACTAAAATTCAGAGTATACAAAATTAGATGCTTCTCAACTTACAGCAGGGCACATCGAAAATACTGTTTAAGTCCAAAATGCATTTAATACAACAAACTATCCAAAAATTGTAGCTTAGCAACAGAATGCTTTCTGGAGTTCACATTGCTTACCCCTGAGCTCATGGCTGACTAGGAGTTACAGCTCATGCTGCAACCCAGCGACTCAAAGGCGAATCATCCTGCATATCTCCAGCCAGAGACAGGATCAAAATTCAAACTTCCAAGTATGTTTTCTACTGAATGCATGACCCTTTGACACCACTGTAAATCATACACTGTTGCTAATCCCATCCTTTCCCCCTCCACACCTGTTCTTCTAGGGTTTCCCTATCTCAGGAAATATTTCTTCTATCAGCAAACAATATTATCATCTACCCGGTTTCTCAAGGCAGAAATGTTGAAGTCATGCTTTTACTTCCCACGAAATGCTTAATCTTATTGATTCCATGACTAGCTCACCCCTGGTTTTGTCTTCTCTTCATTGGCACCAGCACTAACTAGCATCTCATTGAAGATTTTCTTTACCTCTTTCTTAATTGCTTTCATTTTATGCTTTTGAAAAATTGTTGAGGATAAAAACATGAACTGAACAATTGAAACTGGAAGCTGAAGGCCACTGTGGCCAGATCAGGACCCTAGATCAAAGAGGGCCTCATTCTGTGAGATCACACAAAGTCAATCTCTACTGGAATTCTAGGTGAAAACAGCAAATGTTCAGAACGGGCAAACTGAGCAAAGCTTCTGGAACCAAGATTGTTCCACATGGAATGAGATGCCAGAGACCATGGATGATATAGAAAAGGATTTATTTGAACCAAATAAAGCAACCAATTATTTTGAAGTTAGTTTACTGAAAAAATAAACCCTTATTTTTTTTATTTTCCAAAACCCAAAACATAAACAATAATCTAATACAAAATTTTACCAAATGCAATTTGGTTTATGTTACAGATTTTTCCTCCCACAGAAGTATATTCTTCCATTTATCACCTTTTAATGGTATTAATTATTTTGATAGGATTTTGCAGTATTTTTAATATCCATTAATTTTAACAGAAATCAAAATAATTACAAGTCAATCCATTTTAATCTGTGCCATTATTCCTTGTTGCCAGAATAAGTCTTGTAACTAGGAGATGGGACAATTTGTAGAGAGGATTTTGCCTCAAATATATCAAAAATTACATTAAAACTGTAGGGGGGAAAATGTTGAAAATCAACTATTCCCCAAAACCATTGCTTTATACAACTCCAGAAGGCATTCATAGAGAATAAACCTGACATAGCTCCAAACATAACACATTTTCCTGTAATACCCTTTCTGCATGTCTGTCAGGGAGAATTACCACAGTTGACTTTTCTGTCTCACCCATGGATCAATGTCTTCAGCAGAAGAGGTTCAGTCTTTATTTTTATATCATCATTGTCTAGTACACTGTCTGGAACAGCATATATGAACAAAGGTTATTAATTTTACTGGACCAAACTTCTGTCTGTATTTCAAAGTATCAACCAGGGAGCTATTTTGGAGATTCAAGCTATCAATAACATCCTCTACCTGATAAAGTTAACTTTGAATGCACGACTTTAGGAGGAGAATTCATGATATTTGAGTAAGGGAAGAGAATGATTGCCAAACCTGCACAGACAAGAAATCAATCCTGGGAGGTATTTGAATGTAAGAGGCTTAAGTCAAACCTTCATATCCATAATACCAGTCTCTGTCCTAGTTTAGTGAATTCTTCCTCATTTAGTGAGCTCTCCCATCAAAGTTGCATATCAGCTCATTACATAGTTTTAATTTTTTCACTTCTAATTCTCTTTATTTTTTAGTTTTAGTTATCAGTTCATCACCTTCCCACAGATGACAATTTCTCTACACCCCCATTGATCAAGCTCAAGAAATGTTTCTAATTGCTACCACTTGTCCAATATATGAGAGTAAAAACTATCACAGTAGGCTTCGCATAGTAATTTTGAAGAAAGAAATTCTCAGTTTAATTTCTGACTTGATTTCTGAATGAGCAATGAAATTTAAAATTGTTTTATTGAAATCTTTATTTTTATAACTATAAATAATTTTGTTGTTTTCCATGTTTCTTTGTTGTACCAAAGTGAAAAAAAAAAAAACATTTTATCCATCTTTGTTTTCCATATGCAATTACAAAAGGCAACCAAAACACATTTAGAAAATTTAGTATTTCTTGTACAGTTGAGCGGAGAGGAGGGACATAACTGAGATTTATACCTAAGATAAGGTCTCAAGATTCAAACTATAGGACTATGATTCCAGAACTGGAAGACAGAGATGCAGTGGTTGGGAGCTACACTTTGATGAGCAAAATTAAAGTGGGCAAGGGCAAATAAGAATTTCTTGCTAGAAACAGGTTCAATGGAGAAATTCATTTTATTTTTATTTCTTTCTTTCTTTTGGTACTGGGAATTAAACCCAGGGGCACTTAACCACTGAGCCACATCCCCAGCCCTTTTATGTATTTTACTTAGAGGCAGGGTCTCACTGAGCTGCTTAGGACCTCACTAAGTTGTTGAGGCTGTCTTTGAACTCATGAGCCTCCTGCCTCTTCCTCCTGAGTCACTGGGATTAGAGGTGTGCACTATCATGCCCAGCAAAATTCACTTTTTAATTGCAACAGAGTAGATAGGCTACTGGTTACCTATACAATTAAGTAAGAATTACAACCCAGGAGAGATACAACTAAATGTTCCAACTTAGAAACTTTTAAGGATTTCTCAGGAAAGTTATATGAAAATGCTACCCTTTTAATATCCACCAACCCTAGAAAACATGAATATGAAATCATAGTAGTACACAGTCAACTAACAACAAACTGCTCCTTACTTCTATTTGTCTCAAACCTCAAACTTGGAGGAACTAGAAGGCAGCCTACGATGGGAAGGAGAAATGGAGGACAAGAGAAACACAAAGGAGATATTTGGAGAGGTCCTACATACCCCCTGTCTCACTGCAAGTGTCTGCCTGAAGCAAGGCAGAGCTTGGGGAGAAAAGCATTAACTTTATGAGCAGCTCACAGTTTTATATGGATCTGGACATTTACTAAAATGATGCGGTGTTTTGTCCTGAAATTACTGGAATTTTATTAGTGCCAAACCACCAAAAAGTACCTGGACATGTCCTAAATTTTACTCTAGGTACAATATTCGCCTCACTGAGCAAGTTTGAAAGAGTCTTAGAAATAAAGAATATGATTCGGTTGCAATGACTGCCCCCTTCCTTCACTTCTATTCTACTGACCTAATGGTTACAATTACAATAATGGCGATGTTCGATAGCTTAGAGAGGTTTTCAGGAATGAAGACCTCGTAAGGAAAGAGAAGAGGATCAATATATCTGAAACCGTAATAAAATTTATCCAAGTTCAGAATTCAGTTCTACCTCTTGGTGGGTGCAAATATGTCTGGAAAATTTGAAATTCCAGGCTAGACCTGCAACATTTTCCTATCTATGTCTAGCATGTCCTCCTGCATATCTTCCTTTATTTTAAGAAACTGAAAACCTCCCAATCCAAAATAAGTCCAAGCCAGTTAGGGAAATCTAATTCCTGTTATTGATTTATTGTTTCCTAATTTGCTAATGGGCAATGAGGATTGACATTTTACAGGGAATAGTTCTGGGGAAGATTTATTTTGTTGACTTCGGTATCTCTGGATGCAGAATGTTGATTTTACCTCTCTGTTAGTGGTGACCCATGCAAAATATAATTTGTTGACTAGGCTCAGTTGACCTTTTCGTTTCCCTTAAGTCTTGGGCTTTTTGGTGGACAGATTTGATATTGTTGTTGCCAGGGTAATTGCTCCTGGGGAGACTATTCCCTTGAAATGGTTCAGATATGGGCCATGGGAGATGAGAAGGGATGTTGAGAGCCATCAGTAGACTATGTATGGACCAAATTGGCATGGAAGCCCATTGAATATGAAAATCTGGTTTGGTGGAACTTCCAGCAGCAATCCTGCTAGTAAGATCACCCAGATACATAATACATATGAGTCCTATTCAGCTCTGCCAGGTCCCACTCAGCACCAGAGATAGGGTGTCCTGCTGTAGCCACACGGCCTCTCAGAGATGGATATAGCCTAACAAGATGCCAATCAATCTGTTGACTGTAAGACATCATGAAGCAAGACTCCACCCCTGAAACCTTATCTCTGCCTTTGATATACCCCCTTAAATAAATCACCAGAGCTATTTCTTAATTGTTCTGTTCTACCAGGAGTGGAAGATCCTATTAGATGCTCTGCTTTTAAAACCTATTCTTTGACTCTGCCTCTTATTTCTTCACTATTTTAGACTCTATTTTCTCAGGTGGCAGGAAAAATTACCCTGGCCAGGCATTGGCCACCTCACAATAAAGGAAGCCCCAGAAAAATTTGTGCTGATTATATGACAACATCCAAGGTTTAAGTGAAAAATGCTGAAGTCAGACAGACAATTGTTCTCTTTCCACATCAAAAGAATGGTTTAACAGTCAGGTGCGGTGGCTCACACTTGTAATCCCAGTGGCTCAGGAGGAGGAGGTAGGAAGATCACAAGTTCAAAGCCAGTGTCAGTAATTTATTAAGGCACTGAGCAACTCAGTGAGACCCTGTCTCTAATAAAATACGAAATAGGGCTAGGAATGTGGCTCAATGGTCGAGTGCCCCCCAAATCCAATCCCTGGTACAAAAAGAAAAAAAAATAAATAGTATGGCAAAGAAAGTACTACTTTTTACCCTCATTTTTTATTCTAATTCGTTATGTACGGCAGCAGGATGCATTACAGTTCATAGTATACATATAGAGCACAAATTTTCATATCTCTGGTTGTACACAAAGTAGAGTCACACCATTCATGTCTTCATACATGTACTTAGAGTAACAATGTCCATCTCATTCTACCGTCTTTCCTACCCCCATGCCCTCTCCTTTCCCTTCCCTCCACTTTGTTCTATCTAAAGTTCAATCCACCCATGCTCCACCCCCCAACCCCATTATGAATCAGCTTACTTATATCAGAGAAAACATTCTGGCATTTGGTTTTGGGGAATTGGTTAACTTCACTTAGCATTATATTCTCCATCTCTATCCATTTACTTGTAAATGCCATGATTTTATTCTCTTTTAATGCTGAATAGTATTCCATTGTGTATACGTACCACATTTTCATTATCCATTCATCAACTGAAGGGCATCTAGGTTGGTTCAACAGTTTAGCTATTGTAAATTATGCTGCTATAAACATTGATGTGACTCTTAAAAACAGGGAAAGCACTACTTTTTGATATAGAGGACAACTGATCATTGGGTATTTTCTGCACAGGTGGATGTAAACCATTGTATGCAACTTGAACAGGCTGGTATCTATAGCAACAGAGGCGTGGTCAAGAAAAGCCAATCCAGCATCCTCAGCTTTGTTTCCAAGATTCCTTCCGTAGCCAAACATATGAGGAAAAACAGCAATATGAAAATCTATTCTGAGCTGAAGATATGTTGGACAACAGAATGAGGTGAGAGAGTTTAGTTTTATACAGAATGCAGAACTTAAATAATAGCCCATGCAGTTGAAGCTATAAAGAATCAAAGAAGGGCAGGGAAATTGACTTAGATAAAAGAACAAAAACTTATATATCTTGATGAAAAATTAAAATAGGATAATTAAACATTAAAAGCAAGTGAATGCACTTTGACCTTTTTTTGTAAATTTAATTTTAATGTGGGCAATATCTTTTTATTGCATTTAGATTCCTGTATGTTTGCATGATAGAAGATCATCTATGTAGAATTTAGTGGTTTTATTTTTAATTCATGTACTACAAACTCTAAAATAATTTTGAATTCAGCTTCTTACCAAGAAAAATATCAGAATATTTAAAAATGCATGATTGAGTGCATCTACAGAACAGAAGGAACCACTGACGGGTTACATTTCACTTTGGGCAACCCCTGGTAGAGATGGTAATTGCTGTGATGACAATGATTTACATTTTAGGAAGAAAAGTAGAACTTCTTAATGTGCCATCTAGGTCTGAAGTCACACTGATAGGCATTTTGTTCTCTAAGTTCATTGTGCATACATTTATTAACAGTGACTGATACTAGCATCAGGAACAAAAATTATTCCATTCCTATCTACATCTGTTATTATGGCATGATTCATTTTATCCTGGGTGTTTTCCTTTAAAAGTCAATGAGGAAAGAATGTTCACTATCTCTAGTGAACATTAGGGAAATGCAAATTAAAACTACACTGAGATTTCATCTCACTCCAGTCAGAATGGCAATCATCAAGAATACAAGCAACAATAAATGTTGGTGGTGATGTGGAGGTAAAGGTGTACTCATACATTGCTTGTGGAACTGCAAATTTGTGCAGCTACACTGAAAAACAGTATGGATATTTGTCAGAAAAGTTAGAATGGAACCACCATTTGACCCAGTTATCATACTCCTCAATACATACCCCAAATCAGCATACTATCGTGAGATAGCCATATCAATGTTTATAGCAGCTCAATTCAGAATAGCTAAGCTATGGAACAAACATAGGTACCCTTCAAAAGATGAATGGATAAAGAAAATGTGGTATATATACAAAATGAAATAACAATCAGATATAAAGAGAAATAAAATCATGGCATTTGTTAGTAGATGAATAAAACTAGAGACTATCATGCAAAATGAAATAAGACAACCTCCCAAAACCAAAGGCCAAATATTCCCTCTGATATGTGGATACTAACTCACACTACAGAGTAGGCCCAGGGGCAGTAGGGAAGGATAGAAATGCTTTGCATTAGACAAAGGGGAATGAAGGAAAAGGAGGGGAAATGGGAATAGAACAGTTAGTAGAATGAACCAGACATTATTTTCCTGTGTTCATATATGAATACACGACCAATATAATTTCACATCATGTACAACCACAATAATGGGAAGTTGTACTCAATATATGCAATATTAAGTCAAAATATATTCTACTATCATGTACAACTAAAAAATAACAAATAAAAATATAACATGGAAAAGACGGGTACTGGCAGGAAAAAAATAAAACAAAGGCAATGAGTTTGGTAAAATCATTCAGATGTAGCATTTGTTTTATAATCATAAAGCTTACATTTTTCTTGATAGCAGAGATTGAATATAATCCAACCTCTGTATTCAATACCTACAGTATCTGACACTTGATGAATGTAAAAGAAACACCTGATGCATAAGTAAATAAATATTTATTTGATTTAGAGTTTTTGTTACCTATCAGTATTTGTATCTACAGTTGCAGCTTTTATCTTTCTAAGCAGAATTTCTATTGGTTCTGATAGCTCCTTTAGTTTAGCACATATAAGACCTGAATAAGCCAGTTTTATTTTCAAAATTTACTATTTCCTCTATTTTAAATGAATTTTGACAATTTTATTTCCAGTAAAATAATGCAAATATTAAAATACTTAAAGATAAAGTGCAATTAAGAAAGACTCCAATTACACAAGCTCAAACACAGTAACTTTCTAATACCTGCTCCCCTTCATACTAAAGAAACCTACTTCCACTTCAGTGACTTACAAAAATGTTATTTAAAGGTGAAAATAGGTGTGAAACATTTTGGGAAAGGTGATACAAAGTAAAAAGTGCCCTTGTAATATTCAATCTAGTATTATGATTCCTGTGTTCTAGAAATTGTGTTTCTCTTGTAACATATCTTTGAAAATTTTTGTGAAAATTGCTACACAAGCCACTCTGAACATATCAGATCTAATGGACCATATGCTACTTAGGAAGCATTAGCACTTCCTACAGAAATACGTACTAACACATAATGCAAACTTCTGCAACATTAATTTGCAGGTGTAAAAATATGTTACTCTACAAAGACATATGAGGTCCTGTTTTTAAAACATTTTAAAATTAATTTTTAAAATTTTAATCAGTTTTTAAATTATTTTCCTTTTGTTAGAGGAATTAATACTCTTGTATGATGCAACAATGTACAAAAATCTAACTTCCACTTAGAATTTAAAAAGAACTTCAAAAATACATAATAAACCCAAGTGGATAACATCCATTTTTCAATAACCTGTACCCTGTTTTTAGAAGAAGGCTGCATTTGTAACAGTCCCTCTGTCTGCTGGAAAATTAAGCCTTTCCTCTCATGGAAGGATATTTAACCTGAGGACACTGAAGCCAGTAAATGCAATGCTAAAAATAATACTTAAAAGAGAAGCTTCAGGAGATTTCTCTGGAATTTTCCTAAGTACTTTTCATGCATTGCCTCATTGAATCCTTAGGGCAACTCTACAGGGTTGATGCTACTGTTTTTTCCATTTTACAGCCAAGATAATTAAACTAAAGAAAGGTTATAAGTAACCAAACTCACAAAAATGGCATCTAGGAGAATTGAGATTTGAAACTACCATTGGCAGCCCAAAGCCAGTACTTCAGCTCTCTGGAGTACTGCCTGCCCATATTTCTTTTTCTTAAATCATCAATGCTGAATTCTTCAACTTGTATAGGAAGAAGTATAACTCTTAAAGAAGCTGCGTCTCAGTAATTTTAGTTTTTAATCATATTAAACAAATTACTACAAGGGACATTTTGCTCCTGGAAAGAAAGTACTATAAATAATGGAACTCAAGTCATTATTGAGAATCAAAAATTGCCAGTGAACCAGAGCTTTTTGCTCTGATTTGTGCAGTTATGATACCCAAATACCAAGAATCAAGTCTATTTGAATTTGTATTTTAAAACCAATATTCCTATGAATTAGAACATGCATTAGCAGTACCTATCTTCTCCTTCTTCACCAGCTGAGAATCATCTATGCAGAAATCAAGGTCAGATAACCTAAAAATATGATATACAATAAAACCAATAGTTGGATAGTATTTGATAGTTTTGTTTTAGCTGGTTGTTACTCTACAAAAAGATATGTATTTAATTCAGGAAGCACAGTACATGCTGTGCTTAATTCATTCAGCTCATTCTCATTCATTCATTCATTAATGCATCAGTTTGAGAATCTACTGTGTACCAGGCACTGTTGTTGGGCATAGAATAGATGAAGTCCTTGGTCCCTGGAGCTAACCATTCTAGCTGTCTAATTAGAAATATATTATTCTAATTTTTAATAATTTTCTAATGGCAATGAGCAATAAATAAACTAGCAAATATTGTATCAAATGCTGATAAATATAAAAAGATGAGAACATGGGTATCATTTACTATGAACAGGTAAGAGAAGGTCCTTTTAGACAAAGTAACATTTAAACAGGAATCTGAAAGAAGATGGGGAGTGAGCCTTATATCAGTCATGCTGATTTAAGGAATGGGTTCCAGCATAAGAAATAGAAAGTGTGAAAGCCCTGATGTGAAAACAGAATTGGTGTGCTTATAAAATACCTAGGAATTTGATGCGGCTAAAATGGAGCTAGTAGGGTTGGAGGAGGTGTTGGAAGAGGGTGTTTTACTTGGGTATTTCATCACTGTGACCTAAAGACCTGACAAGAAGAATGTAGAGGAGTAAAAGTTTATTTGGGGTTCATGATTTGAGAGATCTCAATCCATAGCTGACCAAATCCATAGCTCTGGACCAAGATGAGGCTAACATCATGTTAGAAGAGTATGGTGGAGGAAAGCAGCTCAGGACAGGGCAACAGGAAGCAGAGAGAGAACTCCACTCACCAGGGAGAAAGTGTAAACCCCAAAGGCGTACTCCCAGTGACCTGTCTCATCCAGTTATACCCTGCTTGCCTATAGTTACTTCCCAGTTAAACCATAGCAGTGAATTAATCATTGTTTTGGTTACAACTCCCATAATATAATCATGCCACTTCTGAAGATTGTTTCATTGTCTCACACATGAGATTTTGGGGAATATTTCATATCTAAACCATAACATTCCATTCCTGGCCCCCAAAAGCATAAGCCCATTTTGCAATGCAAAATCCACTTAGTCCATTTTCAAGAGTCCCCACGGTCTCAACTCTTCCAATATTACCCCAAATTCCAAGTCCAAAGTCTCCTCTGAGATTCAAGACAAACTCTGAGCATGAGCCTCTGTAAAAATTACATATTATTGGCAACAAATCAATATTGGCATCAGATTTGCCATTTTAGGCCAGGAGTCATTTTATCTAGAGGTTCCAAAGTTTAGATTCTGAGGCAAAGTTGCTTAACTTCCCTAAGAACATGCGCCTGCTATCAACTCCCCCCCAGTTTAAATTCCTAAGTAGCTTATGAGATTCCTCTTGAGTGCTATAAAGCTTCTCTGTGAGTTCCCACAGACTGTGGCCCTCCTCAGAGGGACAGCCTTGTAGGTATACACCACGTGACTGACAATAAATCTCTTAACGTGGGATTCCGGTGTGTGGGATGGTCTTTGGACTTTGTGTGGACTCTGCGAGTGTCCTTTCACATATATCCAATATAATAGTAGCACAATGTAAACATTTCCATTCCTGAAGGAAAAAACAGGGGCACAGAAAGAAGGGAGGAACTAAAGCAAGACTTAAATCAAGCTGACAAAACAAGTCCTCTGAGTAGCTCTGAGTCCAGTATCTAGAGCACATGGCATAGTGATGTTTTCGCCAAACGATTTGTGAAGCTCCGTCCCTATGGCCTTGTTTGTTGTAGCACAGGTGGCCTCTCTCTTGGCTTGTTTCTGCTCAATCCTTACAGCTATCCATAGCAGATGTCCCACAATACTGGCACCTCTTAATCTCAGGAGTTTTAGCCCAGTTAATCTATATCAGTGATACGTTACAACTCTCAAAATCTAATCATTTCTCCTCTGAACATTCTTGCATTGTCTCATGCATGAGATTTTGGAGGATACCTTATATCTAAACCATAACAGAGGGCAAGATTGGTAGGAGATTAGGTCTTGGGAACAGTGATAATGAGAGTTTGAGATCTTCTAGAGTCATGATTATAGTAAGGACTTTAAATTTTTTCCAAGTGATACAAGAAGCTATTGGTGAATTTGGGGTAGGAGACCATTATGATCTGATTTATGCTTTAAAAGAATCACCCTAAAAGCTTTGTCCTAAAACAGTCTGTGGGGTGCCAAAGGTGAAAGATAGAAAAAAAGAATTAAAATAAAATTACAATGATCCCCTACCACCACCATTCAATGATGGGAACTTAAATGAGAAAAGCTGTGGTATTAGGATGAGACATACCCAGATAGTGGATATATCTTAAAGCAAAAAATAATAAGATTTAATGGCATATTGAAAGTGAGTTGTAACAGAGAAGAATCTAAGGTGACTGAGGTCCTGACATGAGTACTAAATAATGAATTCCTTATATTCTGGGATGGCATAGATTAGTGGAGGAATAAGTGGGAGATAAATTAAGGGTTTGACTTAGAATCTATTGATTTTTACTACTTATGAGATACCTTAATGATGTGAGATAATCTGTAATGAATATGCAAGTTTGGATTGCAAATGAGCATGCTAGAGATATAAAATTTGGAGCCATTACTTACAGGATAATTAAAGGGTGTGAACAAGATCACCTAAAGTGAATATTGATAGAAAATAGTATAGGTTCAAATTCTGAGCTGTGGGTCATCAAGTACTAAGAAGGTAAATTAGGTAAAGCACAGAAGGACCCAAGAAAGTGGAACCCTGGAGGTCACGTGAAGGAAATGAAGAGATTGAAATAAACTATGTCAAGTGCATCTTGATAGCTCCATTAACATGAAGAATGAGAAACAGCCATTGAATATTACATGCTGTGATCAACAGTGATTGATCTAAGGCAATTTTGGTTCAGTAAGAAGTAAAAAGGAAATTTGGTTTGGAATGAATTCAGGAGAGATTTCAAAAGACATGCTGTCAACAACCAGTATAGACACAACATGGTGACTATATTTTCCTAACAAAAATTCAGGATATGGTTTCATACATCATCTGTTAGGAGTTGGAACATTTAAACTTAAAACTGCTCCAATATGTCCAAGACCTACACTGGTAGGTTACAGTGCAAGCACACTAACATTTGACTTTCCTTTTATAGAGCAAACCCAATATAACTTTATCTTCACAAATCCTCAATTCCTAAAGACAGCTTGTCACAGCAGAAATCCTATGGTGGACTGATAAATGTCTATCAAAAGCTTCAGTCCTTTTATGGTTTAGTAGGTTGTTTCCTGAAGCATAAGGCCAAATACTACTTCTAAATTTAAAATACCCTGCATATGATGTTTATTCAAGTGTGCATACTACCACATTTCCCTCATGAATAATGCATGCCTGTGCAACTTGAGCCCAAAATTTAAAAAATGCTAAACATCTAATAATTCACACTAAATTTACAAGAATAAAACTGCCATGCTGGATAATATAATCCTTTAAGTAAAAGGAATCACTGGGTTAATTCCATGTAGAAGAAAAAAAAATAAGGTCAAAAATTTTTCTCCATTTTTCTCTCAGTGTATTTTTTTTCTTATAATTCATTTCTGAGACTGTTCAAATAATAGATTACTTGAAAACCATAGGGCAAAAATAATTAATGGATGGACCATTCTAGAGCAATGTGAAACAGCAGAGGTAGGAAACTATACCTATGGAATCAAGAAAGGCAGATACAGATACTTTCATGTATCACTAGCACTGTTTTGTTTTGTTTCATTTTTTGACTTTTATTGGTGCATTATAGCTGTGAATAATGGTTGGGTTCAGTCTGACATGATCATACATGCATGGAATTTAATTTACTCCACTGTAGTCCCCAGTGCCCCCCTTTCCCTCCCCCTTTTCCCTTCCTATGTCCCCTATGTCCCCTTTCTTCTACTCGACTGGTCTACTTTGGACTCATTTATACATTTTTAATTGGTGCTTTATAGATGTAAATAAAGATGGAATTCACCATGGTATATTTATATGTGCACATACTGTAATTTTGTCAAATTTATTCAGTATTTCCTCTCCTTTTGCATCATAAGTCAGGCAACCTCAGTCCAGTAAAGATCATACAAACAATATTTTATTAAAAATTTTCATTCAAAAGGAAAATGCAATTCTGACGATTGAGCTGCAGGAGTATTTTTGACTGATTATTTTAGTGGATTGACTAACTTGTCAGCTGAAGTTAAATAATGGTATAAATTAAGTAGCCATCGTCCCCATTATCTCTAATGGAATGAGCTTTAGATTTAGCTGTCAGAAGACTAGGGTTTCATTTTAGTTCTAAAATATATCAGTTGTGACATTTCATATGGTGATATAACCTTGAATCATAGTTATAGGATCCATAAATTAATAGCATCACTATTGCTATAGGTGAGAAAGAAACTTAGATGAGATTTGTGCTCTGATTAGTATCTCCTCTTGTGTCCTCAGACATGTTCCTTTGTCAATTATTTCCTCTCCTTTGCCTTCATCCTGTTCCTCTTTTCTGATCAAATTTAACCTTGTTCATTACATTGAACACATCTTTTATTTTTTACATACCTGCACTCTTGGGCATTCTCTCTCTCTCTCTCTCTCTCTCTCTCTCTCTCTCTCTCTCTCTCTCTCTCTCTCTCTTTCTTTCTCTCTCTAACTCTCTCTTTCTTTCTTTCTCTCTCTAACTCTCTCTCTCTCTCTCTCTCTCTTTCTCTCTCTCTCTCTTTCTCTCTCTCTCTCTCTCCTTAATTGACTCTACTGAACATCTTGCTTATCTATTCAAGAGGCATCTACACATCAATCTTCATCTAAGGAACTGTATCCATATTACCTGAGCACTCACTACTTTTTCTTATTTTACTATTTCTTTGATTTATGACTTGGACAACAAGAAATTTCATTCATTTTCTTCCCCCTTCTCCATCCCACTACATCCCACTACTTCACCAGGTAGTATAGATTTTACTTTGTGCACTTCTGTCCACTTCTGTGTCGCATTACATCAAGTTTCAGCCTCAATCGCATGCTGTCTAAAGCCCCCACAGCCTCCACTTGTCTCCTTACCTTTTCCAGTCTTGTATTTCTACATGCAATCTTATCCCAACTTCCTTCCTCTCTTACAACATTTCACTGGCTTCCTATTTTTTCTATTTTCTTAGGAAAGTGTCAAAATTTCTTGAGATTAACTTTGATTTTGATCTAGATGGCACATGTGTCCACTCTCCTCTCTTGCCACTTCCCCCATTAGAATATAGTCCAATTATTTATTTATGTATTTATTGATTGATTGATGTTTATTGGTTTTAAATTGCATTTCCATTTTTTGTGTGCATGACCCATGTTCTCTCACCTCTAGGCTTTTCCATGTGATTATCTACCCAGACAACCTTTCATGACCCCAAAGTTAGAACAAGTACTGCATGGTGAAATCTTAGTTCTTTTCCCATGAGTGACTTACTACACTGTTGTACTCTGAATCCATGTCAATACATCTTTTGAGTTCAGGTTGGATATCTCAGAACATTCATAGCCCTCAACTCCTCAACTCATAGTAATAAAAAGAGTAGTAAAAGAGTCTTGTATAGAACTGTGTAAATTGTCAAGCATTATATTATTGAAAGTAATATTATCTTACTGAAATTCCTATGAAAGAGGAATATAAATCTTAAATGGTTTTACACCTGTTGCTACATAACTGATGTTGCTGTTTCCATTTATGTTTGGAGGGAACAACTTTTTATTTAATCTACAAAAAACTATCACCTAAGGGAACTTGTTTTCTGATTTTGTTTGAATCATAAATATACTATCATTATATGTAATATCCATTTATTTATATTTTAAAATATTACAAAGACATGTACTTTCATTTTAGATCAATTTAAAATTATAGGTCTATCCTTTTTTTTCCCAATGGAAAATGCAATAGAGGGCTTCCATTAAATTTAATGTAAATCTTCTTTTTAGAATTCAATAGTGTTTCATATAAATAAATCACAATTTTCAAAAATCCTGAGGCAAATTGTTTTAAAAAGAGAATATTCTTTCAAGAAATAAGCCACAATTTCAGTTTAATTTTGTAAATAGTTTCTCTAGTTTGCTTTCTTGAAGAAATTCAAGTTTACATTGAAAAAAATCAGTAGTGATTTGGATCATGATAAAGAATAAGTACAAATAAGTATCTTGAAGAAATTCAAGTTTACATTGAAAAAAATCAGTAGTGATTTGGATCATGATAAAGAATAAGTACAAATAAGTATCTTGAAGAAATTCAAGTTTACATTGAAAAAAATCAGTAGTGATTTGGATCATGATAAAGAATAAGTACAAAAAAGTATCTTGAAGAAATTCAAGTTTACATTGAAAAAAATCAGTAGTGATTTGGATCATGATAAAGAATAAGTACAAATAAGTATCTTGAGGAAATTCAAGTTTACATTGAAAAAAATCAGTAGTGATTTGGATCATGATAAAGAATAAGTACAAATAAGTCTCTGTTATGTAAGTTTAAAATGCATGGCTAAATACATCATTTAGTAAATTATCACAAGCTACTGAACTACTAGAAGCCTTTAAAATGGTATCACTCCACATAGAATTCTTTATTCCTAGGGAGCTATTTAGGCTGTATTCTTAACTTGCCTAAAATCTACCCATTTGGATTTTGGAGGTCACCATAATTTAATAGTAGATAATTTAATTAACCCATGGCCTTATCAAATGGATTTTTCTTCTATAGCTATCAAAAAGATGTAACTTACAATTAAAGTCATAAATATACAACTTAAATGGTAGTATTTCTGTTATCTATTATTGAATAACAAATTAATCCAAAACTTAGTGGTGTCAAACAACAATAATTAATTGTTTTTCATGATTCTGTGAATTGATGCAATTAAGGGAGGACTAGCAGGTTGATTCTTTATTAATTGAAGTCACATTGGACTCTGTATTCAAAAAGGAACCCAGCTGTGGCCAGAATATCCAAGATGGCTCTCACCCTGTATGTTCTCTCCACATAGTCCTCTCACCATTCAATAGCCTCACCCAAGTTGTTCAAGAAACCAGCCCCAATATTCAAGCTCTTTATAAGTCTCTGTCTGCATCACACTTACTAATATCTCATTATCCAAAGCAAGTTGTCAATATGAAACCAAAGCCAACATGACAAAGAAGTACTCAGTCTTAAAAAAAGATGGCATCCCTTTGGTGGCTACCAATGATAGTAAATTATCTGTGTATTTATGTTGTCTGATCATTTTTTAAATAGTCAAATCCTAATTGGATTCAACTTCTATACAAACATAATTTCAATCAAGACAATCTTGAAATATAAGACACTTTCTTCCTGTAGTTGCATCTTGCAAAATTATCAACTTTAAACTCCATATTTATAAAGGAGGTTGTTTTTCTTAATAATGACTTGCATTTATTTTATCTAGAAATCCTGAAGCTTCGTACATAATGTCATCTGTATTCTTGAACTCCATTTTAAAATTTTAAATTTTAACATTTTGACATGGAAGTTTATGTAGTGCAACTCTCCTTAATATTGGTTCAGAGAGAAAGAAGTTCAACATTTGTCTTCATTTATAAGGCACAGCGCATATTCCCCACTTGAAAGACAGTTGGTATTTTCAAAGCGGTGGCCTTATTATGCAGCTTTTCCAACTCTGATTAAACAACTAGACTGAGGCTATGTCAACTAGAATACTTCTCATTCAGTCAGCATTGCTATCTTCTTGAAACTCAGAGTTGGAAAAGTAAAGACTGTACTGGATGAATTGATTCTCTTCAATCATTTCAAAAGTTCCTGGAACTACAGAAAGTTTAACCATATAAATAAGAGATTAGAGCACTTTCTTTAAAGCAAATATTTTTTATACACTTGCTCTCTTAAGCTTTCTTGTTACCTGGACCTCAGAACCTTTTTAAATGGCTTGTTAAGTAGTGAAATTTAGAGAAGGAAAGAGTTCCAAAAAACGCTGAATTACCTTACTTCCCCTTGGGATCTTTGATTGCCGTAAACTCAGACCCTATATTTCATCTTCCAGAATGTATTTCAGTATATACTCTGCCTTTGGAGGAGGAATGGGCTCCTCAAAGGCAGCCCATTCCATCTTTAAATAGCTTTGACTTTCATAAAGTTTCTTCATATCATGAGACAAAAATATATCTCTATATAAATGCTACACATTCATTGGCATTTTAATCCTAGGGCTGCAAAAAAAATGTATAATTCAGTAGCCATGGCTTCTGTGTTCAGTATAATATCCCCCAGCTTAGATCAGTAGCCAATACATAACTGGTAGTCAATATTCAGAGAAGAACTATTGAATGTTTGCAATATGTATAATATTATTAAACATTGTGTCAACTCCCTTGGATACTGCATATTATTTCATTTGAAGACACTTATCAAATTTCCTCTTTCCTCTCCAAGACTAAAGAGTCACAGGTCCTTTAACCATTTCAAATATAACTCAGTGGGCACGAGTTGAATTTTATACCCATGGAATTCATACATGCAATTTCATAGACTCCTTTGATCTCAGAATGTGGTCTTATTTGAAGACAGTGTCTACAGGTGTGATCCTGTAAAAGTGAGATATTGAAAGTGGGTTCTACTTTTTATTAAAGGAGGAAAGGTGGTTATAGAGGCACAGATGAGAAGATTTGAAAAGACTCAGGGAGAAGATGACCATCTGTAGCCAAGAAGAGAGGCCTGAAAAAGCTCCTGGCCTCCTCCCTCAAGAGGATCCAACTCCTTGATAGTGGACTTCTATCCTCCAGAGCTAAGGTCATAAACTGCTATCATTGAGGCCACCTAGTTTGTGCTCCTTTACTACAGAAGCCCGGAAACATTAATACACTGGTCTCACAATTTTGGTCCACACTTAAAATACTAATGACATTATACCATTTATTCAGTACAACCACATTACAAATACTATTATTCCATTTAATGCTGAAAAGCCCGTTGCAAATTAGAAATTTTATTTGTATTTTACTGATGAAGAAATGGAAGCATAGAGAGGTTGAAAGATTTTGCTCAGTGTCTCATGAGGAAGTAGCAGAGCCCCAGAATGTACACCAACTTCGATTTGAAGTCACTGCACTTAATATTGATTCTACTGCTGTTTTTCAACATGAGTTCCTAAAGAATCACTGAGTTTTCCCCTACTAACCTTGACCCTTTTAGCTTTCCATTGGCCTAATTAGAAGCCCACAGATTATGTACATAAGGAACTGCATGCAGAATTTGAATTTGTGAGGTGATGTTCTCATTCCTTGTTTTGTGCTCTGTGGTTGCTTGGAGTGATTCTCCCCTTACTGCCTGTGATCTTGATGGACTATTAAGTGGCTCCCAAACAACCATCGGGGGGACACAGGATGTATCCAAACCAAATCAGGATTCTCATTCTCTTTCCATATCCTTCTCCATCACTTGAGAAAACAAGGGGGAGGAAAAACAGAAGATGGTTGGAAATGGGCTATGTGGTAAAGATAGGGATTGCCTAAGTATTCCTTATTCCTGATGCTGAATTACAAGAGCTTTTCTGGGTTTTGTTTCTTTCTAGTGTCTAGTTTTTTCCTTATTCTGTTATATATCTAAAATAGTTATAATAAACTGGTTCCTATTTATTAATCAGATTGAGCATTTATTTCTTGACATGAAGAAATAGAAACAATCAGGTGGGCACAGGTGAAGTATCTCAGAAGGCCTTCACGGTATGCCAGAAGAACACGCTATGGAAACAGATTATCGCATGTGTTCAGGCATGCACTCCTTCCTCTAGGACAGAATATTGCCGAAGAACCATGTCTTTTATCAAGTAACTCCCTAGGGCATACTGTTTTGATATTGGCAGTACAGCATTGGGACACTGCCTATTAAATATGGGCATACCCTATTAATACCAATGAATTTTTCTGATAGTGTTTCAATACTAATAAAATGTAGATGATATTTTTTAATTTCTGATCTACTCTGTTCAGATATCAAATACAATATCAAGCTTAACTCAGAATTATACATCTGAATATGCAGTCAAATTTTCTAATACTACTAGGAAAAACTGAATGGGATTCATATGCATTAACCTGAAAGCCAGTATCTGTTAACCATATCTCAGTAGACATCTGGAGTTCTCTTTCTCCCCACTCCAGTTTCTTCTTCTCCAGCCTCCCCCCAAGAAAGCTCTCTCAACCAAAAATATTATACACTATGAGTTTGAAACTCAATGATTCCCTTAGCTAATGTCACTTGTCACCAACATAGAACCTTCTTCACTCTGACTTTACAACTCACATGACATCTTATGCTCTTTACTTTGGTCCAATAAAACGTTCCTCTAGTCTAGATGTGCTTCAGACAACTGCTTCTCTTCAGTTGCTAATCTCTGTGTTCTAAACCTATGTTGGTATCAAAGTCTAAGTATTCATGTAAGCTCTTACTTAGGGCTATCTCCCCACATGGTGACAGGTACAGGGTCGCCCTGCATTCCTTCCTCTGGGACAGAGTATTGCTGAAGAACTACAACTATATCTGTAATCTTTTATCAAGCAACTCCCTAGGACATGCTGTTTTAATGCTGACATAGAAGCAAAAGTACAGTGGAGGCCTTTTCATTTTGAATCTGTGAGGTGACCATAGAAATCACACTGCACAAAAATATGCCCAGAAAGAGAGACACGATGAGGGTGTTCAAGTCTGGGCCTGCCAAGGCTTGTCAGGTGGAATGAAGGCACTCACTATATCTGTTCTCCCCAACAAGGACACAATTTGTCCCAGCAGTGTTGCATAAAAGCAGGCAAAGAAGGCCTTTAAGAATGATATATGAAAACAGAAATTATATGGTTTGCAGATTAATATTTCAAAGAAATTCTAGACTTCAACAAGTTCTGACACTCCATCAATATCCTCCAGTAAAAGACATATGGATACCAATGAATAAATATGCAATAGTGTGGGGTTTACGTGACTACAGTAATTAATTTAGGGAAAGTATATTATCTGAAATAAAGAAAAAATCAGATGTAATTTTTCAGATATAAATATAAGCATAAAATACTTTTAAAAATTTTTTTTGAATAGTTCCCAAAGAAAGTTGTCTTTGTAAGAAAACTACGTTTAGATAGGATAAGGTCACCCTGGAAAAGTATTGTTCAAAGAAGAGGAAACAAATGATGAGTGATTGCCCAGAGCATTGACATTCAGGTGGGAGAAGACCAGTCCTCACTATGTGGAACCTAGTGATTCTTCTGTGCTTTTGTTTTTGGATTGTTATTTTTAAATATTTTTAGAAGATATTTAAATGTAAATGCAGCACGATTGTAACTTCATTTTCTCTTGCACACATGTACAATGTAAGTGACAACTTCCCCTATCTTCTATCCTCAGTCATTTCCTCATACTCCCTGGAACATAACCAGAGAATCATTCTATGTGATTATTCAGAAGCAGAAATATCTGTAGCTATTAACTATATACAAAGCTCCCGGGGGTTGGTTTTGGTTTTTTGGGTTTTTTTTTTTCCTTTTTTTCCTTTTTAGCTCCACCACATTCCACAAGCTTCTATCTTCACTGTCTTTCTTGTCTTTGCAAAGAAAAAAAATTAGAAGTTTTAATACCATTTTCTACTTAAACTGTCATATCCACCTAACTCATATTGTAAAAATCTCATTTCATGGGGATGTACCTGTCAAATGAGACAGTGTCTACAAAATGCTCATTTGTTGAAAACTTTTGAAGAAATTTTCACTGAGTCCAATTCACATGATTAAGCTTTTAACTTATCAAAAGTTTTTCACCTTGTTTTTAACCTTTGTGAGGAGGGTGATGAATTATTGCCCTTGGTTTACTGAAAGAATAGCTTCAGTAATACCTAGTTGGAGGTGAATGGGCAATTTTACCAATACTGAGATGTTGATTACAGGCACAATTCTTCCCAATGGTCTTTGGAAAAATCTAACAATCATGAAACTGCTGCTAAGGTTTGGATGGGGTTTGAGTGTGTCCCCCAAAGCTTCATATTACAGATTTGGACTCCAGTGTGGCAATATTGATTTTGTTGGTGGAACATTTAATAGTTGGAACCAAGTGGAAGGTGGTTAGGTTATAGGACACTGCCCTCAGGTGGGATTAATACTGGTCTAGAAGAGTGAATTCTTATAAGAGCAGATGATTATGGGCTGGGGCTGGGGATGTGGTTCAAGGGGTAGCGTGCTCACCTGGCATGCGTGCCGCCCGGGTTTGATCCTCAGCACCACATACCAACAAAGATGTTGTGTCTGCCAAGAACTAAAAAATAAATATTAAAAAAATTCTCTCTCTCTCTCTCCTCTCTCTAAAAAAAAAAATAATAATAATAATTGTAAAGCAAGGTCCAGCCATGCACAGCCTTGACGATGGCCATTCCCTCTTCTGTTTCTCAACCATGTGGTGACACAGCCAAGGGGCCCATACTGGGATTTGGGTGCTGTGTTCTTTACCTCTTGAACTTTGAATTCAATAAATCTCTTTTCTTTAGAAAATACCCAGACTAACATATTTTGTTATAACAACACAAAATGAACTAACAGATTTTCCCAGAACAAAGTTGCTAATTTAGCATGATTTTTATTTATTAATGTTTCTCTAATCCTTAATTCTTACATATATATTATATGCCCTCTGCTTATAATTCATTGAGTGTCTTGCCATATTTTTAATAACGTTAATGGCTGTGTGGAAGCTAGAACAAATTTAAGCAATAAAGGCAGGGGGTGGGGCAGGATCAGATATCACAAAGATGTAGGGAAGATCAGTGGAGGAAAAAAGGAGATCCATAGCAAAGGAGGAAGAGAGACAGAAAAGAAGAGGAAATATGGAGTGAATTTAACAAGATCATGTTACAGGCACATATGAATATACCACATGAAATTGCACCTTTGTGTATATGTAGAAAGTACCAATCAAATATAAATAAATAAAAAAGCCAAAAGAAGATCAGTGGAGTAGAGGAAGGAGAATAGGGGGAGGGAGAAGAGGGATTGAAATCAAATTCCATGCATACACAATTTTCTCAAAATAAACCCAACTCCTATATTTAGCTATGTACTCTAATAAAAAAATGTTGATAGCTGAAACATTTAATCCATCAGTGATGCCTATTGAAAAATTAAGTCTACCATAAACCTATTTGCTATGGTAGGCAGTTACCAGAATATGAGAGATGCTATTGACCATTAGAATGAAATGGAGATCAGGAAGGAGAAGAATCAAAGGTTTCAAATCACAAGAAGTATGATTTTAAATGATTTCTAAAGCAACCAAAGTATGTAGTACAACAGCATTTTAATGCAGAGAGAACATGACTTTGAACCATCTTCAAAGGAAAAAAAAATTAAAGATTTTAAATAATTTGAACAAAGCCTACATTGAAAAGTAAAAGGACATTTTTGCCTCCATTTCCTCTTTTATATATTGAAATTATAATACTATCCACATCAAAAAATTGCTGCAAATTTTAATGGAGGTGGTAGATACAAAACAGCCTCTGGCATATGGTAAATGCTTCATAGATATTATTAATATTGATATTGATAAAGTTATCATTTAATCTTTAAGTATTTATTCATTCAATAAACATCATGGCATGATTTCTTTGTTCCAGCTTCTATTCAACTGCTGAGAATACAAGGGTGAATAAGATAAAGTGTCTACTCTTATGAAGCTCACATTCTATGGTAAGGACACATTTTCTTTTAAAATACACACAGGAGCCGCATTGCATGGATAAAGAGGTTTCCTTCCAACAAACGACTCCTTACAAAAAGTTTTCATCTGTACAATAACCGATGAATACAGGGAACTCACATGGGCAATAAGAAAACATCACAGGAGTTGTCCCTAGTGAGGTACTAGCAACGGTGAAAGAAACTGCTCTTTATGGAACCACAGCCCAAAAACTTTGGTTAATAGTTGGTGTCTATTCCTATGGTGTGAATGTTTCCATGCTGATTTCATGCAACCCCTGTGGCATTACTGAAATGGAGTTGGGAAGAGATGCACAGGCACATTCTGTGTGCAGTATTGCCAAGACAGAGATTCTTCCTAGATAAACATAACCTAGTTAGGAAGTGATGTTTTGAGTATATTTGACTTTGTTTTATTATGGTCCATCTTACTATACATTTTAGATAATTTGACTTTCATTAGTCGCTATTTTTAACAATCAGCTCACAAAATTTCTGATAATTTTAACAATTGACTCTCAGGAGCCAAACCAGTCAGCTCCAACCCACCACTGTGGTCCATATCTGATCCTAAGTTATGCTTTCAGCATCTGTTATTTTATTTTATGTAACTAAGCAAAATAAGGTAGATAGTGAACAAAATGGGGATATTTCATTATTGGAGAGTTAGAATTTGAGAAAGTGCAAAAACTGGTGGAACTAGATGGTGTTCATATCGATTTCTAAACACAGTCTTTACAACTATTTCCAGTTAACTGATTTCTCCCGTGCAGTATTCCACATTGACTACTTGTCTCATTAAATTCCAAAAGGTAGCTCCACTAACCTCGACTTGAGGAGGTGTCAGAAGGGAACTCAATGAAGGAAGAAGCCTAGAAGAGGAGGGATTTTCAGTCCAAGCACAGATACGGATACGGAAGGATGACTTTGAGCCTGAAACCTTGGCCCAAATGTGCCTACGAACAATCAAGAAACTTCTAATAAAAGGAGTGTACATTTTTTATGAGCCAGCCTCGTTTAATGTGAACCCTAAGGGAATGTTCTGTCAGAATACATGGAAAGAATTAAATTTCAGGAAGTGGACAGGAGACATTGCATGAAATAATACAGCCTTAGATTTTGAGAACTCAGACCTAAAGATAAATGTTAAAGAAATACATGAGTAAAGCCTTTAGATTAGAAAGACTCCCTCTTTTGGAATCTGAGGAATGTTCCCCTGGTGGCCCACAACAAAAGATTAAATTCTGCCATTTGAAGGAAAAAAAACAAAAATGTTACTGTCTTGATCACAGAACAGATCACCAGGAGAGAAAGACCACAAACAGGCCTGTGCAAAGACAGCAGCTTATGAAATAAGTCAGACTGTAATTTTTGTTAATAAGACAAACACAATGACACAAATCAACAGAAATACAAAGTCAATTGTATCACAGTATTTTAATTAATTCAATACTGAAATGCGTTAAGTAATGTGGCTGTTTTCTTGCTTGTAAGTAATAACGAAGTTTGTAAATTTCTATACAGTTTACAAAATACATCAACATCAAGCATATCAAGTGATCCTTAGCCCAGCAATGTGAGGTCTTATTTACATTTAAAGACTTTGGATTGTAAATGAATTACTCAAGATTTGAAAAATAAGAAGGCAGGAGAGTCAAAATGCTCAGAGGTTTTATTATACAAGTCTAGTTGCAGAATATAGAAAATGTTCTGTGAAGAACCAGATGTATGATACAATGTGCTGGGGATACTTTCCATGCCCCGCCACTGAATGCCCAAAACCTGGCATAGTATCATACTTGTGTATGCACTGTGTCCATAACTTCTGCAGTTTGTGATGTAATAGCAAAATTAGCAATCATTTCTCCTCTCACCCCACGCCCACAATTTTACAAGTAAAAGATCCATTGTTACCGTAAGATTTTAGCAATCTTGATATGATTTTTTTTTTTTTTGACCAGGGATTGAACCCAATAGCATTCAAATACTGAGCTACATTCCTAGTCTGGTTTTTTGCTTTATTAAGTTTTTTGTTTGTTTTTGAGACAGGGTCTCACTAAGTTGCTTAGTTCTTTTTCTTCTTTATTTATTAAGTTTAGAACTTTCAACTTTCAACTTTATATAATCACTTTACAGCTTCTGTTCCGCATATCTGAATGGCCAGTATCACTATCCTTGTGCTTTAGAAATTTTATTAAACAAAACAAGGGTTACTTGAACACAAGACTGTAGATACTACAACAGGATATCTAATAACCAAGACGGTAACTAAGCAACTAATGGGCAGGTAGCATATACAGATAGACAAAGAGATGATTCATGTGTAGGTGGGAAAAAGCAAGACAGCATGAGATTTTATCATGCAACTCAGAAAGGTGCATAATTTAAAACGTATGAATTTTTTATTTCTAGAATTTTCAGTTGACTATTTTCAGAGCATGGTTGATCATGGGTAAATTAGAAGAAGTAAAGTCACCATGAGAGGAATACTATGTAATATGTCTTGAGATAAATTTTTTTATGTTTACCATATTTGGAAATTCTTCATCTTCTTAAATCTCAATGTCCATTTTCTTTTGCAGATTGGGAGATTTTTCAGCTTCATATGACAATTTCTTCTTCTTGTAAGGGCATAAATCATGGATTAAACATCACTCTAATGTCTTCATCTTAATTTGATCACATGGACTCAAACCCTGTTTTCAAATAAGGTAATATTCATAGGCACCAAAGGTTAGAACTTAATATTTTGTGCAAGGACACAATTTAACTCATAATGTCGCCAAAGGTGATTGAGATGATCATGGAGAGGGGACATCAATTCAGGATTACAGGGTCCTTAACAAATGTGACAGAAAAGAATTTCAGCACATCAGATATTGAGACACAGAGATTTACTTAGATTTATTTAGTTTAGGCAGGAATACACTTCCAAGGGAGAATGTGGGCTATCTCAAAAGTGAGATGCACTCTTGGTGTCTCAGCTCCTTCTTTTTAAAGGAAACTGGGTGAGGTGTAAGCATGGGGAGATGACATGAGTCTGATGATCACAAGACTGTTTATGGCGGCCTGGCAATTCTCACGAGCCTTATACTGACATGTTGGGAAATATCCTTCATTATAGATTTCATATGTCCCTTTGTTCAATCTATTATAAAAATATGTATATTAGTGGGCTAATTAACAATGCACAGGGCAATTTTCACAAGCAGGTGAATTTCAAGTAACTTTAAAATCATAAGTGAAGATTTCCTAGAAAATTGGGAGTGATGGGACTAAGAAAGAGAACCGGCTTGGGGAGTGAAGGTATAGCAACTTTAACACATGGCTCTTATATTAAAGCTATAGTTTCTTTTTTCTTCCTTTTGTCTCCTTTATAGCTTTCTTCCCCTGTCCTATCTCAATAATAAATGTCACTGATGCTATTTTCCTTACATAAATTCTCTTGGTAGGAGCACAAAAAAAATCAAGAGGAATAGATAAAATTCATACTGATTTTTATAGCAAGACATAGAACTCTGTGATTTTTAAATTAGCTGATTTATTATACACAATATTCAAAATTATCAACAAATGATTATGTTTTGGTACTTAACTCTAAATTGAAATTTGTCTGTATGCCAAATAAAACAGCAGTCTACTAATCTCTGACACACTGTAAAAAAAAAAAAAAATCTCAGATACTATTTTAAGGCAATGCCAAAATTAGATATCCATTTATTTTTAATCATTCTTAAGATTGTTTGCTAGTTACGTCAGTTAGGATATGTTTTATTGCAAGTCACAAAAACCCAACTCAAACTGTGTTAAACAATTAGCAAAATTTATCAGTTTGTTTAAAACTGCTGAGGGATACTGAGTGTTAAGGCTGGTTATATTCTACAGCTTTGAGAAATATAATTTTCTGACTCTCCACTTTGTTTTCTATGTCATCTTCATCCTTATTCTGTCTTCTATTTTATGTCCAATACCACCAATTTTGAGATGCTCCCTTTTTCCACATTCATAACACAGCCAAGAGAGAAAGCTGTTTCTCAAAACTCATTTACGAGATGCGGAGAATCATCTTCCTGAGAAATGTGAAACAATCCTCTTTTATGCTATGGTGGCTGAAATTAGGTCTTATGAATATTAGAGAACCAGTAACTGGCCAAAGGATGGCATGGTTTATGCCCTGATCTCTGAAACTAGAATAATAGTCTCAAAAGTGTATGGTCACCTCTAGGTCAGGTAGAAGTTCAAAGAAAATTGAGGGAGTTACTAAAGCACTGGATATTGCAAAATGTTACTGTATCCATCAAAGTTCAATAAGTAGAAGACTGTGTGTATGTGTGTGTGTGTGTGAGAGAGAGAGAGAGGTGGGGGGAGGGAGAGTGGAAGGAAGAGAGAGAGAGAGGGCTGGAGGGACAGAAGATGGAGGAAAAGGTTTGATTTATTACAAGAAATTGGTTATGGCATTGTAGAGGCTAGCTTAACAAGTTGAGAGTCTGTAGGGCAAGTCAGAAAGAGAAGATGTTTAATATCTGGAACTCTAAACATGGGCCATTTCTCTAAACTCAGAGTAAGCCTAAGTCACCTTTCAAGAGGCTTGCCTGATTAGGTCAGGCCTATCAGGAAAATGTCCTTTTTCATTAGCTTAAAGTCTACTGATTAGGGACCACAATCACATCTTCAGACTCCTTGCAAAGAAACATTTCAATCAGTGTTTGGTTGAATGACGTAGGGCTGTGGATCAACCTAACTGTATTCACAGATCAAAAAGTCATCACAATTTGCTGAGATAACTAGTAGTCTAATTCAATAAATATTATTTTAAATATTATTTTAATTTATTTGCCACCTAGATAAAAGCCTGTGTTTACTAATCTCCTTTGAATCTAAATGCAGTTCTGTTCTGTAACTAGCTTCTGGTCAATATGATGTAAGTGGAAGTACAATGTGGGATTTCTGGAATTCCACCTTAAGAAGACAGAATGTACTTTTCTGATGCTTTTGCCTTTCCTGATGATGGAATTTTGATGTGATGACCGGTGTCCATGCAGGCTATTGGACAGTGAGGTTATATGCTAAAGATGACACAACAAGAAGAAAGAAGGAGCCAAAATCCTGATACTGGGAAACTGCCAGCCTAGCTATGATCTACTTGACTTTGGATGTTTTCCACATGAGAGAAATCAACTTCTACATTATTCAAGTCCTCATTGTTTGTGTATTCGTGTCAGAATCAGCCAAAACAAATGCCAACTAATTATTGGAAGAAACAACAAAATCTACCAAAGCGTGATAAAATTCTAACAAGTTTTCTAGAAGGTTGTCAATCTCCAGTATCTCCCATGGAAGTGGAAATTAATAAATACTTCTAAATTTCAAGCTAAAAAAAAAAAAGAAGTAGATTTTAAAATTTTCACTTGTATTTCGCCATGTCAAAAAATGCAAGAGGAAAAAGCACACATTGTTTATCAAGGTGATGAGATGGGCTACATCTAAAAGCAGGAAGAGCATCAGTATCATTCCTCTCATTTATAGTGTAGTTCACCCAACTAATGTTGAAAAACTCAAATTATCCTGCATAACAATATCTCATCTACACAAGTCAATAATATTATTAAGACAAAACATAGGTCCTTTAACAAAAATTAAGTTGGTTGACCATATTGCCAAAAAATAAAATAAACCTTTTAATTTAATGTAATTAGGCAAAAAGTGATTGATTCCATTCTTGAAAATATCTACAAGGATTCTTTGAATTTCAAATCTGTCTTCTTTTTTACATGTGTAAAAAACGAAATAATTTAAACCAAATTGTATCATAGCCAATTAGAGGACTGCACAGAGGAAATAAAAAGTAAGAATGTAGTCTCTTATTTACCTGCTGTATCTTAAATCTAACCATATTTTTCAGATTTCAGGATTGCCCTTAATTTTAATAACAGAATAAAATATTTAATACTCTATTTTGTTCTTATTTAAGTTTGCAGAAATTATATTTTTGGATTCATTAAAAGTTGGTCACTGGTGTATGTATGACTCATTAATTTGGTTTATTTTGAAGTTTGTGGGGGTTTGTGGGTTTTATGAAATAAAGGAGTTTGCCCATTTTTAAGCCCATTTCTGTGACTCATTCCAGTTTGGGAGTCCTACATAATTCGACTGTCAACTCTCACTATGACCGAAGAGAACAGACTGCTTAATATCTCTCATGGTGGGAAATGGATAACTACCGATGAGTAGATTCACTGTGATTTTTAAATGAAAATGAAATGCAGCATCAGACCAGGAAGAATCATGGGAAACCACCAGCCATGCAGGAAGTCTGTAGAACATATTTATGTTTCAGTCAGTCAGAGCTTACAGAAGTTACACCAGAGCAATGGTGTACCATATAGGATTCCATCAGAACCTTTACAATAAAAACTATTTATAATACCAACCAATTGGAATACTGTGTCCTACTGATACACACAGAACCTCCTGCTGTCTGCTTTGTTGTCTTAGCTATTTTTAAAAATTTCTTAACTGTCTTATTTAAACCTTTATGTATAGACCTTTGTATAAAGATCATCGTGCAAATGCTTGCTGAAGCAGGCTGTCATTGAAAAATGTGAGCACATCTTGTAAAAACTTTTTTGTTGTCATTTCTTTAGAACAGAAATTATGAACATGCCTCCTCTTTTAAACCACTAATCACCACTAGAAAGGTCTAAAAAAATTTTTTTAATCACTCAAACTCAAGATGAATCAATTCATATACTTCTACTACGGAATATACATATTTTATACAAAGTGTTTAATAAATTGGTTGTTTTATGTCGCAGATGGATCTACAGTTTTTGACTCATAACAAGATAGTGGTTTTTTTAATTGGCCTTTGAGAGAAAGTTGAAATTTTTACTGCATGGGTTGGCCTCCTTAATAGCATCTGTGACTTTGCATTGCTCAAAGTCTGAGGACAATTTTTGCATAAGGGTAAGCTACTTATTCCTTTCTATGGAAAAGTGAAAATGTGATTTGTAAAATTGGGATTTAGTTAAACCGACATTGACGCTACTCTTGAAAGACGCATATAATTTTCTCCCTGTGATTTGCTAACAGTGGAAAACAGCTAACTGCAAAAATAACACAAAAACAGAATCAAAATATCACTTGTAGACATCCTTACAGCTAACATCATCCTTACCTTTGTTAAGTGTACAAAGAAAAACAAAATTAACAACTTTTTTTAATTATTGTTATTCATTAAGGAACTGAGGCTTCTGGGAAAAACCACCACCATGAAATCTGGAAAAATGGGCACATTCACAGACATACAGCTACCAAGATCTGATCCCCTAGAACTGAAGGAGATGAAACATAATCTGGCAGGAATGCTGGGGTGGTCACTGTGAGGAATTATATGACACTGAGTGTAGCCCAGAGTGAGAATTAGAAATTCCAGGGAGACTACCAATTTAGGGGGAATCCTCACACATTCTGAGGTTTCCCTCCAGACATCCCAACAAATTCTCATCATGAAGGTCTAATAAAGGCATCTCCTTGCTCTGGGTAGGGAGAGGCAAGGGCATCACTGGAACTACCCCCAATGTCTTTGCCATAATGGGCCTATATTAGCTGGGGTCAGGACATGGCTCTCATTCTAACCACCTGATGCCTTTGTGCCTCACCTGGGGAACTTGCTAAAATATAATCGACAAGTTTCAGGGCTTAAAGGAAACAGACTGGAAACCCTGCTGCCAGGAAGTGAAATCAGGAACTAGCAGGAAATTTTCCTATATTTATTAGAGAACTATTTGGGTAGGTCATACAGCCCTGAAACACAAGCCCACTAATAATATCAATTTATTTGGATAACAGAATGCTTCTCCCTGTTCACACTTGACCAGCAGCACATTGATAGGACTCCAGAATGAAAACAACTGGCAGAACTAGGAGACACATACTTTCTGAGAAATACATAAGAAGAAATCTGTACACAAGAGGAGACTCAAAATGAAGCACCTCTAGAAAAACAAGAAGTCAACAAACAATACCTGTAACGATGTGATTAAAACACTAAATGAAGCTGAATCTGTAGCCAGATTAGCATAAATATTCATAGTAAAGACCCATTGACCTCATTTTCTATTATCCAAAGCCATGTGTCTGACGTTCAACAAAAAATTACAAGGCATGACAAAAGGTTAGGAAAACCACAGTCTGAAAAGACACAACAATCGTCAGGATCACATTGTTATGACAGAGAAGGTGGAATTACCAGACAGGGAGTTTATGATAATTATGACTCATGTTTAGGGCTCTAATGGAAAAGAAGATAACGTGAGTGAATACATGAATATATTAAGCAGAAAAATGGAAACTTGGAAGAAAAAAATCAAAAGGAAATGCTAGGAATCAAATAGCAATGTAACAGAAGTGAGAAGGCACAAAAGACCCCAAATAACCAGAGCCATGCTAAAGGCATCACCAATACCTAATTTCAAAGTATACTACACAGCCATAGTAACAACATCAGCATGGTACTGGCATAGAGACAGACTCACAGACCAATGTGACATAATAGAGGACTCAGAATAAACCCACACTTCCACAGCCATCCGATCTGATATGTGACCAAAGTGCCAAAGGACATACGTTAGACCCCCCCCCCCAAAAAAAAAAACAGCTTCTTCAACAATCAGTGCTGGGAAAACTGGATGTCCACAGGTAGAAGACTAAATTTAGACCTTTCTCTCTGACCCTGCACAGAAGTCAGCTCACTATAGACAAGAAACCACAATGTAATGCCTGGAACTCTCAAACTGAGAGAGGGAGAAACATTTTGAGATATTGGACAGGCAATGACTTCCTGAATAGGACTCTAGTAGCTCAGGAAATAAAAGCAAAAAATGACAAATGGGAGGACATCAAATTAAAACCTGCACAGCACAGGAGATAATCGACAAAGTAAAGAGACAACCTCAAGGATGGGAGAAAATCTTTGCTAGCTATTCATCTAACAGAGGATTAATATCCAAAATCTATAAAGAACTCAAAAAACTTAACAACAAAAGAATAGCAATCCATCAATAAGTGGGTAAATGACCTGAACAGACACTTCTCAAAGAGTACAAATGGCCAATACATATATGAAAAAATGTTCAACATTTTTAGCCATTGGGGACATGCACATTAAAACTACATTGATGGGCTGGGGGTGTGGCTCAAGCGGTGGCACGCTCGCTCGCCTGGCATGCATGCCGGCCCGGTTTCGATCCTCAGCACCACATACAAAGAAAGATGTTGTGTCCGCCAAAAAAAAAAACTAGAGAATAAATGTTAGAATTCTCTCTCTCTCTCTCTCTCTCTCTCTCTCTCTCTCTCTCTCTCTCTCTCTCTCTCTCTTAAAAAAAAAAACTCTCCTTAGAAATAGGAGCTTGGCTTTAAAAACAAAAAAACTACATTGATTCCATCACACACCACTCAGAATGGCTAAAATAAAAATAATAATAATAATAATAATAATAACAACAAATGCTGTCAAGGAAGAAGAGAAAAGGGAGCCCTTATATACTATTGGTGGCAATGCAAATTAATAGAGCCACTACTGAAATGAATATGGAGGTTCCTCAAAAAACTAAAAATAGAAATGCCTAATGATTCAATTATTCTACTCCTGGAAATCTGAAGGAAATTAGATGAGCATAAGAAAGAAATACCTTCATACCTATGTTTATTGTGATACTATTCACCATAGCCAAAATATGGAATCAGCCTAGATGCTAATCAATTGATGAACAGATAACAGAAATATAATGTGTATACATAAATAAATATAGACATATAGAGAGTATTCTATTTAGTCAAGAAGAAGGATGAAATCCTGCCATTGGTAGAAAAATGGATGAAACTAGACAACCTATGTTAAGCTGAAGAAGCTATACACAGAAACACAAGTATTTAATGTTTTCTCTCCTGTACGGAAACTAAAAAAAAAAAAAAAAAAAAAAACAAGATAACTAGGAAAGGGGGAAAGCACCTGGGAGAGGCTAGAGAGGAGAGTGTAATCGAGGATAATAGGGAGGAAGGATATAGTCAAAGCACAGTATATGCATATTTGGAAATGTCACACTAAAACCCTTTAATTTGGACAATTTATAATGAAAAATTTTTCTGAAGCAGAATAATTATTAAAAAGTTGTCACCTACCCTTGACCAAGAAATGTAGAATAAAGCTGAAAAGAGAAATTGGAAGATAAATATCTCCATGTTATTTATCAAAAACTGTGTTTTCATCTTTAAAGATGGGAAATTAGATTCAGCTTTGGGTTCTATGTGCTTGAAGCAGAATTAACTCTAAGAGAATTGTTTCCTGTTACACTCGGTCTTGTGATCAGTTTACACTGATAATGGCTACTACATAAATTCTAGTTTATGATAACCACACAATGAATTTGCTGTCAAAGTGATCTGTCAGTGTCAAAACGGCAATGAGTGTCAACTTGATCTGTTTGAAATGTAAATACAATACTCAAGATATCTTAAAATCATTTTACTACTAATAGAGCAGATACTATTTTACATGTATATTTAATAGTGCTTAATAGAATAACCAAGCTCACAAATGAATGAGTGATGTCATCAAAAGAAAACTAAGTACCAGAGCAGTAAATATTCAGTTATTCTGGGCAATTATCACTGCTCATTAATGTAGTTAATATTCATTTCAAATGACAAGGAACTGGGGCTAACCACATGTGTTGAGGAGATAGGATTAAAAGTTGGAGATATGTGACTTATATACACACACACTCATGCCCACCCATTCAAAATGAAGACTCTTGAGAATGAATTTGGAAAAAGAAAACATTCATTGCAAAACAAGTCAAGACACAGTCTTTCTTTACCTGTGTTCTCAGTAGGAAAAAGTACATCTCCATTGCAACAAAATTCAAAAACATTCTTGGGATTCACAGGTCTCTGACTTTTAGTCATGTGCTTAAAATTTAAGAAAGACCTTTGCAATAGACCAGCAATAGCCTGAGGCTCCTGGAAGAGCCACCAAAACAAAACTGGAAGAAATTCCCCACAACTCACTCACTGTGTGTCTGTCTCTGTCTTCGCTTTCTCTTTTATATACACAAACCCACTCAAGATGAGTTCATGGTGAAAAAATAAGAAATACCTAAGATACACTAGCCAAAGATAAAAGCAGAAAAAAGAGCAGAATTAGAACTTCAAGAGCTTGAAATGCACAGAATCATCTGAGAAACAAATATATTTTAAAAAATTGAAGAAAAAGTGTGAAAATAGAATATGCAAATTTGGGAGGAATATACAGAATAAAAATTGGAATATAAAAAATAAATATTAAAGTTAAAAATAAATGGCTGCATTAAATAGCAGACTTTTTATTTTTTATTTTATTTGTTCTTTCTAGATATACATGAAAGTTGAGTGTATTTTGACTTATTATATATACATAGAATAAATATAACTTGTTCCAATTAGGATCCAATTATTGTGGTTGTAATCCTTATATATAAATAGCAGATTTGACCTAGCTAGAAGGAATTCATAAATTGGAAGATAAAAAGAAGAAAGTTGTACAGATGCATAACTTGCTGAGAGCCATAGCCAAGTAGGAATGACACATGGCAACTTCCTTGTCAGCCTACCCAATGTTGCTTAGAGGGAGGACTTTCCATTGTGGAAATGGGCTTACCTTGGACTCAGGTCATTTGCAGTGACATTGCATGAATGTTTGAGAGTTTTGGTTTGAAAGGTGACCTTGCTCAGGGATTAGGGCGGCTCCAGGTTTAGGGTTTAGGGTGGATCCTGCTGGATTAAGGTGGCTCCAGGTTTAGGGTGGATCCTGCAGAAAATAGGGCATATCCTGCAGCCTCAGGCACCCACTCTGTTGAGTTCTCGCGGTTATTTGGTACCTAGAGCCCGGTGGAAAGTGTGTATTTTCCCCAGAACGTGCGTGTAGAGTGCCGGTGAGAGTTCGGGAATAAAGAGTTGCTGTTGGAATCTACAAGTTTTTGTGGTGGCTTGGTTATTTTGTGCCCAGCCAGACTGCGGCAATAACTTATAAGAAATAAGACATAGAACATATTTTTTATTTTTTTTTATTTATTTTTTTTTAAAGAGAGAGTGAGAGAGGAGAGAGAAAGAGAGAGAGAATTTTTTAATATTTATTTTTTAGTTCTTGGCGGACACAACATCTTTGTTGGTATGTGGTGCTGAGGATCGAACCGGGCCGCACGCATGCCAGGCGAGCGCGCTACCGCTTGAGCCACATCCCCAGCCCCTAGAACATATTTTTTAAAAAGTTTAAATATCTACAGGATAAGATGATAAGAGCTAACATATACATGATAAAAATACTAAAGAGGAAGAAAACAAGGCTCTAAAATAAATAATAATGGCTTAAGACTGCTCATATACCATAAGTATTAAATCATCAACATCAAGAAAAGCAAGTTTCAAAGATGTTAAATGACTGCAATTCTACAGACACATCATAATAGAACCACAGAAAATTACAAGAAAAAAAACCTTAAAAGCGACAAGTGAAAACCTATGTATACTAAAATCCTCCCTCATCTCAATACTAATATCATTAACGTGTTGATAAGAAATCGTCAACTAGAAATTTTACATCCTTTTAAGTCATCATTAAAAACAGAAGTACTAAAATGTATATCTCAAGGAATAATTTTCACAAACTCCTGCTGACTGATGATATATATCAGAATTCTCCAAAGAAACAGAATCAACACCATGCGTGTGTTTGTGTGTTTGTGGAGAGAGAGTGGGGGGGAGGGAAGGAGAGAGAGAAAGAGAGGAGGGGACGGAGAGAGAGAGAGGAAGGGAAGGAGAGAGAGAGAGAGAGAGAGAGAGAGAGAGAGAGATATTAGTGTACAGAGAAAGAGAAATTTATTTACAGAATTAGCTTACATGAGTATGGAGGTTTGGAAAGCCCAAAAGCCTGACAGGGTAGACCAGCAGGCTGTAGACTCAGAGAGGAGCTGCAGTTGGAGTCTGAATGCAGACTACTTGCTGAATCCCTTCCTGTTCTGGGAAAGTCAGTCTTTGTTCCACGAAGGTCTTCAACTGATAATATGAGACATACCCACATTATGAAGGGAAACATCCGCTTTACTTAAGTCCACAGATTTAAGTGCTAATATCACCCACAAATCAAAACATCACAAAAACATCCAGAATGTCTGAAAATATCTGAATGCAATAGCTCAGTCAAGTTCACACATAAAATTAACCATCACAATGCCCAAATCTTTAAAGAAAACCAAACAAAGTGAAAAAGAAACATAATGTTAAAGAGATAAGAAATGAGGAGAAAATTCAAGTTAAAACAACAGCATGATATAAAATACACAAATATAAATCCAATAATAATGTTAGAAATCATATCTATAAATTCACTCACTAGTTAAAAAGGGAAATTTATTCAAAATAATTTTGTATCTGGCAACATGGTAAATAAAATCACCTAAAAACACTTCCTGATATACACAACTGGATCCTGCAAGAAATATTTTCAAAAATTTTTTTACTATAGCCCTTGCTTTCTGAAATTCCCTAGGTACCCCACCTATACACATTCCCTGGGGCGGGGGAGAGGGAGAAGGGAAAGTGAGTTTAAGGAGGTCAGCAGTGAGCACTTTGGAAAGAAGGAGTTCTTGGAAAAGACTAAACAATGCTGTAGAAAAAGGTATAGTAGGAAAAAGAGAATGAAAGAGCAGAATTGGGGCTTCTACTTTAGGCCAGGGATCTTGGAAGGAAATAAACTGAGCTAGGTTGGTAGCACACCTATGTTACAGCAAAAGAAAACAGACATTAAAATTCAAACAAATGTGACTGTTCACAACCAAAATTTTATAAAACAAGAGTTTCAAACACTGACCAATGCACAGAACAGGCATTGGGCCACTGAGAAGAAGGAACCCTAGGACATGAGGCCTACAGAACTGCCCTAGTTTGGGGCCAGAAGGAACTTACTGAACCATGATTCAAGAAGAAGAATCTGAACTAGAACATGCGGCCTCATTGAGTTAAACAGACATTGATTGGAGTTGACATGGCTGAGAAGACCAGAATTTGTAGGACCAAGAATCAGAAATGAGAGATATATGAAGATAATTAGCTCCAGAAATCTATACTCCTATGAATCTACGCCGGAATCCAACTATGTGCTCATAGAATGTAATTCAAAATTCCTCAAAATTATAGATTATTTAGAAACAGTCAACTTTCAATCAATGAAGATAGCGTGTCCATATTGAATATTGGGGACATTCAAAAGACATATTACATCAGAGTAGGAGGGCTAAACTAGTGCTAGAGCAAAGATTATTCTAGACTTACTTTAACTGAACATAAATCAAGCATCAATAAGATTAAGTTTTAATCCACACGTAATTTAACTGACAAAACAAATTCCAAAACTTTTAATAAAATCTAGAACCAATAACACACAATTCAAAGCATCCACTACCCAATAAAAATTGCTAGTCATTAGACAAGAGAAACAGGAAATTATTAAACATTAGAAGAAGCAGGAAAATGTAACCCATAATCAAGACAAAATTCAGTAAGAAGAAAGAGACCAAAAGTGACAGAGTTGATGGAAATACCAGACAAGAATTAAATAACAGTTTCTATAAATATGTTCAAGGATTTAAAGGGAACTATTTTTAAAAATGACAAGAAATATACTTTTATATACTTTAAAAATATATTTTTAACAGAACATATTTAAAAGAATCAAACGAAATGAAAGGAAAAATACAATCTCTGAAATCAAAAAGTCATTGGATGCACTGGGGAGCAGATTCCATATTGCAGAAGAAAAGATCAAAGAGTGTAAAGGCCTAGTAATGGAACACAGGGAGCAAAAAGACAAAAATTAAAACAAAACAAAAAGAAAAATTAAAAAAGAAATCCAGATATTCACTGGATTCACTTTATATTTTGTTGCAAAATATAAAGCAGTCTATCACAAAACTTGAGTCCAAAAAAGGAATAAGGAAAATAAGATTTTTTTGTGAAAATCAGTGGCCAGAAACGTCCAAAATTCATAAAATCTTCAAAGCTGGACTTTCCAAATTGTCAGCAAAAGAAATCACAGTAAAAATAACCAAAAATACACAAAGGAACATCATAATAAAATTGTCAAAAATCTGTGAATCAGAGAAAAAAAGGCATTACATAGTGAATGAAAAGATCAATCACTGCTTCCTCATCTGAAACAAGCCAAATCAAACACACACACACACACACACACACACACACACACACACACACAGAGTTTTATAACATGAATACAAACAAAAGTCAAACTAGAATTTTTTATCCAATGAAAACATCTTTTATAAAAAATGAGAATAACATGGAAAACAATTTTTACAAGGAAAACCTGCGAGAATTTGTAACAATAAATAAATAAATAAATATCTACAGGAAGTTCTTCTAGCTGAAGGAAATCAACAGCAGATGGAAAAATGAAAAGTCAGACCTAACCAAATGAATAGAAAGCACTGGAAATAATAGGTATGTTAGTAAATATACAATAATTTTCTTCTTTTCAATTTTCAAATTTCTTTTAAAAATATGACAACATTTTGTTGGATTTATAACATGCATAGTAGAAAAGTATACAACAAAAATAGTACTGATGATAGGAAGGAGAGAGGATTGTATTTTATGATATTTTCTTGATAAATGAAATGGTGTAATTGAATTCAAAGATAGAGTATGATAAGAAAAAAAACGCATAAATAAAATCTAGAGTCATTCCTAAAAGATTAATACATGAAAGGATGAAGTGAATAAATTAAGAAAAGAGATTAAATAGTATAGCAAAAAGTTCTAAAATAATATTTAGAGGAGGAAGAAAGGGGAATACAAAGGTGATAGGGCAAATGAAAAGAATCCAATGATATAATAATCCAATAAGATCAATAATAATATTAAACATAATCTAAATGCTTCAATTATATAGATTGTGAAATTATGTTTTTAAATAAGATTTATCTGAATGGAACCTATAAATATACTTTAAATGTTAAAACACAGCATATTAGACTACTGGGGCTACCATAACAAAATTCCACACAATGGATGGCTTCAACAACAGATATTAATTTTCTCACAGTCTAGAGGCTAGACATTCAGGTTGTTGACTAGTCAGACTTCCCTTCCCGCTTGTAGACAACCACCTTCTAACTGTATCCACACATAGACTTTCCTCTTTACCAATACACCTTTCTTCTTTGCCACAAAGAGAAAGAGAGAGAAGGCTTCAGTGTATCTCCCACTTCTTACAAGGAGTGAATCCTATAGGATTAAAGTTTCACCCTTACAATTTCATTTATCCTTAATTATCTCCTTAAAGGTGAAATCTCCAAATATAGTCACATCAAGGGTTAAGACTTCGACATATGAATTTTGGAGGGACACAATCCCATTCATAACATATAGATACAAGGAAAGTAGAAATTGAGGAAAAGTTATATAAGGCAAACAATAGGTAACAAGAAAGAATGAATGATATTAATAATATTATACACAATAGACTTCAGAGTAAGAAATATTATAAGAGATAAAAGGGGTATTTTGTAATAATAAAAAATAACCTCATAACAAATATAAATATGTATGAACATAATTAAAGAGTTTCAAATCATCTCAAGCAAAACTAACAGAAAGGAACAGAGAAATAGATAAAATTAGGATTTTAGTTTGAGATTTTAACAGTCTTTTCTGATAGAAATAGAACAAGAAAACTGAAAATCCACAAGGATACAGAAGGCTTAAACAAAAATACAATTCCATTGATATTGATACTAACAGAATACATACACCATGAAATAGAAGAAAACATATCAATTACCAGTTCACTTATAATATTGAATTAGAAAGACCATAGGGTTCCCTACCATAAAAAATTAATAAATGAAGAAATTATACAGAGTATATTCTTTGATCAAATAGCATTCCATTAAAAATCAATATTAAAAAAATGATCTAGAAAATTCCTCAAAAGTTTGAAAATTAAACTACAACGCTTTTTTTAAAAAAGCATGGATTAATAGAGCAATCAGAAGGGAAATCAGAGAATATTTTGAGCTAAATGATAGCAGTAGCACAACATATCAATATATGTGGTATACAACTAAAGCATTAATAAAAAAGTAAAATGGTAATACTAGTTAAGAAAAATCAGATCTCTAATATAAAAGTCTCACCCTTATAACCTCTTTTAGTCTTCTTTTTTTTTTGTAGTTATAGATGGACAGAATGCCTTTATTTTATTTGTGATGTGGTGCTAAGGGTCAAACCCAGTGCCTCACATGTGCTAGGCAAGTGCTCTGTCACTGAGCCTAAACCCCAACACCCTTCTTTAGTCTTAATTGTGTCCATAAAGGTCCTGGCTCCAAACACAGACAAACTTACAGTTACAATTTAAACATATGAATTCAGTAAGTTTGAAAACATAATAGATGGACAGATAGTACAAAAGTTTATCTTTTAAAAATTTACACAAAGTATGGATTATCTTAGAATTCAAGGGCTCTTTTAATGCACAAAAATCAATTTTGTTATATAATTTTTAAAATAAACAAGCGTCTTAATGATGGCAATTAAAGCACTTAACAAAACTGAAAACCTGTTCAGAATTTGAAACCAGCAAACCTGGACACTCAGGCACATCCTTATCCTGAAAAAAGGATAATTCTGAAATACACTTTTAGTATCATATTTAAATGCCAAAAATTAAATGTTTTCATCTAAAAATTTGCAAGTAAGCAAGATAATTTATTTTTACCACCTATGGTCACACTCATAATGGAGATACAAGCCATAGCTATAGAATAAGAATAAGAAATAAATATCATATATATTAGAAAGGAAGAGGCAAAACTATTGATATTAGCAAATAGCATTGTCATGTAAAAGTTTCTAAGGAATCTACAAGATTACTATTAGAATAAATAAGAAAATTTTGCAAGGCTATAAGATAAAAGAACAAGGTATAAAAAATCTTGCATTTCTACATATTGGTAATAAGAATTGGAAATTAGATTTTAAAATCCTACTTGGAATGACATCAAAATAAATTAGTGATTAATTTAACAAAATATGTGCACAAATTGTACAATAAAAATTTATAATTTTTCCAAGAAAATTAAATAATAAATGAAGAGAAATATGTTCATGGATTTGAATATTCAATATTGTTAGGAAGCAATTATCCTGTAATTATTCCTTTAATATACATATATTCCTAATTCATAATGGATTTTGTTGAAATTGACACATTTATTTAGAATATAAAATTCTACCAGCAAAATTTTTTAAAATGAAATCCCCAAAAGAGAGATCCAAAAGAGATTATAGAGAAAAAATAGCAATACTTACTCAAGAAAAAGAATAGTTTCATTCCAAATATCAGAAAATGCCTAAGGTTCAAAATCAATAAGCTAAGATTTCAGCTTAGTGCAGCAGGAAAAAAATCATTGAATTTCTATAAGTTGGAAATAATGATCACTAAACATACATTAACTAAGTAAAAGTCAGTCCTTTGAAAAGACTAATAAAATAGAAAAAATCTGACAAAATTGATTAAAGATTAATAAAAAGCACAGTGACAATAATAGCAAAACAAAGGATAGAAATACAGCATTAATCAAAGTTAAAATGAGTAATCAAAGTTAGAATTCTAGTGCCAGTAAGTTTGAAAACATAATTAATGAACAGGTAGTAACAAATTTTATCTTTTAAAAATTTATACAAGAAGAGATAGAAACTTAAATAATATTTTAACAGTTATTTGAATTGCTAATAGGAAAATTTCCTGAAAGTAAACTCTAAATCCATGAATATTTCCAATTTATATCAAGTATTAGCATAACAAATTCTTTAAATAATATACATAATTACAAAAGAACAAAAATTAGTGTTTTTGCAATCATTTTAAGAGGCCAGTAAGCCCAAGAATATGATATATACTAGGATTCAATAAAGAATTATATATGCCATAATGAGAACCAGGTTCTTAATTCTTGATGTTGGAAAAAAGAAATTACAAATAAGGAAAAGTATCAGAGGTAGCAGTATAAACATGTAGTTTTTAGTATATATACAAAAAGACCTAGGACGTGTGTGTGGGTGTGTGTGTGTGTGTGTGTGGGTGTGTGTGTGTGGGGGTGTGTGTGTAGTGATAATAATGGATTATAGTACAAAAGTGAAAGAAATACTCATGAGTCTTTACTGACATAAATACTACATGTTGGATCATTCTCACCTAAAAGGATTTTATAATCTGTCCTCTCCGGTTTTATTGGGCAAAGAATACATTTGTTGGTCTTTAAAAAAAAAAAAAAAGGATTTAGGATCTTGAAGCATTTTTAAATACTGCTTGACTAAAGCTCAAGTAGTCACTTTGTGTCTTCAAACTAATGTAATAATAAACTTTCTGTAGATAGATATTTCTGGGAGGCTAGTAGCTGTTCTATCCCCAAAACCTGACCCTCAGCAGTAAATCATCAAGTAAATAAGTGGGGGTAGAAAAGGAAAAAAGCACAAAATACAAACTTTAGTATTTAAGGTACTATTAATAAAAGTACTTTAAAATTCACAAGAGAAAAATACAACATAAAAAGTTTTGATCAAAACAAATAAAATACCTATCAGTGGTCATTTTCTAGTAATAATATAGAATTTTAATATTAACTAAAAATCTTCCTCTAACTTAATAGGAAGTCAGTAGGTCAACTCACATATTGTTTATTATCCACAAATAAGAAGACATTAATATAAAGAAATCTTTTTTTAAAATTGGCATATAGTTCTACAATTTAAGAAATTAATAATTATTATTCCAGAAAATATTTTACAAAGTATTTGGTGATTTATTACTTAGTGGAAAATCAATTTATTTTATTTTAATGAATTTATTAAAATCACAATAAATTTTAACAAGTCATCTAATCCAACATCCTGCCATCAGCTCTATAGATTCAGCTGTGTCTGGATGTATCCAGACCCATGAAAATTCAGACTAGGTTTAATTAAGTACAACCAGGAAAAGAGATGTCTCAGTTCTTTAAGAAACTGCTTTAATATTCAGCCTATTGCTCAACATTACTTCAGAACGTTTTTCAAATTCTCTAATTGCATTAATTTAATTATACAAATAAATTTATAAATGAGTTCCATAAAGGTAAAAATAATATATATATATACTTTATTTCTCAAAAACCTCCCTGTATGATTCTCCACACTTTCATATGTTGCCCTCCAGCCCATGCAAAACATTTTAAAAGGTGTTTTACACCTCTGCATGGAAAGGAGAATTCAGTTAACAGGATTAATAGAGTTCTCAGTCGTGAAAGATTTTGGTGATGAAGAAAACTATACTCTTCCCCTTCTGGTCAGTGAAGTAAATTAGAATGGTGTTGAAATTATATTTGTCTTGTCATCTCCCTGGCAGGACACCTCTTGATAGGGCCTTCTGCTCCTCCCTTTTTTTGGCAGCCTCTTCCTTGGGGATGTCTGGAAATAAATGGAACTTTCAAGACTAAATAATGGCGCCTGGCAGAACTTCTGTAGTTCTTAAAGATATAAATCATATGTTTGCATCAAGTCATTTAAAGTAAACTTGAAGCACTTGAATTGAAACTTGACATACAACTCCTTAGCACTAGAATTCAGTTTTGCAAGCTCTCTTTGTGATTTCAACTTCATCTAGAAAACAAGGATTGCAATATTTTGCTAAAATGTACCCTGTTGTTTTCAAAGTATACAATGCTTCACACTTTAGGTTAAAAAATAATGAAGTATCCATACAGACGACTTGGTACCCATCATTGGAACCACATGCATAGTTTTGAAATAGGGCAGAAGATGAGGATCTGTCTGTATCTGCTTTTGCTCTATCCCTCACAGGCTTGATCTAAGTGGGAGCACTTACTGACAGCAGAGGAAACATCACAAGCTTTTGACTCCAACAAACTCTTGGATGCACTTCCAAGGGCACAGAACAAAACAGAAATGGGTTTGTACTTTTCAACATCAGTATGATTCATGTAGTATTTCCAAATACATGCTTTCTGAGTGTTCTGCCTCTTGAAGAAAATTTTTATATATCCCTAGATGAGGCCTACATTTTATTGCTAGTGTTTTTCTGAGGCAACAGATTTAAGTAATGCTATTTCTGTAAGCACTTGAAGAACTTCATTAAAGACTTGCTTTTGTTGGTTTTATTTTGGCCTTGAAAAAAAATATAGCTGTACAAACTGAAACTCAAAAGCATAATACTACATAAAAGAAGACTTACACAAAACAGTATGTGTTGAATGAGTCCATTTAGTGAAGTTCTGCAACAGGCAAAACCAATCAATGGTTAAGTATTTGTGAAGTCATTCAAGTGGGGATGAGATGTGCATTTTTATTTACTTTTATATGTCTTCATTTGCAAATTCATCTGATGCAATAGCTAATACTCAGAAAGGACACCTATTAGCAGATAAAATTACATTTCCTAGCTATGAGCTAACAAGTCATTTTTTAACATTTTTATTGCAGTAAAATATACATAACATAAAGTTTACCGTTGCAATTACTTTAGTGTATACAATTTACTGGCCTTAAGTACATTTTCAGTTTTGTGCAAATATCACTGATATCTAGTTCCAGAACTTTTCATCTCTCCAAAGGGAAATTTCTCAGAACCATTAAGAAGTCATTCCCCATTCTAATCTCCTCCCAGCATTATTTTTAAATATACCTTTTTGCTTTCCTTTACTCCCTGAATAAATGACTATTTTTAAGTGCCTCCTATGTCTTGGCACTGGGACTGAGGAGCAAACCAATACACTAGATTCCTCCCTTTAGGTGACTCCTTCATGCCTTGCCCCCTGGGAAAGGCAGTAAGCAGAAGGCGCAGAAATGGAGAAAAGAGCCTGGCAGTTTCAAAGAGGAGCAATTGACGCAAGCCAAAATTGAATTATTTGTCAAGCGAAGTTTCTTTAAAACATTCTTCCTTTAGAAGGTGCATTTTAGAAACTCAAAGTTTCATGAAAAGTTTCCAGTTAACTTGGAAGACTTTGAAGTGCTTTGACAAATTGTTTAGTGGCATCGGCAAAGTTAAGGGAATCAGGGACTTTTGCTTCTATTCCTGTGTGCTGACAACTTCCTGTGTGGGTTTAGGCAAATCACTTACTGTTTGCTGCATTACTTTGAGGGGTATTCTTATTTCTCAGAATGAGAAAAGCAGTTAAATCTTCTAAGTTGGAATGACGTACAGAATATACATTGATGAATTCTATGCAACAACTGTTAACAAGCTAGTTTCTGAATGAGTAATCGCTCATCCTTTCTCAACAGGACCGTTTGGCTTGGCCTCATCTGAATCCATTTAAATGATGTTTGAAGGAGCCACATTTGACTGATCATAATTACAAACAAACCAGATATTAATCATAATCCAATACTAATATTGATCAAAATCACAAACTGAATCACAAACAAACTAGATTTTACATGTATTTTTAATGAGAAGGAGAATGACCACAGAGTAGACACTTTAATATACTAGGTTAGGAGAAACACCTACATGTATGCACACACACACAGTTTCCTTAGATTTTCCAATTTAGTTTCAACTTTCAATATAAAGTCCCCTTGACAAACTAAGATTCATAGAGTTCTTCCTCTGGGATACTCACTCTCAGACCTTCTATTTATGCTATCCTACCTTCATTTTCTTTAGTTTGGCACAGTTTCTTTACAGGGCAATCTGGGAACACACAAAGAAATTTAAATTGGCATGTACCTTGATTCTCAATGTTGTTACTGTTTATCTTAAAGATATAACATTATGTACTACTGAGAAGCATAGATTTTAAAATTTTTGTTACAAAATATTTTAATAGGAAAAACATCAAAATATCAGGACCATAGTAATCTGCATATATTCATACAATATTTGATACATCCATGTAACTGAGAACCAAATAAATTAGAAGTTGTACCTACTGCATAGTATGCTCAAGATATATTTTTATGGTGCTTATTATGAAATAATTATTGAACACCAACTATACTCCAGGTGTGCTTCTCTAAGTACTTGGATACAGCAATGAACAAAACAAAGTTCATGTTCTCTAGAAGGAATACATGGACAATAACCTAGTATGTCAAGTGGTAATGAGCTCTTAGAAGGAGCATATTTGGAGAGAGGAAGCTCTGTGTAATGATAACTCAGGGATTCATGCTGTTGGAGTGTTAGTAGGTGTTAGGAAAGACAAAGAACAGGCAATCACACAGAGACTCAAAGGTGTCCACATGACACTTCTATTTACATTCTATTGAGGAAAGCAAATCACATGGGTTCACCGAACTCTGAGATAGAAAGGAGATTCAGACCCCACCCCAACCACAATTCCAAGCCCATGCTAGAACAGAAAGAGAAGTTTAAAATGTGGCTGAAGAGTGCCAATGTCTATACAGGCTTATGGTGCTGCTTGCTAATCAAGACCCCTCTGGTAAGTCGATATCCGTGCTCTAGCAGGAAGGTAAAGATAGTCAGAGAATTCACTCTGCGGACATTTGAGGGAAAGCCCTTCTGGCAGATAAAACAGTAGGGCACCGATTTGAGGGAATTATGCCTGGTCTATTTCAGGATAGCAAGGAGGCTGAGCTGATTGAATGTGGAGGATAATAATAAAGATATTAAGATAATGCCATGGAAGTCATAGAGAGCCTAGGCCTGGAGAGCCTCCTAGGCCACTTCCCAGGACGAGGCTTTAGTACTGAGGGAAAGGGCTAAAAGCAAGAGAATGACAAGATCTGTTTTATGCTTTTTAAGAGATCATTCTGTCTGCTGTGAGGAAAAAAGAACTCTGGGTAGGAGGCAAAAGTGGAAGCAGGGAGACAAATTAGGTGATTTGCAATACTTCAGAAGAAAGAATGGTGGTTTGGGATAGGATAAGGGCACAAGAGGATTAGAAGTGGTCAGATTCTGCATGGATTTTAAATGTATCACACACAATGAGGAAAATGTGAAAAAAAAAAAACCCAACGTAATAAATAATATGTACATATATATAGTTTGATACAATTTGCATAACAAAAGGGATAAATAAAAGCTATTGACAATAGTTACATATGGTTAATGGCTGGTTCTGAAAATCAGGGGAAGGGGCAGAAGAAATTTAATTTTTTAATATTCTATATATCTTTCATTTTAATTAGCATTCATAATTTTTAATAACCAACACTAAGCAAATTAAAAAATGTGGCCCTTGAATTTACACACTTTCAAAATAAAGGATTTTAAAAATATTGTAAACAAGTCAATATTGAAGGAATATATTTAAATTACATGTATGTAAGTTTTTTCTATGAAAGAGAAAGATTCACCTAAATTATAAAAAAAAACTATACAATAAATTATCAAATTGGATCTTCACAACAACCTACAAATACCCATATGAAATTCATTCATTTGAACATTGATTCATTCATTCAACATATTATTGGACAATTTCCTGTAGGCATGAAATTACATTAGAGACTGAAGGGAAAATTAGGTGAAAGCAAAAAACAAGTTCAGGCTATCACTGCTTTCAAAAAATAAAAAAATAAAAAATGTTGTGTTAAATGGCATAAACAGAAGTAAAATTGTTTAAGTACTCAGAAGCAACTGGTTTGCTATATTCAGTATTTAAAACTCTAACTGGACTATTGTGTCCAGTCTAAGGCTCCAACTACACACAGATAGGAAATCATGGAAACTTTTCACAGAAGAACCACAAAGACAATTAAAGGATTAAAAAGTAATGTTTATAAGAAAAGGCTACAGAAAGGGGATTATTTAGCCTGCAGAAGAGGATACAATGGTGGCTTAATATTGACCTTTAGAATGACTGAGGGTTCTTAAGATCCTGGCTTACTATTCTCTCCCTCAACTGAGAAAAGAAAAATAAGAAAATGGTTTGAAGCTGCAACATCAAGTCAGACACAAGTAAAAAGTGAGGGTTGTTAGACGCTGGTATGAAGCCATGGCATTTCTTTCTCAGGGGGCTTGGTCTTTAAAAAGAAGATCGATTTTCATCTGCTTAAATGACTTCCCAAATCCCCTTCATCCTTCTGATTCTCTCTCTGGAGAAAGGGATTCCTTGACCTGGCTTAGCAATCCATTCCTAAGCCAAATAGCCTTCAAGGTCAGGAAGCTCTCTAGTATAATTCACCTAAATATATCCGGCTTCAACTTGAATCCATTTCCTCTTGCTCGGTCCTGGGTGGAAAGAAAGAAACATTTGTCATGGAGCTCCATTTCAGAACATTTCAAATAACTCAAGACAGCAATTTTGTGCTGTAGCCTTCCTCTCCTCATACTAAATGATTTCAATTCCATCGATACATCACAGACTTCGCCCACCTTTTAATTCGGTTTGTTACAGCATCAATCATGGCACCTCAATTTACAGCAAGGGATTGAAACTCTTCCAGAATCTCTCTGTTCTTTGCATCTCTTCTATGGAAGGGAATAGGTTTGATTAAGGTGTTGTATCTTCAGTTCTCTGTGATGTCAAGAGATGCAGAAGGGAATCATGTTTCTAACCCTTGAAAGCTGAATATGTGTTCAGTTCAATATTCAATTCTAATCATCCACATCAGAGAAGTCAGATCTTTTATTGGATTGTCAATTCTACTTCCTAAAAATTTTTATGTTTGTGATTCCTGGGTGTGTGTGTGTGTGTGTGTATATATATATATATATATATATATATATATATATATATATATATATATTTTTTTTTTTTTTACTGCAAGTGCCATCAGTTTTAATCAGCTTAGAACAAAAAAATGGGTAGGGGGGGAGTTATGTAAGTCAGAGAGGCAAAGGGTGCTGATGAATCTCAGCAATTACAATATAAAATTAAAGATGATCAGACTTTTTTCCTCTTAGTCGCTTGACTCTGCTTCTCTCTGCATTTCAGCTTCAATTTTTCCCCTATTGACCAGCTTTAGGGGATTCTGATTCTTAAATATCAGTTAAATTTGCCCCCTCTTCTTTATTTCTTAATTCAACAACCACCCATCTGTTCCTAATTATCTCTACCCAGACTAATGCAAATTCTCCCTAAGAGGTTCCTCTCTTCCAGCTTCATTCCTCCTTATCCATTTAAAATGTAAATTGCATCCTGTGCCTTCTTTGACCAAAGATTTATGACCATAAATCTCCAAAAACTCTTATCCTTTGCCTCAAGAATAAAAATCCAAACTTCTACAATATTCAAGACTCTTAATGTTATCACCCTTCAAATTTTTCTAGCTTTAGCCTCCCCTTAAAATTTAACTATTCTGAACTACTTGTATTCTTTCTATATCTGTCACAGCCTTTTAACTACGCAGGACTGTAGTTTGATTTTAGGGTGTGTCCTTGTCTGGTCTAAGTGTTAAAGTAATGTTGCCCTCACAGGATGAGTTTGGAAAGGTTTTCGTGTTGGAGAGGATAGTTTGTGAAGGACTAATGTGAGCATATTCTTAAAGATTTAATAAAACTCAACAGTGAAAACATCTGGTCCTGGACTTTTATTTGTTGAATGGTCTTTTATTACCCTTTCCATCTTAGTACACGTGACTGGCACATGCAGGTTTCCTATGCCCTCATGATCTCATTGCAATAAGTTACTTGTGTCTAGAAATGTATTCATTTTTTTTCTAAGTTTTCCAAATTGTTGTGTCCAGTCTTTTCAAATAATCTGTAATGGTCTTAAGGATTTCTGTGTTATTGGTTGTCAATCCTCCTTTTTCATTTCTGATTTTATTTATTTAGGCCTACTCTCTCTTATTCTTTGTCTAGCTAAGAGTTTGTCAGCTTTGCTTATCTTTTATGTTATTTTTTTATTATTCTGACTAAACTACCTGACATAAACAACTTAGAGGATGAAAGGTTTGTTTTCACCAACAATTTCAGAGGTATCAGTCCATGGTTAGCTGGCACTGCCCTGGGCCTTAGGTGAAGTAGAACATGGTGATGGAAGGGCATGGAAGAGCTAGCTACTAACTTCATGGCAGACTGGAAGCAGAAATGGGGTGTGGGGGAAGAAATGGGCACATTTCCCAAGTGACCTCCAACCATGCCCACCTGCCCCCCGTTTTCACCACTTACCAGGTGTCCACTCAGCTATCAATGGATTAATCCACTGATGAGGTCAAAGTCCTCATGATCCAATCATTGCCCAAGAACTCCATCACTGAGCATTGTTGCACTGGGAACCTAACCTTCAATACATAAGCTTTTAGGGGATTTTCTAAATCCAAATCATATACTTTTTAAAAAACAAAAACAACAACTCTTCATTTCATTGATTTTTAGAATCTTTTTCTTTTGTTTATTTTCTGCTCTGATTTTCATCATTTCTTCTATAAATTTGGGATTTGGTTTGTTTTTTTGCCTTTACTTCATTGCATCCTTAGGTTGTTCATTTAAAATCTTTTTTTTTTTAAATAGGCATTTAGCAATAAGCTTCCTTGTAAGACTGCTTTTGCTATAACCCATAGATTGATATGTTGTTTCCCTTTTCATCTCTTTGAGAAAATATTTTAATTACTCTTTTGATTTCTACCTTGATCCATTGGTCATTCAAGAACATTTTAATTCCTACAAATTCATCCAATTTTTGAAGTTCCTCTTGTTGATTTCTACTTTTTCTCTGTTGTGGTCAGAGAGGATGCATGGTATAATTTCAGTTGTGTTTTTGTTGTTGTTGTTGTTGTTTGGTTTGTTGCTATTGTTGTTATTGAGACTTGCTTTATCACCTAACTTGTTTTGTAGACTCTCCTGGAACACGTTCTGTGTGCTCAGGAGAAGAATATAGATCTGCAGCTGTTGGATGAAATGTTCTGTAAAAGTCCATTTGGTTTCTGGTATAGGTTAACTCTAATGTTTCTTTGTTGCTTTGTTTTGTTTTGTTTTGTTTTGTTTTTTCAGTCTGGATGATCTGTCTATTGATGAAAAGTAGAATAGTCAAGACCCCAGTTTTTATTGTATTAATGTCCATCTTTGCTTTTGAATCTAACAATTTTTGCTCTGCACATGCTTTTACAATTGTTATTTCCTCTTGCAGAATTGATCTCTTCACTTTCAGTCTCTCTGTGTCCTCAGAGGTGAAGTGAGTTTCCTGCACACAGCACAATATTAAGACTTGTTATTGTTTGTTCATTTAATCTATCCAGTCAAAATCTGCTAACTGGGTGATTTAATCCATTCACATTAAGGTTAATATTGATAAGTAAAGACATACAGTTATTATTCAGTTTTTTGTGTTTTTGTTTGTTTGTTTTGCATATCATTTGTTCCTTTTTTCCTCTCTTATTCATCTTTGTAGTTTGGTGAAGTTTGTCTTATATTGATAGGTTTTGACTTTCTTTCTCTTTTGTTTATCTACTGTATAGTGATTTGTGTATTTTTGTTGTTATTGTTTTCATGATGGTAGTTAGTATCCTTTTACTTATAGTGTAGTATTCCTGCAGCACTTCTTATAACTGGTCTGATGGTGACAAATTCCCTCAGTTTCTGCTTTTCTTGAAAGTATTTTATTTCTCCTTCATTTCTTTCTTCTTTTCAAATTTAGATCTTTTTTTTTTTTAGATATACATGACAGTAGAGTGTATTACTGACATATTTTACATACATACATGTTATATATTATATACATATATAAATATTATATATACATGAGTATAATTTATTCTAATTAGAATCCCATTCTTGATACATGATATGGAGTTTCACTGGGGGCATATTCATATATGAACATAGGAAAGTTATGTCTGGTTCATTTTTAAAAAGACACTTTGCTGGGAATATTATTGTTGTTTGCCATTTTTATTTTCTTTCAAAGGTTCAAATATATCATCCTAATCTCTCTTGGTCTATAAAGATTCTGCTGAATAGTCCATTAATCTAATTGTGACTTGAGACTTTTCTCTTGATGATTTATAATTTTTCTCTTTGTCTCATACTTTTGACTATTTCACTATGATATGCCTCTAGGTGGACCTTGTTTTGGTTGGATCTCTTAGGAATCCTTTGAGCTCCTAGACCTGGATGTTTGTATCTTTCATAGGATTTAGAAGGTTTCAGCAATTATTTCATTGAAGATACTTAATCCTGCTCCCATCTCTCTGCCTGCTTAATGGTGTCCCATAAATCTGAAAGGTTTTCTTCTTTCTAATTTTAATGTCTTCAAGATCAAAAATTCTTTCTTCTGCTTGACTTAGTCTACTGTTGAGCTTCTCATTTTTGTTTTTATTTTTACTTCATTTATTGAGTTATTTGATTCTAAGATTTCTATTTGTTTCTGGTACTTCTCAGGTCCTCAGCAAGATAATCTTCTCAGAATTGGCTGTCTGGACGCTTCAGCAGGCCACAGGAGGATGACCAGGACTGCCAGTGTCCTTCCTGAGTCTTCCATAGACTGTGTCCCACAAGTTGGACTATCTGGCTACTGGTCCATGGGACTGCATCTGCAGAATTCCTGGGATGGGCCATCAGAGCTGCATCCTCACATCCCAGTTAGGCAGAGTTTTAAGATAATACAATGCAGCAGGAGCCTATGTGGTGGAGGTCACAATGTGGACAAGGCTCCGTCTCTTGGGCAGCACAGTGTTGTATTGCCCCCATGGCTTTCTAAACAATGCTTCTGACTTGTTTTACTTCTCCAAGAGGAAATACTTCAAATGTCTGTGGAGTAAGTGGGAATTACTGCAGGCCTCCTTTTTGCCCATTCTCTACTGAGCAAAGTACCTCTTGGCTCAGGATTGAGCTAGAGAGATGGGATGATAGTTGCTATGTACTTCTATCTCCTCTTTATAAGGCCACCATGTATCTCAAGCATTTCTGCCATGTTCCCTCTACATCCTGGCACTATGCTTTATACACACCAGCAAGATAGCTGCTGTTCTTGTTTTGTCTTATTTTGTTTTATTTGGGCCGTTTTTGGTGAGGGATATGTGCCAGGAATCTCCAAGGCAGCCGTGTTGCTCTTATTAGTGCCGTCACTTCTAAAATGAGATGGTGGTAACCATACCTGCTCCATATGTTGTGTGTGGACTAAATGATTGAAAATATAAAGTACTTAAAATATGTAATGGCTGGCATGGGAAGCACTGAATGAATCAATATCCCTTGGTATTGTTGTTTTGTTGTATTTCTACTGTTGTGCCTGGTTCACAATAATACTCAATAAATGTTGGCCAGATAAAGCAATGATTAGATAAGTATATGAAGGAATGGAGAATGAACAAAACTAGTGGCTTCTGAATCTCTAGTAACACTACATTTCAGGTTTCAAGGATTCCCTGAAGATTTGTAAGGAAGGTTGGGATTTGGTTGTACCCAAAAATCATTACTAACTGAGAGATACAGGGTGATGTGGGGAAATGGAGGAGGTGATGCTACTTGAGTTTACACTGGCAATAACCAGAGCCCTTCAATCACACTTCACCAGCTGCCAGAAGAGCTCAGGGGCTCATGGCAGGACACTGCAGTGGTCTCTTGTCTCCCTTCAGAGACTCTTTCCTCTGTGAAGGTCAAGACTTATGAGGAAAGAAAATCAGTAATTCAACTACATAAGCTAAGTAATCACATCCCCCAACATCTCATTCATCACCATTGAGGGGGAAAGCATACCCTTTTTAGTGACATGTATATCAGTCTTTCTGCATTAAATGTTTCAAAAGGACTACATTACTCAACTTTCCTAATAATATCTTTTCATTCTCAAATTCTAAACTAACAAACTAAAAACCCAAAACTTATGTTCTTTCTACTTTATCATGTTACTCTCAAAAAAAAAAAAAACTATGTTCAAGAGAACAGAGGAAGAATTATAAGTACAGTTGGCATTCATCTTGTGTATTTACTCTTTTGGAATCAGAGAGATGGACTAAGAGAACTTCTAAAATACCTTTAGAAACATATAAATGGGACAGAATAAGGAAGAAAGGCAGTACTTGCTAAGAAAGATACCAAATACAGAGTTAAGAACAAAGGGGCCGAACTTGGTCTCTGATCTGATTTTTCTACCTTTCCACTGATTCTCCAGTATAACATAAGGCCACAGATTTGGAATCAGATTTTTTAGTCTCACTATTGCAATGACTGGATGAATTTGGGCAAAATAGTTATCACCAGTGAGCCTTGACTTCCTCATCTATAAAAGGAGTAATAATGTGCACTACCTAGTACTGCTGCAAGGGTGATATAAGGTAATGTTCACAATTTACAGAGTACAAGTCCCAACAGAGGGTTTGTGGCATGTGTGATATGGAGGACGGTGAAGGAGTGGGTGGAGGGACAAAGTGCAGGAGTGCACGTGTGTGTGTAGAAAAAGAGAGATATGTGTGTGTGTAGTTCTTCCCTTTCCTCGTGAACTTTCAGATGTGTTCATTTCATCACCGAGACAAGACGAAACAGCGATATGTATGTGTTGTTAATCTTGTGGCTTACATACTGGAAAATATCTTCAAGATAATCTAGTTTTGTGTTCTCATTTTACAGAGTTACAGTACTTAGAAAGTTAATCAATCCTACTGATCAAAATGTGTTTATACCTTGTCTTCTTCTACTTTAAAAAAAATAATCAGAAAAGGTTGCTTTCTCCCTACTTATGATTAGGAATACAAGAATAAAATAATTAATTTGTAGATAACACAGTTCTTAAAGATGTACATATATTTAATCTATAATATATATGCCTTATATAAGAATATAATATCTTATATAAGAATAAACTGTAATGAGCTCAATAGCAAGTGAGAACATATTTGACCCCTGTGGTTTGTTCTCACTAACAAGGAGAACTACCACAGCTTGTAACAAAATCATAATGATGGAAATATTTCTGAAGGGTTGAATGCCTGGGGTACAAAATGAGGAGGAAGATGAGGCTCTGTCCTCTCTGTGCCTCATCTCAGTCTTGTCCTGAGTGCTTTGCTGCTGGAGTCCACTACCCATGAAGCCAGAATTGCTTCATGTTCTTACACTGCTTCTGAGGTAAGAGCCTGAAATGGACATTTCTGTCCTTGTACATTTTCATCCTATGAGCTTCTTTATCTTATGGACTTAATTGCCATAGTCAGTAGGAAAAAAAATAATAACCATGTTGTCATATATTTCTTAGTGGAATGCTTGATTTGGTCACAGAAATATGTCTGACTTACAGAATTTTTTTTTCCTGATCTTTAAAATTGCCTACCATTTCTACCAGCCAAACCTTGGAAAACACTTTTCAAGAGGAGTGGAAAATTTTGCCTCTTCAAATTCTTTTTTAAGGATTTTTACAAATCATTTTCTCAGGTTCTAGCCACATTGGGGGAGAAATAAAAAGATAGAAACTTCATTGTTAAGTACATTGCTTGATCTTTTTATCCTCTTCTCTTTTAGTGTCACGGTAGAAAGAACACTGATTTGGAAATGTGGTGATCTAAGGTTGAGTCACCGCTGTGCCCATAGCCAGCTCTGTGACTTAGGAATGTGCTTAACCTTTTTGTCTATAAAATAAAAGAACAATCCAACCAGATGGCATCTCAAGTTATTACGTTGTAGGTTTTCCACTCTCAAGTTGGATTATAAACCTTTCTGAAGACAAAATTCTAATTTGATCCTGAAGAGTCACTCAAATCCCAGAGCCGTCCCCAAACCCACACCCATAAAAACCCCAAAATGTGACTCAGGTGATTTATCATAATTAATCCCTGGATTTCTTTCAAAACAGTTATTGTCTGTCTATGTAAGGCAAAGAGGACAGAGAGATGAGAAAGTTTAAACTATCCTGAGAAAAGTGAAATGAAAAATGTGATACTGTCTCCATCAGAAGCAAATGTGACATGGATGTACAGATTACACATGACTTTATTCAGAGAGAACATTCTGGAAATGTTCCCAGGAGGCAGGATAGGGCATCAAGTGACAGCACAACCTAGTAAGGTTATAACTGAGGTGTTGTAATCAGTGCAATTTTATTACCAAGGGGAAAAATGAAAACCTCAGCCCAGACAGCAGGGTAGTAACACAGCTGCTCTCTGACTGCCTGCCCAAGGCCACACCAACCCGTAAGGTGCTGTCAAGTCTGAGGGCAGCGGAGGAGAGGAAGAAGGGCCGCCACACTCCCTGGCCTGTTCTGTTTCCTGGCTGTGTTTTTGTGTTGGGTTTTTATTTTTCATTACTTAGCACCACACAAAAAAAAAGCCTTAAGATTTACTGACATTGCTTCTGATCAATTTATTTTTTTCTTCAGAAAATCTACTCTCTTCTCTAAGCTTTTGTTTTATAACCTTCTCCTCAGATTCCCTTAATCTTTCCATAACTTTTCACTTTCAAGCACATAAACAAAACTACATTTAATTTTTCATAGTCTTCTTATAAATGACCATATTCAAGCTTAGACCAGAATAGTAAGTCTCCGCTCTTTCCTCTAAAGCACTTGGCAAAGTCAACCCAAACTGATTTTACAGGATAAAGGCTTTCAGAAAGGGTTGATGTGAAGTCCCAACTTTTCCCCCAGCAGTCGTGAGATCATAAAGAAGTTTGTCTACCTCTAAGAGTCTCAGTTTAAGCACCTCTAACAGTGAAAAAAAAATCCCTATTTTGGAGGGTTTTAATAAATGTTTAGTTTTCACTGTGCATTGACTTACCAATGTCTGGCACATGATAAAGGTTTACTTAACTTTTATACTCCTACTATTATTAACTATCATTACTAACTACTATTATCAATGTAATATGTGAAAATTAAAAAGCCAAAAATTATGAATCAAATAATGCAAAGAAAGAATAAGGTTACAATCATTATAATCATTTAATGGTATGATTTAAATTAAAATTTATTTGCTTAATTACATTGCTAGAAGAGTTAATTTGAGAATGAATAAACTGTTTCTATTAGTTATTAGTAATATCTATCATCAAGAATAATGACTCACAACAGTAAATGCTCAATAAATATTTGAATAAATGAACAAATGTCTCTCTATATAAACTTTTGCACAAATCAGAAGAGACTGGAGTGTTTCCACATTTGCTCTCTTTTCTTGTGAGCCATCAACCTGGACCAAATCCCACAAGTCTGACAAGAGTTTCTGAACAGAAGCCCTGTTCTCTACCATCTGTTTATTCTCACGTGCTTCCTAACTTCTGAACGTGCAACTTTCAAATAAGGAAACTTACTGTCCTATCTGTACACTTTGGTCATCATGAGGAAAGTGGGTAATCAATGTCTTTGAGATGCAGCAAACCAGATAGTGAAGGATGTTATGGAGCCTGTTTCTTCTGGACAAAACTGCACACGTGAGCACTGTTATACCCAACCATGGGTGTCCATTTTAAAAAGCCCATCAAGAAAAAAAAATAGTACAAACTGCAGGGCAATATTCTGGACTCCTTTCTGGAATAGAAAAGAGACATTAGTAGAAAGTCTGGTGAAATCCCAAAGAAATCTGCAATCCAGTCAATATATTGTATCAACGCTAATTTCTTAGTTTTCATAAATGGATTTTATGTGCCATGTTAACACTGGAGGAAGCTGGGTGAAAGGTATATAATAACTCTTTATGCTAATGTTGAATTTTTCTGTATATCAAAAAGTATTCAAAAATAAAGATTGGCTAAAAACTTAAAAATAAATAAAAATTGGCCTTGAAAAGTATCAAGAGAATGCAAGATACCGGCCAATTAGTTGAGATATGGTATCACCAGGAACAGTAGGGAGCCATATAGGTTAATGACAAGTACAAGAACATAGAAATTTGGGTGATTATGATGTTTTTAACAAATATGTATAGTGCCTGCAAAGTGCTGATATATTAAATCTCTCAATTCTCACAATAATATGTGAAGTAGAAACTATTTATCTGACCATTTATAGATAAGAAAATGGAGGTTGAGAACACTAGAACTGCTTCCAAAAGGCACCAAGCAAGGTAGATACAACACTAGCATTACAAGATTAGGCATTTCAGCTCCCAATCCTACGCTGTTAACTTTGATCATCCTGCAACTAAAGTAAGATACAGTAAAAAGTAAAACGATGCTAAAGGCATGCATATGAAAGATGAATCTGAAATTGTCATGGCAAGTAGAGTAATGCACACAAATTTTAAAAGCAGCAGCAGGAAGAATAGAAATGACCTGGTTTTTGATTCCTGCTCCACCGTTAACTAGCTGTGACAACTTCATCCATCACTAAAAATGTTTAAGCCTTCTATTTTATAACTTTAAAAAGATGACAGTGATGATTATTTTCCAGGTGTGCTCCAAAGCTGTACTTCCACGATCATAAGGTATAATATGAGTGTAGAAGTTGTATAAGGTTGATGATTAGAACACTCCACCAAAAAACAAACTCAGAAAATACAGGTTTATGTGGAGTCAAAATGGGTTGCTATGGGAGTAGCACTTATATAGGTATCTAATTCATTCATTTATTCAAAAAGCTGAGTGATTCAGTATTTAATGAGTCTAGCAAGTCATCTAATATTTTATAGAGTAATCAAATAAAAAGTACTTGTTGTGATTTAATAGTAAATATAACTTAATGCCACAATAAATCATTAACTGAGTGAAAATTTTTTGAATACCTAAATGTGCTAGGTAGAGAATCAAAGCTGATGAAACAGAAAGGAATAATATCTGTTTCTGACCTCAATATTTGAGAAATTCAGATAGTGAAGGTTATATGACTTAAAATATTATTCAATAAAAAGGTGATGAGTGAGACTGAGAAAGGCTACAGAGGATGGACCATCTAACTCAGACAAAAGAAAACACAGCACTTTTTTTTCAAGAAGAAAAGAGGGGGAGAACATTCTAGAAAAAGAGAATGTAAAGAAATTTGGTTGGGCCATCAATGTAAATTTAGCATGATTGGTGAAGACCAAGAAAGGGAATCAAATGAGATCTGTAAACAGGAAGCCACTTTGATTCGATTTTATTTTGGAGGATGACAGAAACTACACTACTGTACACTGACCTAATCAGGTCACATCTGGAATATTAGTTTCAATTATAAGTGTCCCATTTTGAGAAGGGCACTGAGAAACAGAGCACATACAGAGGCTACTGAGATGGCAAATGAGTCAAAAACCCTCTTAAGTGATGATAAAATTGCATTTTAAACTAATTTCTATAACCAAAAGCAACCCCCAAGTTTTCACTGCCAAACCCAGGTCCCCCTGACAATTCCACCCGAATCCAGTGTTTTCTCCATTCCTGTGAATTAGGGCTTTATTTTTTGTAAGTGGAAAATCAGAAGGTTGGATCAAGTGCAAATGTGTGAGAGAAGGAAAAGCTAAGAGGAGAATGGAGAATGGAGGAGGACAGAATAGCATCTTCATCTCACCAGTCGGGATTAATATGGATCTACTTTGGAAAGAAGGGAAGAAGCTGGTAGAGCTGCTGAGGGAGTTTTACAAGATGACTGAGAGCTGCTCCTGGTATCTGTAGATAATTTAAGGCAGAAAGCTGAGGAAGACATCCCTTGCCTTTCCTTTACATGGTCTCTAGCCCAACTGTCTGTTGTTGGCTTGCTTGCTCTGAAGGTTTAGAAATCTTGGAGTAGCTGAGATATATTCTTGGCAAGCTTTGGAGCAGTTTTTAGCAGTCAGTGATAACAAATATGAACAAGTAGGTTCCAAGAAGGTTGAATCACAGGGTTATTGTTATTTGAATGAACTTATCAGGTAACCATAAGTATAGGCAGACGGGGTGTAGCTGGAAGAGGTGGGTCACTAGGGGTGTACTTTGGAAGGGTATATATTCCCAGTTGTCCTTTCCCCTTGCTCTCTCTGCTTCCTGGTCACTACAAACTGAGCAGTACTTTTCTATTATGCCCTTCTTCCATGATGTTCTGCATTACTTAGGCCCAGAGCAATGGAGTGAGCCCATCAAGAATTGAACCTCTGAAATTATGAGACAAAGCAAGTTTTTCCTCCACTAAGTTGTCCTTCTCAGGTATTTTGGTGAGATATTTTATCACAGCAGTGATAAAAGCTAACTAAAGCAGCTATAGTGCTTACTGACTGACTTAAGGAATTAAAACTGCTTTGAAACTTGAAAATTTCTTTGAAAACCACCATATAGAACCAAAGGCAATCTGGGGATGAGATCAAAGTCCTGTAACCTCACAGATGGAAACAGTCAAGGTAGCAGACAATGGGCTATACATCTACCATGCCTTACCCTAAAAGGGTAGAACCAAATAGATAACAACACAATAATACTGGGTGACTTTAATATAACTCTTACATCACAAGATAGATCTTCCAAACAAAAACTAAACAAAGAAACTATAGAACTTAATAATAGAATCAATACATTGAACTTAACATATATAGAATATGACATCCATCAATGAGAGAATATACTTTCTTCTCAGCAGGACATGGATCCATCTCCAAAAAAGACCAGACCAGATGTTATGCCACAAAGCAAGGTCTTAGCAAATACAAAAAAAAAAAAAAAAATAGAGATACTACTCTTGATTCTATCAGACCATAATGAAATGAAATTAGAAATCAATGATAAAACCACAAAGAGAAGCTACTCCAACACCTGGGGACCAAACAAAATACGGTTGAATGACACATGGATAACAGAAGACATCAGGAAGGAGATTAAAAAAAATTCTTAGAGGTAAAATCTCTAGGCCACTATGAAGGCAATGCTAAGAGGAAAGTTCATTACATTAAGCTCATTCATTAAACGAAAAAAAAAGAAAGTCAACAAATAAACAACCTGACATTGCATCTCAAAGCCCCAGAAAAAGAACAAACCAACACCAAAAGTAGTAGAAGACAGGAAATAATTAAAATCAGGGTGGAAATCAATGAAAATGAAACAAAAGAAACAATTCAAAAAACTGACAAAACAAAAAGCTGTTTCTTTGAAAAAAATAAATAAAATTGACAAATTCTTAGCCACCCTAATGAAAAGAAGGAGGGAGAAAACTCAAATTACTAAAATTTGTGATAAAAATGGAAATATCATGATAGACACTATTAAAACACAGAAGACAATTAGAAATTATTTTGAAAATTTATACTCCAGTAAAATAGAAAACCTCGAAGACACCAACAAATTTCTAGAGGCATATGATCAACTCAAACTGAGTCAAGAAGACATACACAATTTAAACAGATCAATTTTAAGCAAGAAATAGAAGATGCCATCAAAAGCCTACCAACCAAGAAAACTCCAGAACCAGATGGATTCACAGCTGAGTTGTACAATACCTACAAAGAAGAATTAATGCTAATACTCCTCAAATTATTCCATAAAATAGAAAAGAAAGGAACCCTACCAAACTCATTCTAGGAAGCTATCAACATCCTGATACCAAAACAAGGCAGAGACATATCAAGGAAAGAAAATTTCAGACCAATATCCCTGATGAACATTGATGCAAAAATTCTCAATAAAATTCTGGCAAATTGCATTCGAAAACATATATAAAAAAGTAGTGCACCATGATCATGTGGGGTTCATTCCAGGGATGCAAGGTTGGTTCAACATACAGAAGTGAATAAATTTAATTCATCACATTAATTGACTTAAAGAATCATCTGATTATATCAATTGATGAAGAGAAAGCATTCAACAAAAATACAGCACCCTTTCATATTCAAAACACTAGAAAAGCTAGGAATAGTAGGAACATACCTCAACATTGTAAAAGCTATCTATGTTAAACTCAAGGCCAACATTATTCTAAATGGAGAAAAATTGGAAGCATTCCCTCTAAAAACAGGAACAAGACAGGGATGCCCTCTTTTACCACTTCTATCACTATAGTCCTTGAAACTCTAGCCAGAGCAATTAGATAGATGAAAGAAATTAAAGAAATACAATAGGAAACGAAGAACTCAAACTATCATTATTTACTGACAACATTTTTATATACTTAAGAGAATCAAAAAAACTCCACCAGAAAACTTCTTGACTTAATTAATGAATTCAGCATAGTAGTAGGATATAAAAGCAATACCCATAATCAAATGCATTTCTATACATGAATGATGAATCCTCTGAAAGAGAAATTAGGGAAACTACCCCATTTACAATAGCCTCAAAAAATAAAATAAAATACTTGGGAATCAGTGTAATAAAAGAGGTGAAAGACTTCTACAATTAAAACTACAGAATACTAAAGAAAGAAATTGAAGAAGACTTTAGAATATGGAAAGATCTCCCATACTCTTGGAGAGGCAAAGTTAATATTGTCAAAGTGGCCATACTACTCAAAGTGCTATACAGATTCAATGCAATTACAATTAAAATCACATCATCATTTCTTATAGAAATAGAAAAAGCAATCATAAAGTTCATCTGGAAAAATAAGAGACCCAGAATAGCCAAAGCAATCCTTAGCAAGAAGAGTAAAGCAGGAGGCATCACAATACCAGAACTTAAACTATACTACTAAGCTATAGTAACAAAAATGGCATGATTTTAGCACCAAAATAGACTTGTAGACCAATGGAACAGAATAGAAGATGCAGAGACAAACCCAAATAAATTCAGTTATCTCATACCAGACAAAGGCACCAAAAACATACATTGGAGAAAAGATAGCCTCTTCAATAAGTGGTTCTGGGAAAACTGGAAATCCATATGCATCAAAATGAAAATGGTCTCTTACCATGCACGAAACTCAACTGGAAGTGGATTAAGAACCTAGGAATTAGACCAGAGATCCTGCACCTAATAGAGGAAAATGTATGCCCAAATAGGTCCCAACTTCCTTAACAATACCCCAAATGCACAAGAAATAAAATCAAGAATTAATAACTGGGGAGGACTCAAACTAAAAAGCTGCTTCTCAGCAAAAGAAACAATCAATGAGGTGAACAGAAAGCCTACATTTTGGAAGCAAATTTTTGCTCCCCACACATCAGATAGAGCACTGATCTCCAAGATATATAAAGAACTCAAAAAACTTAACATCAAAAAAACAAACAACCGAATCAATAAATAGGCTAAGGAGCTGAACAGATACTTCTCAGAAGAAGATATATACTAGATGAACAAATATGTGAAAAAACATTCAATATCTCTAGTAATTAGAGAAATGTGAATCAAAACTACTCTAAGAGTTCATATCACACCAGTCAGAATGGCAGTTATCAAGAATAAAGACAATAGTAAATGCTGGTGAGGATATGGGGGAAAAGCACACTCATTCATTGCTGGTGGGTCTGCAAATTGGTGCAACCAATCTGGAAAACAGTATGGAGATTCCTTAGAAAACTTGGAATGGAACCACCATTTGATCCAGATATTCCTCTCCTCTGTCTATACCCAAAGGACTTAAAATTATCATACTATAGTAACACAGCCACATCAATGTTTATAGCAGCTTAATTCACAATAGCTAAACTGTGGAACCAAACTAGGTGCTCTTCAATAGATGAATGGATAAAGAAACTGAATATATAATATATATATTCCATATATAATATATGTATTCCATATTTATATATTATATATGGCATATTACTCAGCAATAAAAGAGAATAAAATTATGGCATTTGCAAGTAAACAATTGAGTTGGAGAATATGCTATGTGAAGTAAGCCAATCCCCCCCAAAATCAAAGGCTGAATATTCTCTCTAAGTAGATGCCAATCCATAATGGGGGGGGACATGGGAAAATGGAGGAAATTTGATGGGGCAAAGGGGAGGAGGGGAGGGGAGTTAAGATGGTGGAATGAGACAGTTATAATTACACTAGGTATATGTATGACTGCACATATGGTGCAACGCTACATCATGTACAAACATAGAAATGTAAAGTTGTGCTGCAATTGTGTACAATAAATCAAAATGCATTCTGCTGTCATATATACCAAATTAAAATAAATTTTTAACAGATTTAAAAATAATGGGTATTATGAAAAGACAAGAGATAACAAACATTAATGAATATATGGAGAAAGGGGAACTCTTGCACATTGTTGGTGGAAATGTAACTTAGTATAGTCATTACAGAAAACAGTATGGAGGTTTCTCAAAAAAGTTCCAAGTACTATATGATATCTCATATGCTCTTAAAACATACCTGAGTCGCCTTCTCAAGGGAAAATTTATGAATTTAGATTTTTCTTATAATTTCAGGGCCAACTAAATACACATTGTTCAAAGAATCCAATAAATATTAAATTAATGATTATTTGGGATTCCTACAACCCTAGCCAGGAAAATGGAAAAAAAAATAGCCTTAAATGTATGGTCTATTTGGGGTCTGTGGATATGGCTGATGTCTAGGTCCAGACTTGGAAAAACTTAAGAATAACCAGCATAAAATTGTGCTTTATGCTTTTTTATATCTCTTGGTATAGAAGATTTAAATGTTTCCAACACAAAGAATCAATAAATATTGGAAATAATCAGTATACCCATTACCCTGATCTGATCGTTTCTCTTTGTATACATGTACTGATATTTTACCCTATGTCCCATAAATATGTATCAATTATTATGTGTCAATTAAAAATAAAAAATAGCTTGAAATGGAAAAAAAATAAATCAAAGGAATATTTCATCTGAACACAAAAATTAAAACAAACTAGAACTTAAAAATTGTACAAAATCAAACACTGGAACCATGAAATATTGTCACTGAAGGTATTCAGGAAGGAGCTACATGGCTGTCTGTTCAGGGTAGTAATAGAGAAATCTTAGTACTTAGAATTTGTCTCAGTCTAGATTTTATGCTTGTTTACAATGTACTTACTATGTGATCATGAGCAAGCCTCTCTGAGATTTGGTTGATTAATCTGCAAGCTAGGATTATAACCACATTTCAGTTATTTTAAGAATTAGAACTACTATTTATGAAGCATCTAACACAGTGTCAGATATTCAACAAGTGTTCAACCCATGGGAGCTGAGAGTCTCTTATCATATTACTGTCATCATAATCTCTTCAAAGGTTAATGTTAAAGAATACTATTAGTCAGTTTGGTCTACTATAGTGAAAAATTTAAAAAAAAAACTGGTGGGTTAAAGAACAATATTTTTCCCTCAAAATTATGGAGACTGTAAATCCTAGATGAGTTTGTCAAAATGGTCAGCTCTGGTTAGGACCATCTTATTGGCTTGTAGATGGTAGCCCTCTTGTTGTATCCTCACATCTTTCCTAGGAACATGTAGGTAGAGAGAGAGACCTCTCTTCCTATTCTTGCAAGGGCCCCAATCCTACATATTAGAGCCCACCCTCATGACTTCATTTAACCTTAATTCCCTCCCAAAACTCTATCTCCAAATAGAGTCACAGCGGCAATTCAGAGCTTCAACATGACTTCTGAGTGTTATAATTCAGTCCATAGCAAACACTAATTATTATATTTTCATATTTCAAAGCACTTTGTAGTTGACAAACCCTTTATTTCTATTAATTCTATGTTTCCTACTCCTACTCCACCACCCTTGCCCCATCTTTCCAGTTCCTAGTTCTCAAAATCTTCATCATCTCTCCCTCAGGTCCATTTTCCTAAAGCTCTAGTCTAAGTAAGTTATCCTCATGAGGCCTCATGTAATACTCTGTGCCTCTCTTCTGCAGGTTTTCACAAAATTGCATTAAGCATTTTGAGTCTTTTCTAAATGTCTCTGTCCTATAGTAGCACTCTAAGCTGCATTGTGATACCCACAGTTTCTGTCTTTTATACTTCTATTTCCTGGGCTAACATAGTTCTGTTGCACAATGTTTTGCATTAAGTATTGATTAATAAAAAATGAATGTGAAGCAAACTCTTTTACAGACTTCAACCCTCAACACTCTTGTCCTTGCTGTCTACTTGAAATCCAACCAATAAAACTTGATCTCCCAAAGTGAATGAATTTCTTCCTTCCAAGTTTACATTGTCCATATTTCTGGTATAACACTAACCAAACTATATCACAGTTACTATATTTGTACAGCCATCTCCCCAAAAAACAAATCCTGAATGCCTTGATGAGACTTTTGAGGAGCTGTTATTGAATTTTTTAAAGAAATTCAGTTATTCGGTATTTGTAATGAAAACCTCAAAAAAGTTTAAGCTTTACTTGAGCTTTAATCCATCCAAAGATAAACATCACTGTTAGTATTAAGAGGAAGAAATGGCACATAACATGAGATAAGTTTCAAATTCCACTGTGTGTGATTTTTAGTTTAATTTAACATGTCTTGTTTTATTTTACTAGTAGCTCATATTTAGATTTCTGAAAAGTGGATTCTATTGAGCAGTGTTCTCCAAAGTGCAGTTGCTTAAGGTAATCCTCTATGAGGCAGAAAGAGTATGTTAGGACTTTTATTTTTGTTCTTCTCTTTCTCAAAGGATAATCTAAATGTGTCATGTGGGGCTATACTGTCAGTTTAATGATGGTGAAGACTTTGTTCACTATGTCATGGGACAAATGGGACAGCAAAGTTTAAACTAAAAGTTAATGTGGAAAAGCAACTTTGGAAACTCCCATCACATCTCCAGTTGGCACAAGGAACAAGTTTGAAGAGTTTGACACCAAACCTATTGTATGACCGAGTAAATGAAAACTGAATAGGCATAGTGAAGTCCCAATGCATTAATTCTTTTCTAGACTCTAACAGAGGCCCTTGATTGTATAATTTTCCCGATTCCATAGATTACCAAGTCTTGGCACACACACGTAGAGCATTAATAATATTTACTTTTGTTCTTAGAGTGACTAGACTTAAACATAAAGATGCACTCACATGACCTTGTACATCTTGCTAAGAAGCACTCAGAATTTTGATTCTCAGTAGCTAGACAAACTGAGAAGATGATAAGAATATGCATGAAACAGTGAGGTGTGTGGTTCAGCTAGCAACTTACTGTAGCATAGGACATTGTCGCGCAAGAGTTCACAATAGTCTAATGCTGTAGGTTCAGGTAACTGATTCCATAAGCTTCACATGATGCTCATGACATGTTGTAATAACCCCTGATACAATATCTCAGTCTTTGTTTCTAATCCAGATACTACCTTGGGCTCTCCTGACAAACGCAAAATGTGAGTTTGCTAATGTCATTTCATACACTACATATTAGTGCACCATATTTCTTTATTTTTTAAAAAAATTACATACCTCTGGTACAAATACAGTATATGGGAAACCACTGCTCTTCAATACTTTGAGTATAAACCATATCACTAAAAATAATGTAGCTGGCATGGTGGCACATGCCTATAATCCCAACAGCTCACAAGGCTGATGTAGGAGGTTTACAAGTTCAAAGCTATCCTTAGAAATTTAGCAAGACCCTAAGCAACTCAGTGAGGCCCTGTCTGTAAATATAATACAAAAAAGGGCTATAGAGGTGGCTTAGTTGTAATTGCCCATTGGTTCAACCTTGATACCAAAAAATTTAAAAATAAATAAATAATTCAAATTTATTTCTTTGATACGTTTGTTTGAGTGTTGGTTTATGTTGTATAGACATATGCAACCATATTATTAAGTTACTTTTATTATAATATGCACAAAAAGACATCAAAGGAAAGTAAACAATATTAAAAAATATTCATGAATCCTTTTATTTAATGTACTACTGATACAACATTGATCATGCTTTAACTGAAACAAATCTAATACAAAATAAATGTAAAAATAAATGCTCTAATAAACATAATCATTTAATGCCATGATACCTAATTTTAAAGTTTTCTCAGAGTGTAAAAAGAAACTCTATGAGTTGGAAGGATATGGAAGAAATACATTGTTGGCTATTTTTTATTACCACCTACAGATATTTAAAAGTTGTAGCTTTAATTGGGCTGGTAAAATTCCATCTTCTGATATATTAATGACAATATATATTTATCCAAATTAATGTAAATGTGTTACATTTTTCTATTTTTAATCAATTTATTTATTTATCCAAATTAATAAAAATGAGTGATATTTTTCTATTTTTAATAAATTGACTTTAGATATACCCAAATAACTTTGGAATATTTAAGTTTTTTAAATTCCATTTATAAGTTTTTAACTATGTAGAGATGAGGGATTTTTTTAAACTGAAAACACACTTGATTACTCTCCAGGAATCAGAGCTACACAATTGCAGGCATACTTTTTCTAAGTATTCAGTCCAAAGCATATATGCTTTTGAAAAGATTTCTTTCCTAACATCACCTTGCATAGAAATTTAAATATGTATAGATTTTCATAACCACTTGTGTAGCACCATATCAAAACTGTTAGTCATTACTGTCAGCTTGCTATTTGAAATTCTCAACCTTCATAAAAGGAAAATGCATAAGTTTATGAACACTTTTGTAACTTAATATTAAACAAAAATTTAATATTAAAATTAAAATTAAATTTTTTTAAATGCTAGGGATCAAACCCAGGGCCTTGTGTATGCTCAGTACCCAGTGTACTAATGAGTTACATCCCCAACCATTTTACCATTAGTTCTGCAACTTTTTTTTTTTTTGCACAAACAGTTTTAAATATTATGTATAGCAGCTAGATCTCACCAATATCTACTCTCCCCTTCTTTAATGAGAGCCACTAAACTTTACCTGGGCCATCAAAAGATAGTTATCCTTACTATTTTTTTTTTTTTTTAAGATTCCCTTGCAGCTAGCTATGTCCATGGAAATAACTGCTGGCAGATGGGAGGTGAGGTTAAGTGTAACAGGAGACTTCCTGATTGTCCTGGTTTTTTTTTCCAGATCCCCGGTCCTTGATGGCTGGTAAGTAGATAGGGTACTGAAATGTCTTTAACCATGCAAAAGGCAGAACCACCTTGAAGATGACAGAGTAAGGAGACATAGTGAACAAAGTCTTCACCATCATTAAACTACAGTATACCCCACATGACACAATTTAGATTATCCTTTGAGAAAGAGAAGAACAAAAATAAAAGTCCTAACATACTCTTTCTGCCTCATAGAGGATTATCTTCAGCAACTGCACTTTGGAGAACACTGCTCAATAGAATCCACTTTTCAGAAATCTAAATATGAGCTACTAGTAAAATAAAACAAGAGACAGAAGCCACGGAGGAATCATCCAACCAAAAGAATGAGAGGACTAACTTCTTCCCTTATTTTTCTTTTAATTCTGTTTCTCCTGTTAATTTTGCCTTAAAACTTAATTTCAGACAACTTTATTTCTTCAAATCATAGACCCTAACTACTTTTGAGTGTGAAGGGGACCTGAGAAGACATTGTCTAAGATCCAGTGTTCTGATAGGATCATCTCCTTCCATACACAAGATAGTGAGACTCAGATCCCCATATGTGAGCTAGAGTCTGGCCTCAGGTTATCAAAGTAATCAAACTCAGGACCCAGGCCAGAACCCAACCTCAGCTATTTCTCAAAGCTGAACTGGAAAGAAGAAAAATGTTTCAGCACATTTAAGCACCTAAAGCTGATTTGATGGGAAAGTCTGGGGAAGCAGGTTAGCAGATGATGAAAATGAGTGAAGGCAAATGAAGAGCAGTCATTTCTCTGTAGGTCTCAAAGTGGACAAAAGCCTCATAAGTCAAAAACAAATTCTTAAATAAAAAGGTTTCCAGAGATAAGCAGAATTAACAAAAAAGTAACCTCTTAATACCAAGACTTCTTTATGCCACAAGTCTCCATCCCTGATGAAACAAAGGTTTTAACAAAGGCCACGATCCTTTCAAAAGAAATAAATCATGAGTTAAATAAACACAGAGTATCATGCAGCTCCCCTTTGAGGAAGGAGAGCACCACAGCCCTGTCTGAAGGAAAGCAATTACCACTTGGGCCCTTAGGACATATTCTGTGCACTTTGTCATAAATCAAAGTCAGTCTCCAAAGGAGAAATACCCAGAGTCCTCAGTGGAAGTGAGACCTCCTAATTGCTCATCGCTTCCAAAGGAAACAGGCAGAGAGGCCTGGGGTTAAATATCCCATAATTGAGTCAAAACAGAATGTTCTCCAGGTATATTCTGATGTATGCTTATTAGTCCACTTTCCTGTGGAATCCTACTAGGTACAGGCCAAAGCTGGCAAGGGACGAGCATGATAATAAATCCGTATAAAGCTTAGGAAGCAACCTTTTGAAAACAACTACCATTCCCTTTGGCACCTTACGGTGGTTCCCTTGAAATTCCATGTCCAGCAGATTTCATGGAAATGGAGAGTGTGACAGACTTTCAGGAGCCAAACAACCAGCATCTCAAGCCAGAGATCAGGATGGCACTGGGATCTCAAGAGCTGGTGTGCAGCAGCCCCACTGGGTCTGCAGACAAAGAAGGAAGAAAGAAACCACTGATAACTGCAGGGACACCCAATGGTCAGCCAAATTAAAACTTGAACACTCAAGAAGAAAACAGTTTAGAAATATTTAGAAAAATTATTTTTTTTTTCCTTAAGACATCTATTTTAGAACACCCTTTAGAACATTAGAATATTCTTGAAAAAATTTCTTCTCTTTCTACCCCCTGCTCTCTAAAGTATACTCTCATATATTGGTTTTGGTTTTCACAACATTAATCATGATCTAAAATATGTCTTTATAGTTACTTGCCTTTTTTTTGGTCTTTGTTGTTGCTTTTTTATTTTTATTTTTTTAGTTTCCTCTCCCACTCACGGAATATGAACTACGTGAGGGGAACAATGCCTGATACACATAGGATCTTAAAAAATAGATGTTTGAGTGTACACTTGTATGAACAGGGATCAACCTTTCCTCTATTCAATTTCCCCTCTCTTCTCTTCCAAGTCTCCTGCGAAAACTTCTCCTTGGCAGACACTAAAGAGGAACCATATGGGGAAGAGGCTCTGGGAATACGGTTCCTTTTTCCTCCCCTGCCTAAGAATGTGATGGTGGTAAACCTAAGTTGAAAATAGACAATCCGTCATGAGGGAGGTAGACTCTGAGTCTCATGGCCGATTCTCTTTGTGCTAATTCACCAAAATAGATGTAAAAACTTCCTTAATAATCATCGCCAGAGTGCCATCAAACAAATGCACAAGCCCTATTCCATAGGTAAAGACTCTGAAAGTTTGTTTAAAAAAAAAAAAAAGGAAGTCCCCCTACACAGGCATATTATGGCTATATGAGCTGAAACCAGAAGTGAAATACAGTAGAGTAGAACAAAGAAGGGTTATTGGGGTGGTTGTTGTGGTGGTTGCTTTCACTGGTTTTCTAATGCTTAATGAGGAGTGCTCCTAGTGTCAGAACAGGCAGCAAAGGAGGCTGGCGTCAGCTACCTGCAGGTGTGTGAGCAGCTAATGGAAGTGACAGCTAGGATGACATATAACTAGGGTGTTGAAAAATGAATTATCCATGTGGTTTAAATGGGCCAAATGATATATTGGAACACCATGTGGTTTGACACAAAGCAGGCATTCAAGATGGAAGATCCAAATCCTAACTTTGGCTCTAACACAGACCACTTTTTACAAGACTGAATGAGTCATTTAAACCACACGATGCTGTGGTTTCTCCCTCAGTCAAATCAATGTATCAAAATGTATTGCCCAGTCACAACACAGGATGTTGAGAGGAAACAAGGAACGGAGCAACAAATGCAGCCTATTCTGCACACTGCAAGGTGCATGCTTTGTGCAAAATAATGGCCCTTATGTATGATTGTTAAGTCAGGACTCCTGCAAAATCAATCCATTTTTCAAACTGAAACCCCCACTTTTCTAAACTGGTGTAATGAGTCCGAGATATTAAACTTCACCACCCAAATTCTGCTTTCCCTTTCTTTATGTTGGATTTTCTTGACGTGGCACAAACATTTAGAATGGAAGAATCCATTTTAGTTATGCCAGATGTTGCCAATAGTGTGCAATGTTTTGCCATAGCCTACAAGAACCCTTTAGGCCAGAAGTATGTGTCCTTGTCCCTGTATTCACAATCTTATATTTAGACCTTGCCAACAGGCCGTTTAGGTTGCTCCAAATCAAATAAACTCTGAAGCCCACACAGTAAGTATTAGATCATTACTGAGCTGGAGGTACACAGGCTGAAGGTGCAAACAAAACTCAGGGCAAAAGGGAATCACCAGACATGAATTAGACACAGAGGCAATTATGGCATAATGGAAAAAAGAACAAGACAAGGAGTCAAAGTAGCTGAAGTTAAATACCAGCTCTGTCACTTAAGGTATGACCTTGGCCAATCTGGAAGAGCACTTTGGACCTCAGCTGTAAAATTGGAATACTAGTCTAAATCAGTTGAACAAAGGCAAAAGGACACACATTAATCAACTCACTATGCACTGAGGACCTGTAAGAAGATAGACTTGAGAGTCATATTGCTTGGAGTTTAATTATAGCACTAACTTTAACTTTGTGACATTAGATAAGATACTTAACCTTTCTGTGCCTCAGTTTTCTTATCTCTAAAACAAGGACAATAACAGAGGCTGCCTCATAAGGAGCTTTTGTGAGGATAAAATAAGAACCTTGTATAAACCAATAGAACAGTCTGTGGTAAACAGTAGCCTTATTATCATTACTACTAAGTACCACCCATACAGGACACAAAGATCAAATCAGACGGAAGAAGATCCATGATCAAAAGAAGTCATAACATATACCAAAGTCTATGGAAGATTTGTGATTTCCCCAATTTTAGTTCCGCCCACTGGTTTTTGTCCTTACAACCAAAGAAGTTTCAAGAACCTTGGTTGTTCGTGGCAGAGAGGTTGCTTGTCTGCCAGTGCAAACTGTCCCTCCCATAAGAAGTCTCATCAGTGACAGCACTATTAGTTCTCAATGGCAATCACTGTATCCCAGAAAACTAACTACCGAGGAAGGATCGAGGAACATGAGCAATGATTGGTGCACCAAGAAGAAAGCGGATTTCATCACCTTGTTAGGATAAGACAAAAGGAGGCAACAGGAAAAGAAATTCCTTTTGTTCTTTCTGGAGATTTACATTTTATTGAAGAGTCTCCTGATAAGGAACCAAAAAAGAATTGTAATGAACTCTAAATTCTGCACTTTGAAAATGCTGTTGTGCTAAGTTTCCTAACCCCACCCTTCATAGTAACAATGTTCTTAGTCCACTCAGGCTACTACCACAGACTGGATGGCTGACATACAATGAACATTTATCTGTCCCAGTTCTGGTAGCCAGGGAAGTTCAAGGTCAAGGCACCAACAAACAGATTCAGCACCTGCTAAGGACCCTTTTCCTTTAACTGTGTCCTTGTGTGGCAGAAAAGGCAAACAGACTCCTATAGGTCTCTTATAAGGACCCTCATCCCACTCATGAACACTGACTGTCCCCTCATGATTCCTCACCTCCCAAAGAACCTACTTCTTAAAACCACCCCAGTGGGGAGAGGTTTCAACACTCGAAGGGACACACATTGGGTCCTTGGTGACTTAACTAAGCACCGTGCTCTCCTCAGTGCTCTGCCTTCCTCCTGCTCGCCTCTCTCTGCAGACACCCTTATGAGACCCCACATCTTCACAACAGACATACTCCACTGGCTTCCTGTCACCAAATCTACAAACTTTACCTCCGTGGCTTCCTCTTCTTTCCTTTATCTTTGTACATCATTCTCACCTAAAGAGCCTTTCGTTATCTCTAACACCATGCCTGGGTGTAATAAGCCCATCCAATCTTCCCTGCTAGGGCCCCTGGATGTGATTACCTCCTTCCTTTCCTGCAGCTACACAGCCCCTTCCCGCTGGCTTCTCCTCTTCGTACCTACACTTCATACAGGGTTCACAGCAAAAGGCAAAAGAAAAAACAAAACAAAAAGCCCTCCGCTCAGTCTTCTAGCTTCAACTCTTATCTTTTTTATCTTCTTAAAAGTTTCAATTCTCAATGTGGTTATCTGCAATTGACATCTCTGTTTCTTCACTTCCCTTTTTCTCTTTAACTCTTCAAAGTAAGTTTCTGTTCCACTGAAACTATTCTTTCTGAGATATCCAATGATCTCCATTCCTATCTCGAAGTACAACTGACTCCCTCTCAACTTTTATCTTGCTTGACCTAGGAACAGCATTTGACCTTGTTAACCACTTCCTTAAAAAAAAACACACACACACACACACACAGTTTTTTTGGAACTTAATGTGCTGCGTTCCCACTTACTTCTTTAGCTATCTTGCCTCCTTGTCTACCCATTTCCTCAATGTTGAAATTGATCAGTACCATCCCCAGGATTCCATGTACCTCTCTCCATACACCTCCCAAGAATTTCCATGTCTTTAACACATGTCTAATCTGGACTGAACTTGAGATACACATACCCACATATGTGGTCCACATCTCTACCTAAGGTCTCTCACAGGCATCTGAAAGTCAGTTTTCCAAGACTGGTTCATCTTATCTCTAGTGACACAAGTGCCCAAGCCAGGAACGATCCTTGGTTCCTTCTGGACATCTAACCTAATCATTTCAAACTCATCATGTCTTATTTTACATGTCGTTGTCTAAGAGGAGCCTTCCTTAGATCCAGAGATATAATTAGCTCCCTTCCCTTTCTCTTCTTCTTCAACTCTCCCTATATAAATCCAAACCATCATTTGCTTCTGCTCACATTTTACACTCATCAGAATAGAATATGTTAAACATCTGTCTTCACCATCAAGAAACTTAATTAGATGAATGAGAAGAGAATTGGATACATGTGTGAGAAGGAGGTATCGAAGGAAGGAAAGAGAAAAGGAGAGAAGGGAGAAAGGCAGAAAGGTGTAAAGAATTGAAGTAAAGAGGGAGGGAGGAAAGGAAGGTGTTTTAGACAGCTTTTTCGCTGCTGCAACTAAAGGACCCAACCAGAACAATTGTCAGAGAGGAAAAAGTTTGAGGGCTCACAGTTTCAGAGGTCTTAGTGAAGAGAAGGCCGGCTCCATTCCCTGGGGCTCCAGGTAAGGCTGAAAAGTGTGGCAGAAGCAGCTCAAAGGGTGACTAGCAGAGAGAGAGAGACTCCACTTGCCAGATACAAATATATACCCCAAAGCCACGCACCCAATTCCCACCTCCTCTGGCCACAGGCTAACACTTCAATTACCACTCAGTTTATCCCTATCAAGGGGTTAAATCACTGATCAGGTTAAGACTTTACAACCCAATCATTTCTCCTCGGCACTTTCTTGCATTGTTTCACATATGAGCTTTTGTGGGGACACCACATCTAAACCATAACAGAAGGAAAGAAGGGGGGGAAACTAAATAAATAAATTTAGAAGTCTTCAGAATAAAAATAATTTAAGGCAGGTGGAGGAATAAAAATCTGAAAGAGAAATGCAATTTTTTAAAGAAAAGATTTTGAACAGAACTCACAGGTGCACCAAACAAAGGACTGATTAAGAAAACTCTCAAGTGAGGATCATGGTCCTGTACAGAGGTATTTTAAATTTGCTCAGGAAAGTGTTATTTCATGGAGGAGATTGCTAGTTATCAACCTTGTGATTTTAAACATGTTTCTTAGTTCTTCTGTGTCTTAGCTTCTTTATCTGTAAAGTGGGAGCAATGATAGCCTAAACCTCACAAGATTATTATAAGAATTAAATGATCTAACATTACAAGGTCTTGGAATATTCAGAATATTAGCTGTCATTAGTGTTGTTAGAGGATTTCATGGACAATTTCCTTTCATAAGTCTGCTCAGTCCACCTTAACTTCCCTTTGCAGATAATGCCTTTATAATAGTTTAGGGTCACCTATAGCCAAAATAGAGGATGTAGCCTCAAACACAGACACAACCTCAACTGATAGCACTCCACAAATATGTCTTGAGAACTAATGCCTCTGTGATTTTGTTCACTCTTGGCCCTCTATGTATTATCTATGTTTCTTAAGAGAATACCCAAAGGATATATTTTTAAATCATATATGTATTCATATAAGGTTATTTTATCATACAAGTTACATACATGATAGATATATATATATACATATATATAAACATATATATGTTATGCTTTAGATATGTGGTGTCCTTCAAAACTCATGTATGAAACAAAGCAAGAAAGTTGAGGGGTGAAATGATTGGGTTATGTGAGCCTTAACCTAATCAATGCGTTAATCCTCTTGAATGGATTAACTGGGTGATAACTACAGGCAGGTAGCGAATGGCTGGAAGAAGTAGGTCCCTGGAGTATATTTGTTGTCCCTGGTGAGCAGAGCTCTACTTCTTGGTGGCCTTTTCTTGAGCTACTTTACTCATCCACACTCTTCCACCATGATGTTCTGCCTCCCTTTGGGCCCCTGAACAATGGAGTTGTCCGTCTATAGACTGAGACCTCTGAAATGGTGAGCACCAAATAAACTTTTCCTCCTCTAAAATTATTCTAGTCAGGTCTTTTGGTCACCACAGATAAAAAAACTGACTAGAAAAAATATCTGAGAAGTGCCAGGATCTGGAGTCTGCAAGCTGCAGACCCCATAGAACTACTGGATACTTTGAAAACCTGAGAGGTGGAGAGCCACTGGGGTAGTTTCCAGGCCTGATCTTAAGGCCTAAGATCCAAGAGGACAAGAGATTGTCAATGTCCCAGCTTGAAGCAGTCAGACTTAATTCAACCTTCCTCTGCCTTTTTGTTCTACTCAGGCCTGAACAGATTGGATGATGCTGCCCCCACTGCGGGGGGCAATCTGCTTTACTCAGTTCAAGAACTCAAACGCTAATCTCTTCTAGAAATACGCTCACAGGCAAACCCAGAAATAATGTTTAGCCAGCTCTGTGCATCCCTTGGCCCAGTCAAGGGGACATATGCAATTAGCCATTGCAATCTGGAACACCTGCTTCTCGCTTGCTGCTCAGCATCCAGGTCTTCCTCTTCATTTCTCACACTTGGGCCACTGGAGAACATTATGCTCCTCTTCATAGCTCCTCAAGTCCTTTGTTACAACTCCAATTAGTAAAACACCCAGGGTTCAAGTCTGCCTTGCAAAAGCAATATTTTCTTAATTTGTCTTTGATTACATATCATCTAGCACAGAGTATACGAAAGTGTTCAATTTATGTTTACTCATTTAAATGGGGAAAGAGGTAAAGAGGATTATTAGGCTGAAGACTAAATATGAATACTTAGACTTGTTTTTTCATGAAGTTGGGAAAGCTTTTAATTCCCTTAAATCTCAATAAGAGAATATTAGAGTGCCAAGTGCAATATCATACATTCTCAGAGGGGAAAAAAAGAGATGCAATATTCTCTACTAGAAAATGAGAACAAGTAATAATTAAAGATTGATTGTGGGCTGGGGTGGTAGCTCAGTGATAAAGTGCCTGCCTAGGAAGTGTGAGACACTGGGTTCAATCTCAGCACTACATAAAAACAAATAAATAAAATAAAGTTGTATAAAAAGTGGGGCCTGGGGTTGTAACTCAGTGGTAGAGCACTTGCCTAGCAAGCATGAGGCACTGAGTTCAATACTCTGCACTGCATTAAAAATAAATAAATAAATAAAAATTACTGTGTCTACAAATAAAAACATTTTTTTAAAAAAAAGGTTGATTGTAGTTCTTGTGGAAAAAAAAACAGATAAAACTCTGATACTTATTATTAGCAATTTTTTTTGCAAAAAAGACAATTAATTGATATGGTAATTTCCTTAGACTCTCTTTTTAAAACCACATAATGTGAAGTATGTGAAGCAACTCTGGAGAGAGTTCAGGGAAAACACTCTCTTCATATAATACTAATAGTACAACATGTTGAAAATGATTTAGTGCTTTCTTAGGCTAAGCTGGGAACACAAAGCCTTCCAAGACTGATCCTGGACCTACTGATAAGCACTGGCATAGGGAGCTTCACCAATTCTTCCTGCCAAGCATTTAGAGAACACCACAAACTCTGTTAAAGGTCATCCTGTACATACTACGTTGGTTGAGCTCCAATCTCGCACCAGGTGGTACGATAAGGGTGTTAATCATAGAGAGGAAATGGGAAGCATCCCCTTTCCTGGAAGAATTTTCTGTGTGGCAGGGGAGACATACAAGTAAAGAAATAACTTCAATTGACTTGCTTCTGTGAAAAATAAAGAAATAACACAGAGGAGAGTTATGAATGCTAAAGATCAATGATTCAAGGAAACTCCATATGAAAAGTCATAACCCTTTAGCAAAGTATTGATATTTGTTTAAAAAGTTTCATTATTTATTATCTAAGTAAGTTCATTTTAACTACTGAAACATTGGAAAATACAGAATAAAATTATACCTGCAATCTAATACCACCACCTAGAGTTACATATAATAAAATTTTAGATGTTTCCCATCATTTTTGCATCCACTTCTTTTTCATGATTTTGAGCTAACACTATAACTTATAGTGATTCTTGATAGCATATAAAATAGACATTTTAAATAATCGAGTAAACTTAAAACATATTGGCAAATTTTACATCTTTTTACAAACGTGATTTTTTTTTGGACTCACCATGTGAAATTCTGTTCCTAAACTAGTAGCCCTCCTTATCCATAAGGGAAGTATCCCAAGACCCCAGTGGATGCCTGAAACCATCGGTAGTCCTGATCCCCATAAGAAATAATTATCTTCCTAAACCTTTCCCCTCAGGTAAAATGAAAAATATGTTTGGAAATGGCAGATGAAACAATGTGATTTAAAATAATAATGATCAAGTTTTTACTGTATAATCAGCATTAAAAATGTGCCCAATGGCAGGATATGCATTTTAGCACCACCCCCCCCAAGGAGAATATTCAAAGGCACACAGCTTTGACATACAATAGTGGGTTCTACAATCCATAGGCACAGTTTCCTGCTCTTCCATAAAAATAAGTCAGGTGAGGAGGGATTTGCAGGGTGGCAAGGGTGGGCCACAGCTGAAGAAGTAAGTACAAACCAGATCATGAATGTGCTTTTATGTCATGATCAGTAACTTATCTTTTATCCTGAAGGCAATGGAAATTCAATAATTGTTTGCTCAATGTAATTGATTTACCCACTTAGGAAGAGTTTGCTTCCTTAAGTAAATAAGACGAGTAATGAAACCTCTAGTGAGAACCCAGCTGAAAATATTCTTTCCTCAGGAAGTATACCTTATCCTCAGAGCTGAAATTAGAGAAGCCCTCCTATTCAAATTCACTCAGGACTTCTCATCAATTAATCCACAAAACTGTAGCCACAAATGCATCTTACATGACTAATACATATTGAATATTAGTTTATTTGAAAACTTAGACAAATGCTTCAGTTACAATCTTTTGGTTAGGGTCAAAACCTTTTCTTGACTAGGGATTTGTTGATCAGAGTCCCATCTTCTGCTCTTTTGCATAAACTAAGCCCATCATCCATAATACATGACACTCATTTTTTGTTTTTTTAATATAAACTTCATCATCAAAAATCTTAACAAATCTTTTAATTTTTATGAATTGTTCAACTTTCAAAGATTCTATTGCTAACTCAAGAGTAACGTTTTTCTTAGTAACACATATATCAATTCTTTTAAAAACTGAATCTAGCTTAGATTTTATTGTAAAAATAAACTTCATTTAACACTCTAATATTTAATGTGCTGAGTAGTCACATTTATTAGTGAGACTGGCCTAGTCCGGTTTGCAAACTATCACAACTGACGCTTGGTGGGAATCCTCAGAAAGAAATGAGCAAAATGGCCAGGTCCCTACCTCTTCAGTTACTCCACTTTGCAGAGGGCATGGAGAGCACTAACAAACCAGGCAAGACTCACGTGGAATTTCTGTCAAGGAAGTTACCAGTAGGATTTCTCCTTTCTCCAAAAGTCTATTATCAAAAATCCTCATCACTGTCTCTGCAAATGTATTACTTAAGTACATGATTTCCTCCCTCCCCTTTTGAATAATCCATTCCTACTACATTTTTGTGTCCATTACATAAAACCTTTCATTATACTTGTATTTTATTGGCAAAGTAAAAAAGTCGAGCCAATTCCACAAGGGTTTTTAAAAATATAAATGTTGTTCTAATTGACAGTGATTTTGATACCGGTCTTGGAAGTAAGGATCGGGTCCTCATTCACAGTGTTGAAAATTAAACACCGAGACAAGCACAAGCATAGAAAGCAAGTTTCATTTAAGAAAGAGAACAGAGGTAGCAGAGTTCTCCAGAGAGAAATTGGGGCCTAGAACTGGGTACCCTCAGGATGGGGTGTGTCTTGCCTATTTATAGATCCCAGATTTCCTCTCCCTTTCCACCTTCTCTTTCTTTTCTGAACCTGCCTAAGGGCAGGAAAGAACGTCTCAGGGGATAATCATTAGCAACTCCTAGTGTTGAGGGGAGCCATTCCCTGGAGTGTTAGCAAAGAATTGGGTGTGTGTGTGGGGGGGGGGGTGCAGTTCTCTGGAGATGTAAGCAACCCATTTCCTTTTCTTTGGTAATTAGCCCTAATCTTTCCAACTCAATCATTTTTACTGTCTATGCTGACTACCTATCCTTCCCTGTCTCAATTTTTTTTAAGAGAGAGAGAGAGAGAGAGAATTTTAGTATTTATTTTTTAGTTATCGGTGGACACAACATCTTTGTTTGTATGTGGTGGTGAGGATCGAACCCGGGCCGCACGCATGCCAGGCGAGCGCGCTACGGCTTGAGCCACATCCCCAGCCCAATTTTTATGTTTATTTTATTACTACCTTGTGGGAATTTCCCCACATATTCTTTAGTCATTTAAACCATTTTATACAATGAATATCTATAAAATTAATTTTTATGGTTGTGTGGCATTACTTTTAGGAAAAAAAAAAGTCATGATCACAAAAGAGATAATACAGAAAATATTCTAGTACGATTGAGACCACACAGCCTTCTGCGAATTGTTCTGCCTTTGCATGCCCTTGCCTCACTATAATCTCCACACCTGCTACTTTGGCTTCTAAGAACTATGATCAATCTGTCAATCTGGAAGCCAGAAAGGATTGACAGTCAGAAGACATCTTCCAATGACTGGAGGATCAAAGGAGATGGGCCAGGAAATTTTGATCCCAACTCTTCACAGAGGCTAAGTTTTAGCAGTCACCATGTCCCTTAACAACCTTATTTCCCGTGAGGAAGCCTGGTTCCAAGAGGTGAGCACCCAAAGACTCCAGAAAAATCATGTTCTCTCCATCCCACTTAGGTTATTAATGGCTTCATTAGGGGCCTCAAGGACCCTCCTTGTTGCTCTTACTCCCACCTACACTTCTATAAATAGCCCTTCAAGGGATCTTGTACTGCAAGATCTCAACCAAGCAACATCTGTTTCCCACTGGGACGCAGATTGATACAATCACCAAATATCAGTCTTGCAATAAATTTCTGTATTCAAAGATACTCAAAAGTTTTTACTTTTTTTTTCCCCTCTAACTTTTTATGCTGCATTTACATCTAGCTGAGAGACTACAGGGAGGGAAAAATACTCTGGATCTTTAATACAACTTGAAAATAAATTTCCCAGTCCTTAACAAATAGTTAGTGTGATCCTACCTTTTGACCCAGAAGTCCTACTATTTAGACTCTATCATTTAGTAATACTAACCTAAGTGTTTAATGATACATCTCAGGAATCACAAACCTAAGGACCCATGAGAACAAGCAGATGCTTTAGATGAGAAAAGCCAGTCAAGTGCTAATAGAAAGAGCAGGGACAGTAGCAGATGGAGTAACCATGAATTTATGAATACAGCAGCCCTACTCTGTCAAAGCTAGTCTTTGAAATGCAAAAACTAAACCTAGCAATTATTAATTTTTAAATATTTTAGAGAAGCCCAAACTCTGCAAGTTCATTTAAATGATCTCAATTGAAAATTTTTGAATGATATTTTTAAATTATTTTAAATGATATGGAATTCAAACCAAATGAAATGTACCCTTTGTTTTTTATTTTGTTTGTTTTTGCACCATTTCTAGAAGTATTGCAATACCAAGTCGATGAATAGAGTTGGTGGAGCAAATTCCCATTTCATCTCTTATTTCTAAAAATCTGTTGAATATATTGTCCTCAACAGAGGACACATAAGATATTAAACTGACATAAACAAATACTGCACTTGATCCTAACTGAAAGCTTGAGAAGTGATAAACTAGAAGTTTTAGATCTGACCCTCAGAAGCAGTTTTTATCTTTGAAGTATATATATGAATGTAATTAGCCTCACTGTTTGAAGTAGCAAACATTTAGAGACAAACTTAACAGCATTCATGAGGTAGATTTTTATGATACATTTGGGCTGGTATGTCCCAATTAAAAGAACAACACAGATCTATATGTAACTAAAGAGGATATGCTCTTTACTGTCAAGTTATTTTAAGGAATTTTCAAAAATAACACAAAATCGAGGATCTAATATTTGAAAATATTTGCATTGTGTAATTGTGTATACATGAATAAAAAATCATCCTGAAAACAACTATATCAGATTGCTGCCAGTAGTTTAAAAACGACATGAATGGAAATAGTAGAAATTTTTTTTTATCTTTCTATACTTCTATTCTTACTAATTTTTCACAGTTATAATATGTAGGTCATTAAAATAAAAATAATATCCAGCTAAAAGTTTCTGAAACTTCAATGTTGATCAAACAGAGTTGAGAAGTTTTGTATTGTCATAAACTACAGCAAAAAGAAATAGTCAATAAATGTTGGCAATTAAATTGTGTTAGGCACATTTTATTGCATGTATTAACTCAGTTAAAACTCACAACAACTTTCATGAGATAGCGTCTCATTTTCCACACTTAACTACCACTAAAACTAAGGTCCAAAAGTGTTCAAAGTCACATAGCTATGAAGTGGTGGAACTAGTCTTCAAAGTATTAGTTTACCTCAAGACCTGTACACTAAACCCCAATAACACTGCCTAAATACTGTTCATGAGCTGCCAATAATTCAGAATGATTCAATATAAAATAAGTTTATGTCACCCAAGTTCTTATTCATAACTCATGTATATTTAATTAATAAAACAATCATGAGAATATTTTATTCAAGTTAAAAATAACTTTCTTATTGGGAGGAAAACAACCCACAAAGAATTTTCGTATCTCTTTTATGTAAGTTTTTCCTGAGGCTTAAGAGTTTATAGATTTACCTCTTTCCATACTAAAGCAGTCAATAGCTGTCTTTAAATATTCAGCCAAAGAAACATTTCAGTTGTCTTGGTGATAGAAGCCAAAACATGATTTAAATAAAGGTCAAGGTCATTTTATCTTCTGGGGAAGAAAGAAGTATTGACTTTGTGAACTCAAAGAATAATATAGGAGATCAAAACGTTTTGAAGGCATGCCTCATAACATCAGAAGTTTCCTGTGTTATGCAAGACCACAATAGATCTGTCTTTGAAGAATGATTCATTGTGGGCTTGGTACATAACAAGCAATAGTTTAGAACATGCTAGAGTGGCTTCAGAATTTTCCCTCCACAAGTACCTACTCTTTGCATCATTTTATCCAGCATTAATCAAGGTAAAGGACTGAGTTTTGACTCAGAAGAAAGATTTCAATTTTGTCATCAGTGCTTTCCAGAAAATGGTATAATTATGGCAAAAGAGATCCTGGTGCTATAAGTTTAAATCAATATCAAAGTTATTCATATTTACCAAGGGATGGAATGTGGCATACTTTCCTTCTGTCTTCAGCACAAGCATGAATAATTCTCACCCTACTTCTCTCAGTTCAACATGAGCTCACCTCCAGGGCATCTTCAAGGCCTCAGAATGAATTATTCTTTGGTCCTACTTTTGCTTTTGTTTTTGATTTGCTAGCAAGAATAACTCAATATACTACATGTCACTTTAACAGGAAAATTCTTTTTTTTTTAAGAAAGGAAAGTTAAAACAGATTCATAAATGCTTAAGGATTAAGAGGAAAAAATGATATATAAAATTGTAACTCATCCCCAAACTATCAATTTCAAACTATTAGTTAAGTACATGACAAAGACAAGAGGAAGGGACAGCTGTGTGCTTAGTCCTGTGGAATAAACTGAATGAATTTGAGAGATATAATGAAGTGAGTTAAAACTGAGAGAGATGTAACAATTTAAGAAAAGATTTCATTTTGTTCACCTATATTAGGACACAAAACCCAAGGCCATTATCCAGAGGTAAGAGTATAACAGCTGGAAGATAAAGATATAAAATTGCCCAGATCAAAGCTTTACCTGCACTAAGGATCAAAGGTGACAGATGGCTAGATTATATCTGAAGCAAAGAGCCAATTTAAGAAAGAAATATACCAAGAAACACTACAATTTCTTGGTGACTACTGAAGTCCATCTATGATACTTGCATGTTCGCCCTAGACAGGTACAAAAGAAGCAAAAAAAAAATCTATTTCTATAGTTTTAACTAAGACCTAACAGCAGATTACTGCTGAGTCTATAACTTCACTTGTAAAGTTTAGAAACATCTTCCCACCTGCTTTCTAGACATTCCAACCAGAATCCCATGTATCTGGATCCAAATAGTGTGAACTCTTGAAAGTATGGAATTAATCTACACAGACTTGACTCTCAGCCTCACAAACTAGAGTCCTTCTGATTCTTTGTAATATCTGTATATATGTCCTTAGTTGGCAGGAGGTCAATGTTTTTGCATGTGCAAAGCACTCAGTACAGTGTTGCATGAAATACATGCCAAAAATATGTTACCTTGTCAACACCATCATTATAGGCACAATATTCATGTTAATTATATTGATATAACATTAATATCAATTGAATATTTATAAAATAGAACCCTTCATCTATTTCTTGAAACCTGATATTCCTCCTGCATTTCCTATTTTGATGAATTTCAGCAGTATATACATTTTTTCTAAATAAAAATCCTATAGAATATCTTCTCAATTTCCATTCCCCACTCAACTTTTCCTTACCAACCCAGATTTCTCTTGTTAAGATCCCACTCACTCTTCTTTAAGATTTAGTAATATTCCATTATGTATATATGCCACACTATACACATGAATGATTACACTACTAGAATGATCTGCACCATATACAGCCAGAGGAATAAGAAGTTGTGCTCCATTTGTGTACAATATGTCCAAATGCATTCTACCTAAAATAATTTTTAAAAAGATACCATTCACTGTGTTTTGTCCCAACAGACCGCTTACATTTTACCAAAAATAGATCTCTATCTTTAAACTGTTCTCTCTGCCTGTTATCCTTCTCTTAATGAACTTGATTGGTAACACATACTGTAAAAAAATCTTTTGGCTAAAATATTACTACCTTTAGAATAGTTTTCATAATATCCACCCCACCAAATCAAGCAGAACCACTTATTTCTTCTCTATGTTTCTTCCCATGAATACTCAAAATACACGACCTACATCCAATGCAGTAACTACCACAGCACATTGCAGTACTTAGGTTTCTGTTCTATGTCTGTGAGGAATCCTTAGCGCCTGGGTCTTGTTTAACTCAGGAAACCTGAGGGACATGAACCGCCAACAAGGTAATGAGAATAGGGACCGAGACTATGGTCACTAAATTTCTTAATGTTCCTGTTCACTTCAAGATGTGCTTTCCCAAAAGACAGCTTACATTATATTTATAGAGTTTTAAAATTGCAACTGCTACATTAATCTGTATTTATGATAAAATATCACTCTTCCACGAACATTGCTGTTTGTGCCCTATACGTTCTGAGACAGCATGCCTAAATTCAAGTCTTTCCTTGCTATCAGTTTATAGGCAAAAATATGAACCATCTCAAAAGAAATGTCTTATAATCCATCTCTAAATTCCTGGCATTTGACAAAATTAAGTTACAGAGTTTAACCAAAGGGGAAAATATTTCTAAATTGAATCTATTTGTGATATACTGGTTTAAAATTCAAAACTGCCAACATATTCTGTTTACTCCCTTGGCATCTGCTGCATCTGCCAACTGGTGGCCAAAAATTAGAGCAGACTTAACTAATTAGAAGGGTCCCCATCTGGTAGCTGAACTTCTTGTTTATGCTTCCTTTACATTCTAAGTACAGAGATTCGAACCAGAACTTTTGTGGTTTGCAGCGGAGGAGGAGGCTCTCCTGGCTGGCCTCCGAGCTATTGTCCTGCTGAGCTGAACTTGGCCCAGATGGACGTGTTCTCTGTGTTTTATGGCCTCCCTCCCTGTGCTCCCTTTGGGATGAATCATCTTTGCCACAGGAGTTTCCATTGTCTCTCAAAACACTTTTTTTTTTCATTCATTTTTTTTTTATCTCTGTAGGCCTAAAATCTAGGACTGTGAGTACTTTATGGAGAAATAAAAGCTTCCAAAAAGAATCTGTGATTTGGTAAAGTCAATGCTATCCTAGGAACAAAATTTCTTCCAACTACATCCATGTAGTTCATTTCCTCAGGGATTTTATTTAATCATTGTGAGTGTCGTTTCATAACAAAGCAAACTTCTTGCAGAATCCTGCAGTGGGTATGATCACTGATTGGATTAAAACTTCCATTATACTCCTGGTCCTTAAGTACTGAGGACAAGAGGACAAGGCAGGCTGCTTGGGCACAGGGGGAAGGCCTGTGCTTCATGCAGAGTTACCCTCCTGAGCTGAGCCTAGAGTTCCAGGCCTGATTCAGGTGGGCTCCTACCCTCAGTGCATCCTTTCTACTCTCACCTGCAATGCAAGGTCAGGGGCTGCAGGCGGTCCACCACTAAGCACTGCTGGACCAGGGCCAGTGCACTCCCAAATTCCTTGCTTGAAGATTGGGAAACCTGCTTCCCACCCTCGCTCAGTTAGAGGCTTGGCTTGAAGCTTCCAAGGAAGATTCCAAGAAACTGATGATGTTTTCTGGAATTTACTTCTTCATTTTCTTCATAATGAATATCTTAAGAGAGATACTGGCATGATTTGATATTCCTATAGACCAGATTTTGCTGATTTGGGAAAATAATGATTGTGGATTATCTCAGAGTATTGTTGCTCATAATATTGGGAAATGCTTCCTTTGGAAACTGTCAAAAACATACTTTTGAGTGTATCTCACTCTTGAACTCAGAAAAGTCAGATAATTTTGGACCTCTGATTCCATTTTTACTGATATGTTGTGTTTAAGTAATGAAGAAACCAGTTGTCTCAGATTTCAAAATAGTATGTGGAAACTGGGAAGAAGAAAAAAGTAAATTCGTTCATCCTTGCAATTAGCTTGAGATCCATGGTGACTTGCTCTGAGACACAGTAAACTAAAAAAAAAAAAAAAAAATCTTCCTGTAAGCAAAACTGCAATTAATAATTAATTACTTTGAAAAATAGCCACCCTTGAAGATGAGCTAACTTTTCTTTGCTCTCAGATTGCTGAGATGATAGAAATGCAGGAACTGAGTCCTTGGATTTGAGGGGGAATTCCAGTGGTGCAGGACAATGCCATCATCCAGGATTGTTCAAATGAATGTAGAACTAGATCAGTTTCCAAATGTAGTACTTTCTTCTCCTTCTCCACCACCACTGCCTCCTCAGTTTTCTTCTTTTTAGTCTTCAAATTTTCGTCCCCTATTACCAGGATCTACTAATTTTACAACTCAGATAATCCAGCAACTGAAATGAAAAAACAGCATTCAGGTGCTAGTAAGACCAATTGTAGTCAGGGTTCAAAAAAAAAAAAAAAACCGAGAAAAAAGATGTGCCAAACATGGTGGATGTTCTAAAGGATATGAATAAGATTAAGCTTCTTGCTAGTGGTAGACCCATTCATAAGAAGAAGAATCAAAGTTCACATTTGAATCCAGTATCTTTAATATAATATGCACTTATGCAGAGATTTGCATTCCAAGAATAGAATACCTTTGACTAAAAAAAAAAAGATCTTGGGAGTCTTTCTCATTTTCTAGTCCAAAAACTTCAAGGTTTGAGCATCACATTTTACAGTCAGAAAGACAGCAATCTAAGGGAAGAACTAATAAGCATTAAAGCTGTTAGCCAAGGGATCAGCCACAAAAGCTTTGTTACACTTAGTAGGAAAGATGCAGAATTATGAATGGCATGTCTTTCACCACTTTTCAAAAGATCTCATCCTCTGCTAAGTGAGCTTGGATGAAGCCTGTATCCTAGGATCTAGTAGTACCCATGTCTCAGGAAGTCTCTTAAGAATATCCATCTCTGCTTGGGGAAGGGCTAGTATTTAACTGACTACTGAAGAGAGTCATGTATATGGATTTTGTTTCTGTATACATTAATATTATTGAAAGTAGAATATACACTTCAGGATTTTCCTAAGCTATTATGACTTTCTAATTTAAGAGCCTTTGAGTCTTTTGAAAATTGGTAGTGATCTGGTTTACATGGCCTCCAGCAACTTGGAGATTTTTAAAGGAGATAAAATTAAAATTTTTCACTAAGAAAGTCATAGTTTTCATCATAGGATTGACCTTTCTAAAACCTCTTCTGAGATTACAAATTAGTCTTGGACACAAATTTTTACTGTTTAAGTGCTATAAGTCTTAAGAGAATCTTATTGACAAGTTTTGCCTGCATTTGCTATGTAAATATATATGCCTGACATATGTATTTCCTTTGTTTATTATCACATTTATGAATAGATTGTATAAAAATGTGTCTTTTGAACACGGAAAAAAATCATGGTTGCTATTAGTTGTGTGTCCCTTAGCAATTTTATCTAATCTCATTACACTTTGGTTTCCTCAACTGCAAATTTAGAGCACTACTTTAATTGCTGTTTCATAGCATTATGAGGATTAAATGAGAAATTATGTGCAAAGTGCCTAGCACTACAGCCTAGCATAAAGGAAATTGGTCAAAAATTATTAGTGACAAAAGAGGTCTAAAATAATATATTCTCTTCTCATTTTTATCTTTAACTGATACATAAAGAGATAAAAATTGTATATATTAATGGAATACCATGTGACATAGTCTTTACAAGCATAAAACATATTGCACTAGTTGGTTGTTTTGGAGCTCAGTTATTTTGTCATGTTTTTGAAATTTCTCTTAGAAGCATTCCTGAACACATTCCAGTCAATATTAAACAAAGATTAATAGCATGGTGTGTGTCTGAAGAAAACAAGCATAAAATTAATATATTATTAAGAGCAACAAAAATACTCTACTAATTTATTTATTTATTTATTTATTCTGTCTATTCTCCATTATTAACTTTTCTCCCTTTAGCAGATAAGAAGTTATAGTAAATTTGAAAACAAACTTAACTGGGAAGAAGTTGAGCAGTTTTAAGCCTGTTTATAAGAACAGGTAAGACATGACCTCTATCATCAAAGAATTCATAGTGTTTGGAAGAGCTGGTGATGGGATAAATAACTATGTTCTCATATGTGATATAAAGTCTGGGAAACTTCTAGGAGAAATGACACCTGAGATGCATTGCTAAATGGTTCTAGGAGTTCATGAAGCTGTGTGATAGATGAGAGCTGTTACAGTTAGAAAGAGCTGTGTGAGCTCCATCATGGAGTGGAGATGGGAACAGTATGGTGTTTTGTTTTGTTTTGTATCAAGCAGGTTAGAATGGCAGAACCCTAGTGTGCATGGCAGGCAGCAGGGAGGGCCTAGATGAGAGAGGAGAAAGGGCAAATGTAGAAAACTTTGTCTAGGGATTCATGACCCAATGGAGATATTAGAAGGTTTAAATCCTTAAAATACATTTTAAATACTTTTTTAAGAACATTGAGGAGGACAGATCTGAAAAAGCTATTAAGATGAATTTGGTGCAAATCAGCCATTAGCTAAGGAAAGATGGCCTCCACTAGGACAGTAATAGTTTGAGTAGAGAAGCTAACATAGATGCCCCCTCCAAAAAAAAAAAAAAAAAGGATGTAAAATTGGAAGTCCTTGGTGTTGTAAAAATGTAAGTGTTGAATATGGTATGGTAAATCTGGTGCATCCATCCACAGAAGAAATGCGAATGAGCTTGGAAGGAAGGAACTTGGTGTACTCAGGGGTCCTATGGAGGACTCCACAGATGCAGGGTCTCAGGGGACCATGTCCTTGAGAAGGCAGAGGAGAGGAACCAAAAACAGCTTACATGATGACAGTTACTGGAGTTTCCTCCAAAAAGGCAAGATGAAGCAAGGTACACAGTGAATGACAGGCAAGTTTGGAAAATTTTAGTAGGCTCTAAGCCACAGGAGCAGTCCCTAGTTGTCTGGTGCCTGATCCTAAAATATTCCTTTATTCAGATAAAGGAATATGCTCCCTAGGGTGTACAGGTCAGATAGAGAAGGACAGGATCTGAGTTGGTTAATTTGCTTCAAAGGCATTCTCCTAATCGAATCCTTTGCTATCTGTGAGAATTGACTAGTGACAAAGATGTCTCCTTGACCAACTCTAATCAGACTTCTCTGCGCCCTTTCGTGACTAGGCTCCACTTTATCTATACACCCTTGAAGAAAACACTAACTTAGTTTCTAATAGCTCAAGGTTGTATCCTTCCAATGACCCTAGGAGCCTCTTGAATCTGTCTAGCTGAGAAAACTAAAGACACCTGAAGACAGGCAGGCCCCTGTGTCCCAGTCTCTGAGAGGGTGGGAATGTAACTTTGATCAGTGCCCCTTAGCAAACACAGATGGGTTACAATGGAACTGACGCCTTTTCTCATTGTTGAACACTGACTCCATTAGGCCCTCTACTCCTATCCCTCCTGACTCCTCCATTTACTCCATGAAATTCCTACTCAATGTTGTATAAATTCAAGTTGAGTTCAGTTCATTTTGGACTCTTTTCTACACTGCACAAGTATATCACTGATTAGAACCTGTACTTATTACTTTGGGGTCCAACTTGGCTTATCTTCAACACTAGTTTGAGGAGGGGTAGTCTTTCTCCAGCCAAAAAGTTTTCCTAAGATACCAAAATATTTAAATACACAGAAAACGAAAACCACATATACAATGCACTTGGGTTACTGGGGCCTGTGTCCCTGTAGTCAAGGACACCTCAATTTGTAGTTGGGTGACTAGGGGAACTGTGGGGCCACCCATGAAACCAAAGAATAGAAGAAGAGAAACCAGGCTATGCAAGAAGATAAGAAATTTAATTGAATTTGCAGTGTTTTATTGTGCACATGAGGACAAGGGTTTGGAAAAATTGTCAGCATATTGTTTATAAATCATGGGTGTTTTTCAGTCAGTTTTTCTGCTGCGCTGACTAAAAAACCTGACAAGAACAATTTTAAGAAGGAAAATTTTATTTGGGGGCTCAGGGTTTCAGAGGTCTCAGTCCATAGACTGCCAGCTCCATTCTTTGGGGCTCAAGATGAGGTAGAACATCATGGAGGAAGAGTGTGGTGAAGAAAAGTGGCTCACATGATGATCAAGAAGCACAGAGAGACTCCACTTGCCAGATACAAAATATACACCCCAAAGACACACTGCCAATACCCCATCTCTTCCAGCCTCATCCGATCTGCCTTTGTCCACCACTCAATTAATCCCATCAGGGATTGATTCACTAATTGGATTAAGGTTCTCGAAGCTCAATCATTGCTTTTAGGAAGTACCTCACATCCCAACCATAAAAATGGAAATAAATGTAAATATTCAAAAATCAGATAGAAGGAGAAAAGGAGTAGTTTAAGAGTGAAAATGTAGGGGGACATAATTTTTTTTAATATCAGGGATTAAACCCAGGTGCACTTAACCACTGAGCCAAATCCCAGCCCTTTTTATGTTTTATTTTGAGACAGGGTCTTGCTAAGTTGCCCTGGCTGGCTTTGAACTTCTGATCCTCCTGCCTCAGCCTCCAGAACCTCTGGAATTACAGGTGTGCACTACCTTGCTCAGTGGGACATGAACATTTAATGAACAGAAAAAGAAGAGGAACCCATGACAATGAAAGAGAATTAACAATCAGAGGAGTCAAGAGAGAACAAAATCATGGAAGCCTAAGACACAAAGCAACAGAGGAAGGACAATGACAAATGCATAATGAGGATACCATGACATAACTTTAGGCCTAACATGTGTAAAGAGTCAGCATGGACTTTAGAGTCAGACAAATGAGGATTCAAGACCCACTTCCACAAATTCTATTTGTGTGACCTTGGGCAGGTTATTTTAGACTCTAGGGTTCCATTTCCAGTAGAAATGAATCCTGTGAGATTCACTGGGAGGACTCAATCAGACAGTTAAGTAAAATACCCAGCACAGTGCTGAGAAAGGAATCCATCATTAGGGTTATCTATTTTGATTTTTTTTCCTAAAAATACTAATACTATACCTTGGCTCCATAGTTTAAGTTGTCCAATCAGCAAATAAACAGTACGATCTCTGCAGGTTTATTATGTGAATATCTGAACATGAGCACCATGCAATAACCATTCATCAAAACCCTGGTATGCACCTCAGCATATATAGATAATGTATTTATGATTTAAAAGGCAATTCCTAGTGGATTCTTATAATCACAGGCCTAGCACTCCATCAATCTAGATAATTCCTTTAGATACAATGGAAGCTAAAGAATTTCAACTGTGCTTTGATGGATCTCTGACATGTAATTTATCATATTATATGCAACACATTTTAGACACTCAGAAGAAGTTGGTTCTAAAGTGGAAACAATAGTTTCCAAGCCAGCCTAAACCTCTCTTCTCTTGCCTTTAAATTTAGACACAACTATCTATCACAGTTGCTCTCAGAGAGAAAACATGAAACATATAAAAACCTAAAGGAAGCATAGCATACAATAAAGGTACAAATACAACTTGGGTGTTACCAGATCGAATGCATTTTACTAAGTTCTCTAAAGGATCCAAAAAAACCCCTCTGTACACCAGAAATAACACTCTTCAATAGAAGGGACATGGTGTATTCAAAGATGAAGAAATTGTGTCAACATGAGCCTACCAGAAAAGACTCCAAAATTGTAGAGTAAGTACTATGTAAAGAATAAACTTGCAATAAGTAGATTCATTCAACAATTGTATCATATTCAAGGATGAGGAATTAGTGGTAAAAAAAAAGTCTCCCCAGGGCAACGCCTTGTCTGTTAAGAATGCATCATGTGAGTAAGGAACAGCCTGTGCAAGGGTTTGAGGCTTTCCACTAAATTAAATGCAAGAGAAAAGTAAATGTTTTAAATGTGATATTTTGAAAGGCTTACAGTAAATATAGCCAAAACTTGAATAGTTTGTCAAACTATAACTTCTTTGATATCATTACAACTGACAAAATTCACATCAGTCTTACTATTTCATTGTCAGCATCTTTTATACAATTTGTCAAAATAATGTGAATAATAGATAGTCCAAGAACATAACTCACTCTGTGACCCCTGTTATACTACTGATACATCCAGTTGTTGTGGAAAACAAGCATTGCATAATAAAGCCAAAAAACTAAAAAGACTAACAAAGACCTCAACAGAACATCCTCCACTCCCATTGCAGGTTGTGAAATCTTACCTAATGTGGAATCAGCTGGGTGCCTATGCTGATTATAAGTGTCTAGAAAGAAAGTGATTGGTGCTGTCTTTTGACTTCATGTTTTGTTTTGTTTTGTTTTTCAATTTTAGAATTCAAGTTGCTTTCAATATTTAAAGACAAAAACTCACAATTTACCAAGCATAGTATAGGCATAATCCTTGGAATTGCAGTGATAATTATCTTATTTATTTTAAAAAATACTTTTTAAGATATTTCTAGTTGTGTTTTATGTTTTTACAAAATGCAATATTTAAAAATTCCAAATAATTTTTAAAATGCATAGTGAAATATTAGGCTGAATTACATCAAACTGCTAATTTTGTAGGTCAAAAATTGATGATTTTATATGATCCAATGATCTAATATGTAACTTGGAAAATATTGTTAATGAGTTAGAAATGAGATATAGGATGCATATATTCAGCTCCCAAAGAAATATAACCTCACCAAAACAATGAAAACTCTCAGGTAAACAGGTAAACAGCCTTACCTGTATGCCCCTTCCAGATCTCAAGCCCACCTCCCCACAATCTCAGTACCATCACTGAGATAATAACTACCATAAATATGTAGGTTTCCTTTATAAGCATTTCTTTATACTTTATTGAAATGCTCCTATTATGACCATTATAGTACAAGTTCCCTGAGTACATGTACATGAGTTTCTCTGAGATGATACCTGAGCACAAAGGTGCTGACTTACAGGTCCTGTGCACCTTCTTCATCTCTGAATATTGCCCATGGTTTCCCAATGTGCTGTTGTAATTATATTCTCAGCAGTGGTTAAAAGTCCATATGGAGCCACATCTGCACAGGACATCATGATTAGAAATTTAAATCGTATTCAATGTGAAGCATATAGTCTAACTTTGTGGATTTAATCTGTATTTTCCTGATTACTAGTAAAATAATTATGTATTAAGTATAAATGTTGCTGTTTCCAAATGAGCATGTTGTATATTTACTGTAGATTTATGAACTATCTGGGCATATCTGGAGTGCTAATAGGCATCACTTGAAATCTATTTGAATGAGAGTCCTAGGAACCACTTAGGAGACAGGCAATTCCTATGCACATACTTAGGTAAAGGCCAATTGGATAACTAAGAGGAGAAGTAAGTCTCAAAGTTGTTTAGATTAAAAGCCCATGTACTCTTCCATTCACTCCTATGAATCACCCTCATGGACTCATGAATGAATTCTAGAGAGAGAACAAGCATAGAGAAGAATCTAAAAATCTCTCTTGTTTAGATCTCTAAGACCTGAAAGCTAAAGGCCACATGCTTTGCAGTCTGCATAAGAGGGTGTGTTTCATTACAATTGTACACTCGTGATACTGTGGTTCCCCCTGCTCTCCAACTCTGGACCTGGCCAGAGCTCGAGAGGACTTCAGTGCCCATGGGCATGTCTCCTGCTGTGGGCACAGATTGCCAGGGCCACCTCAGAGCGTTTAGCCGGATTCTTCACACAGTTCATCTGTTCAGGCGTGAGACTAGTTTGGCTTTGTGACAGATCACTCTTCTCTGCTTCAATATCCCTTTCCATTGCTTTCCACCAATAAAATGAAATAAACTAGGTATCAAAACATTACATGTTACCCTGTTCATATGTACATTTTTATGTTTTATGCATCATTTAAAATTTTTTTAAAATAAAATATGCCCCTACATGTATAGATTTAGAAGCAGAAACACTAATCATTGTTTTCTCATGTGCTCTGATGTAATTTTTAATGTATGTGTTTAAATTGACAAAGAAGCAATTAGATCTCCTTGATAATGATGGTCAATTTTAAGATGCTAAGAATATGAAAAAAAGGAAGAAAAAATAAGAGGAAAAATAGCAGAACTTAACATTTTGTTCCATTTTTATAGCTACCTGGCATATTTTACGTCTAAGTCCTGCCCACTCACATAGGACACAGGCTTTTACAGTGCTAGTAGCACACTTTGTGTCTTTTGACCTTGAGGCCCTATAATTGGCATCCCAGGTACCCTACAGTATTTGTGAATGATTATATCAACAGGCACTTGGAAGTCTGCATAACTAGGTAGAAAACTTAAAGAATTAACTCTTAGCCCTTTGGTTTTACATAAGAGAAAACAATTGCTATTAAATATATTAGCAATACAACATATTAATTAACTTTTTTCTTTAGAAGAAAAGATTGGAGATTTAAAGAAAAGCAGAAAGATGATCATCTTTTAATTTGAAATAAAACTATGAAAAACAATAAACAATTTTAAGTTTTTGAGTTACAATAGTTGCTACCACTTTGGGACATTATGATAAGCCAAAAAAAATTCTCTCTGCCTCTGCTCCTACTTATGGTTATTTATTATTTCTCTCCCTGCTTCCTGCACCCATCTTGACTCCTCTGCTCTGTGAGGCTGGGGCTAGGATTTTATATACCACCTCTCACAGGCATTCCTGACAGCCAACTGGCTACTCTATAGCCAATCCTAATAAGAGGGCCTGAGTGGTAATTGTGATCATAAGCAAGAGGCAAAGATAAGGTGTGTTTCTCTTTCTCTCCCCCCCACCCTCCGTCCCTTCTCCTATTTTCCGTTCTATGTTTTCTTCCAGAAACTTAGGAAGTTACAATGATTTTTTTGGAAAGCCTGTCCCTTACCACAGGACCCCATCCTCAGCAAACTCAGAAGGGGGTTTTTATTTGTCCTAGGCCTGGGGATGTTATCTCCTTTCTTTTTTCTTCTAGTCTAGTAGCATTTTCTGCCACAATTACCTCTGGATTACCTCATTTCCTCTCTTTATTTTCTCAGTTCTTTCGACATATGTGTCACTAATTTCCTATACTAAATTCTGTTTTGAAACACTTTGTGCTTTACATTTCTCTGACTTGAAGTTGCAGAAGCATTTTCTATCCATCAGTTCTTAACCATCTTTGGCTGGTTTGCCAAGAGTGTGGAAATTCAAACACATTTCTATACAAGAGGCAGCAAATTCCTTGGTCATACACATATATAATACACACACAACACACATGCACACACAGGTTAATGAGCAGTCTCAGAGAAGATATCATGGTATAATTACTTTTATGTGAAACACTACATGTACACATATATGTCCATATGGGTCATTATACTAGCAAATATCTCATGGTAGATAATATTGAAGGCTTTTATGTGCACTTGTTTGTATAGAAAGTGTCATTTTGATCATTTTGTAAAGCTATTTTTATTTTTTTAAAAAGCTCAAATGTCTTCAGAGCACACAAATGTTTTGTAAAATATTTCATGTGTATTAATTTTACTACATTAATTGGATACAACATATTGTGTAACTAATAGGAGATAAAATATGCTATAATGTAACATAAGGTGACAACCTTGTGCCTTCCAGATAATACTTAGTAAATGTTTATGAAACTAATAGTATTTTTGAATATTTAAGTCCATCTCATCACATTATTTGTCATATTATTATTTCTTCTATTAAAGTAAAAGCTCTCATATCTATGATAGGTTCTAATATAAGACATCTTTGTGTCTATGAATCTGATACTAATTAGAGTGAGATGATAAATGAACAAAAGACTTTGAATCAAAATAAAAACCCAAATGAAGATTAGTAATTACCTCTCTCGTGCACCTGCTTTTACTGTAAATGAACAGCAGGATCCTGCATGATTCCCAAGAATGTCTAAAAGGAATAAAGCTATTTCCCCAGAACAAGGTAAAGATTGAGTGTCTCCATTCTGTTGGTTTGGGCTACAAACTTAATGCTATTTAAATGTATTTTTTATAGTGTGTTAATAACAGTAATAAAAAAGAGGAAAAAATGGCAACATAACAGCTATGTTATAACAAGCAGATGGTGGCTGGAGATGGGCTCTTCTCCAATTGTTCCCATTCTTTTCCAATTCATGATCAGTAAAAGGAATAAACATTTGTGTTCCCCAGTCTGCCATAATCTTCCAGTTATAAATATGGAAACTCAGTGCTGTACCAGAAGAATAGTCTATACAATAATTATCTACTGTTTTGAACTTGGACCTGCTAGTCTGAACCATGAATGGTGATCTAGAAGGCTGAAGAATGTCAGTCTTTTGGGGCTACAACCAACATTGTTGCCTATAATTAGGATGCTTTCATTAAACAAGGCATCTGAAAACAATATAAGTATAACTGGTTAACAAAGATATATTTCTATCTACTCCCCCCAACCTGCTCAAATTTCTTTAGTAACTTGTTTTAATGAGCCTCATGATGGACTATAGCATTCATAAATATTACTGTATATATTTGCATTCTTGTTTATGGAGTACTTTTGGTGAAATGAATTAGCACTGATTTTTAAAATTTCATTTGGGGATATATTTAAGGAAACATACACTGTAAATCAAATAGATTTACCTCATCAGAAGGATTCAGTGGTCCATGTTCACTAGTTGGTTTTATACCACAAAGTCAACATCTTCTAATTATTTTCACAATATCTAGATTTATTACATTCTTGACATACTATTGGATTCAGCCATTCCAAGAAAAACTATGGCATAGAAAAATCTGGGTTTTGTTCCATCTGTATATCATCATTTCTGAATACGTACCTGAATTATATGTACCATTTTTACCCCCACTAGGCAACTAAAGTCTTTATGCCCCTTTTTATTTTCCTTAAAGAAGTCAGTACTGTGCACAGAGTCTGATACACATTCATACTAAAGAGCAAATGACTGCCACCATGCATATAAGGATTATAGTTTTGAGTGTAATTTGTATTGAACTTGATGATTAAACATTGAATCTTCAATGTCACTGCTTACTGTCTCAGCTCAGATTCCAACAGATTTTCACCTGGACTCATACAACAGCCTTTAAAATATTCTCCCTTTCTCCAAAGCCTGGTGTCCCTTCAGAACAAATCAAGCAATTATCAGACTATACCATCCTAATTGTTTTTTTAAGGACAATTCTCATTTTTTTACTCCCTCTGCCTAAAAAGGCTTCCAACTTAGTACAGGATAAAATTTAGACACTAACCTTTCTATACTTTTTTGACCTATCTCTTCCTGTAGCACTCTTACATCTTAAGTTTCATCCTTACCAAATCTCTAACAATTTCCAACAGTCTGCCATGCTCCATGCCACCATGTTTTATTCTTTGTTTTGTTTTCACTGACTACAGGAAGTTTCATCTTTGATCTATCTGATGAAGCCCTACTATTTTCAAGACTTAGGTCCAGTATGAGTTCCTCTCTGAAGCCTGCCTTGGCACTTGTGTAGAGACCCTCACCCTGTACACACCTATGTTTATCTGTCTGTTTCTGATACTAGACTATGAACCCCTAGTGGCCCATATCTTCTTTCCTTTGCATCCCATACAACTGAGCATTGTGGTTGTTTTATGTATATCTGTTAGTTAATTAAAATGACATAACAAGTTGCAATTATTAAATATAAAATATCATTAAACCAATAAAGGAAATATTTTTAGATTGGAAGTTTCCCACTTGATGCTATAATCTGCATATACAGCTGCTTAATTATAAGGCTAGTGTATAGACAATCTACATTCTTTATATCAACTCTTTATTAGACATTTGCTAGGTGTTTTACTACTTTCTCCCTTTTTAGATGATTCTGAGTTATCCAGCTGTGTGTATTGTATGAAATTAGTTTATGTCTCTCGAAGGTGGTAAGCCTTTCTGTCTCCTAAAAGAAATTCTCAGCCACAGAAATTGACTCAGACATGGTCACATGTCACAAGTCAATCCAGGCAAAAACAATGAAACTAGTTTCAGGGATTCTATGTGAGTTAAAAGGGAAGTGAATTTTTGTTTCCTTATAGATATATAAAGACATACCCAAGGAAGTAAAGTCAATCACTCTATGGTACTAAGCAAAGTACCTGTTTTGGAACAGAGTCAATACTGAGAAATGAGAGCCAAACATGGAGAGAATATGTATCCTGGTAATTTATATGAGCTCTGAATCAAGCTGCTTCTACAAGGCTTATTACAGTTCAAATATTTCTGTTAGTTTTTAATAACTTTTTTTATATTTTACAGCAATTTTAACTTTATCTCATGTATTTCTTCCCTGTCCCCAACATAATTTCTTCTCAGATCAATTCAATTTCCTCTTTGCATTCTTTATCTGCAACCCCCATCCACTCCCGCCCCCCGCATCCCTCCCCCCCAAAATTTGGAAGAATACTGAGGCATAAGTCTCAGAAATAATCTCTCTTCCAAAATGGCAGGTCTGAACTCAGACTCATTTGCTATTCTCTACCTGATTCACTCCCAAAAGTTTAACATACTTTGTAATTAATAATTTAAAAATACCAGTCAATTCTATGCTCCTACATATTAATTCTTAAAGTATAGTGTAGTCATTTTCAAGTGGAGAAAACATGAAATGAAAGAAAAATAATACCTAATATTTTTTTTTGTACAATTTGGACTTCCTCTGAACAAACAGAGAAATCCATGAGGAGACGTTGTACTCTTACCTCAGCATTTTCTATTCCTTTTTTCCCATGCCTGTCCAAATGTTTTCTTCCTTTTCAATGTTTTAGTCTTCAAGAAACAGATCTTCATTCAAATAATCTTTTGGCTCTCTCATAGGGTTCCTATCCCCCAAAGCTTTCCTGTGTGTTTTCTTACCTTTCTCAGGCCAAATATAAGAGTAACGTGGATGAAGTACTAAAATATTTTAATATGTACTCTAATTCTTAATTCTGCTGAGGAAGGTCTTTAGCAGACAAATTAATCAAAATGCAAATACCTATAAATGTTTTGTTTTGGTTTTTTTTTTTTTTTGCTAACTATATTGTAGAAATTCCTGAGAAGCTACAAACAATAATGGGGGAAAACATCTCTGATTTTCTCTTTAGTTTTCAGTCTACTTTTTCTTAGAAATTCTATGAGTTCTAGTCAGTTCTTTAGCATAGATAATTGTTTCTTTCTCACACATCCCTATTTCTAAAGAGATTACCTTTTTTCTTACTTTCTCTTCTCTAAGTGTATGTTTTTTATTTATTTATGACCATTAACAACATATATAGTTGTTAATATTGGCCAAGATCTAGATCATAAAGAGTACAGCCATAATTATAATAAAGCATGACACAACTCTAAATCACTGAACTTTAACAGCATACACATTATGCTCATTCAAGCAACTAATAAGTGTATTGAAATGTATGAACAGTGACTACTCAAAATGTACCAGGAATCACTTCATCAGATATGATAGATGTTGAGCTAAGTCTAGCCCATTCCTTCAAGAAGCAGACAGCATAGTTGACTATAATAGGTACATAACAAGGACAGCATGCTGTGTACATGAATTCCATCAATATCCAACCAAGAAACTGAAAGTCTCACTAATACAATAGGAGAAATTTAATGTAAGGAATTGCTGCATGGGTAATAAGAAAGGTGAGAGCTAAACAAAGAACAATTAGGTAAATCAGAGATTAACATCAGCAGGAGGCCACTGCATTATTGAAAGACTAAGGGGCCAGAACTAGAACCATGGTAGACCAGCTGTCTTAGTCTCCTTTCTGCTACAATAGAGTACAACAGACCAGGGTGAATTATGAACAAGTTTAGCTGGCTCACACTCTGGACACCTGGAAGTCCAAGATTCATGTTTGTATTCGTGCAGAATCACAGTAAGATGGGAGAGCATGTGAAAGACAGAGAGGAAATTCGACCAAACTCATTCATTTTGTCAGGAACCCACTCACACTGTAACTCATGCATTCCTCCAATAATGACATTAGTCCATTCATTAAGACTCATGAGCTAATCCATCTTTTAAAGGCCCAGACTTTTAATGATGTTACAATGGCAATTAAATGTCAATGTGAATTGTAAAGTGGGACATCCAAGCCACAGCACCAGTTATATGAGAACTAAAACCAAGGGAATGACGTTGCTCCTACAGGAAAAGCTATCTGTAGCAGAGAAGGAGAAACACCTGGCCTTCTCAATCTTCCCTTTCAAATCTTCAGTCAGTGTGTCCCACTGGCAGATTGAACATGTCTAATTGGAAACCAGCAGACAGGAGAGTATGGAAAACTTCCCTAGCAACAGTCAAGCTCCCTGAATCACAAAGCAGAGCAAGGGAAAGACACAAAACAGGTCAGAGGGCTGATAGGTCAAGAAATGGCATATATATATGATCAAACTGAACAGGGGAGTGTGGGGGCACACAGAATTGATGACTTCTGGAGTGAAAGAGAGGAGGGATCACTAAATTCTTCATACTAACATCTTAGAAAGAAAGAAGGAAAGAAGGGAGGGAGGGAAGGAGGGGCCAGGGGAGGAGAAAGAGAAGAAATAATAGTCATTTAATAATCAAACTTATTAAAAAGAAAAACAAGGAAGAAAACAGGGTTACAATTTAGTATTTGCATTCTCTGTTCATGAACAAGAAGTATTAAATACCAAGCTATACACTGTGCAGAGAGCACATCTGCATGAGGAGAGCAATTCACGGAAGACTGCTATCAGATAGAAGCTTCTCTCTTTTTTTTAATGTATTTTTTTTTTTTTAGTTGTAGTTGGACACAATACCTTTATTTGACTTACTTATTCTTATGTGGTGCCAAGGACCCAACCTAGCGCCTCACACGTGCTAGGTGAGCGCTCTACCGCTGGGCCACAAACCCAGTCCCAGAACCCTTACTTTCATTTGGTTTTGCAGGGTCATGAGGGGACTCAGAGTAGAAAGAGCCTAAACCATCAGAGGTAAATTTCAAGATTTCCCCTTTAGGCTCCAGGTGACCCCAGGAATGATAGAAATTCAAGACCTACAAAGGAAACCTTCCTTAGATGTGTTCATCACAGTATTCTAACCCAAAAAGAAACCTAAATGTCAAATATTTTACATATCATGATTTATTTCATGCCCAAAGCCTGGAAGAAATCAATAAAAGAAAAGAAAGTGTTGGGGGCCTGAGTTGCAGTAGAAACTAAATGAGGCAGAGCTCTGGAGCTTAGAAAAACCACAATGGAACAAGGTTGTTAAGAGTCTGAGTCTATTCAGCACAAAACACAATAGCCAGAAAGAAAATAAATTGAGAATCAATAACCTCAAATTCTGAAATTGCCTGAGAACTTTGAACATTGATATTTATCTTTGCTTTTTAAAGCAATGCACAGCAGGGTCATGGAGTCGCATGGAAACCCCTGGGTAGGAAATTTTATTTTCCCTGGTGCCCTTACAGATCTTATTTTGCCTCATGTCACAAACATCGCCACAACTATACACATCTCTTGATGTGAGAACCGTGCCCCTGTAAAGTCTGGAACTAAAGGTTAAGGCGCACGATAATTCTGTCTGTGTGTTTTTGTTTCATTTATGTGTTCCAATTTTTTCCTCAGAATGTGCCTGTTAGAAAGAGAAGGAAACACAAATCAGTACTTTTGTTCTCCCATTTCAACCCTTTATGTTTTCTTCCTTGTCTGCCCTCTGGTAGTAAAAAAAAAAAAAAAAAAGCAACCTAAAATTCTCAAAAGATTAATGAACTCATATCATCAAAAATACAGTTTGCTTGAGGCTAGCAGACCTTTCAATAATAAAGGAGAAACACCCCCACACCTCTGGACCTCATTATTATCTACTTTGAACTTAAGTTTGTCTCTCAAAATTGTCAAATGCCCTAACGTCTTCATGATGCTCACAAATGTCCACGTAGAAACCATTCTTCTTGGTCTGCAGACGGGACATATGCTGATAATATCACTGTCTCTGTGATAGGACACCTGTAAGGACTATCTTTAGGGGATTGGAAAGGGTGTCATGGAGAAGCCTGACTTAGTTAAATCTTTGCTCGTACCCAACATATGACAATCGATTTACAATATTTTTAAAGATTACCATGCACAGTTTTTAGGTAATTAAACATTTATAAGGGAATCTACTAAGGATCTTGTTTCTCTGAGGTGACTCAGAAATGAGACTCACTACATATAAGCATTTTGTTTCAACAAGACAGGATAATTGCAATGTTTTCTAAGTTTGGAGGTTGTGTAGCTGCTAGGTCGACTAACCATTCCAATCTATTTTATCCCAGCATGGCCCCCATGACTCAAAATGTTTTGCCAGAGTGCTACTGGAGGCTTAAAAAAGTGTCAGAGATAAAAATCTGCCAAGCTTTCTCAGAACCCCTTCCTTCCAGAACGTTCATCATTCCAGTTTGTGATTTTTTAAGTTTTACCCAAAGAGTCAGCCACTTTCTGTTGAAACACAGATACTGTGCAGAGAAAGAAGTGGAGGACAGACTTTAAAACAATTCAGCTTGTTTAGTTCTTCAGATTGGTGAATATCTGAATCATCTAGAACAGATGCCTGATTTCTAGAAGACCTTAGAGAGAGAAGGAACCAGAAAGAAAGGAAAGATTTATTGAGCATCTAATATGTAGTCTCAGCGTCTACAATATCCCTGGATTCCATCACCTTCATATTAAAAAATCTTTTCCTCATGCCTAATTCTAATCTTTTTTCCTTTATTTTTTCTACAGTTTATTGTATTTGTATTGTCTAGAATCATAAAGAAGGGCAACCCTCCTCAATTTCATATGTTTGTACAGATGATGACCATAATCAAAAAACTGTTTGAATTTCCCTAAATTTAAAACTCAGTACTTCTATTACAACAAATAGTACTAGTTATATTATCTTGTTTTATATATGTGTGTGTGTGTGTGTGTGTGTATAGTTTTAGTTGTAGATGAACACAATACCTTCATTTTATTTATTTATGTGATGCTGAGGATCGAACCTAGTGCTTCATACACACTAGGCAAGCGCTTTATCACTGAGCCCCAATCCCAGCCCCTAGTTATATTACTCTTTATATACTCCATTTTTGTTATTTTAATATCTTATAATTTTTCACTTTTGTACACATTTTTAAATATGGGGAAATAAAATAAACTTAACAGATAATGTCATAGCCTTTTATCTGTTGTACTCCTTTCTCTACACTAAGTCAGGGAGGCTCATTTCCACAATAGCATTATATTGCTGACTCCTATGAATTTACTCAAACAAGCCCCAGGTCCTTTCTTTTTTTTATTCGTGTGCCGAGACAGTCCTTTGTTAAACTGTATTTAGAATGTTTGCATTTTTGTCCCCTAAGTAACTGAGCAAACATATTGTGGTTATAGCTAAAGAGTATAAGGGAATAAATTCAACAGGCTTTAGACAATCACATTTGAGAGTTATACTATTTCCTTGTAGCACCAAATTTTAAAAGCAAGTTTCAAAAATTTTGGAGTCCACTTTGATAAATGTGCCCAGTTTTTATGTACTAACATACCATTGTTAAAAGGCAAAACCTTAACGTAGTCAACAAATGACTCAGCTGAGCTTAGTTCCTTAGAGAGGAGACTACCCATAGAGAGAATGATACAGTGAGGGTTTACAAAAATAAACACATAAATTAAAGTTGCTCGAAGTTTATTTCATGAATAAAATTTAAAACTATATGGCAGCCAGTGCCAATGTTGTTATTTGAATGCAAAATAACAAGAAAACAAAACCCAGAGAGAAAAAGATAGCTCCTCCTAGCTCCTTGGGTAGTCCATGAGCTACCATATGGGGACACATCAACACACAAGAACAAGCAAGAAGTCTCAACCTTTGGTTAAAACTAAAAGGACATCATTTTGAGAGCAGGTATAGTCCTCAATTAAATCTGATCTTTCTGAGATATGTACCAATTTAGAAGTAAACCCAGGTTTTAATAATAGTAAGAGTCATAATTACATTAATTGGGACTATTTCCAGTTTTTATACTGAGATATCACTGAACTTTTTTTAAAAAATAAAATCAAAATATATAGAATTGATTTTTACAATTTTTTTCAGGATTTATTGGAATCTCAGTCAAGAAACTGCAGGAGGGCTGGGGTTGTGGCTCAGTGGTAGAGTGCTTGCCTAGCACGCGGGAGGCACTGGGTTCGATCCCCAGCACCACATTAAAAATAAATAAAGATTAACAGAATCATGAGATGGGAGGGAAAGAGAGAGAAAAGGGAAATTGCATGAAAATGAAGGGAGACCCTCATTGCTATACAAAAATTACATATAAGAGGTTGTGAGGGGAATGGGAAAATAAACAAGGAGAGTAATGAATTACAGTAGATGGGGTAGAGAGAGAAGAAGGGAGGGGAGGGGAGGGGGGATAGTAGGGGATAGGAAAGGTAGCAGAATACAACAATTACTAATTGAGCATTATGTAAAATTGTGGATGTGTAACCGACGTGATTCTGCAATCTGCATTTGGGGTAAAATTGGGAGTTCATAACCCACTTCAATCTAATGTATGAAATATGATATGTCAAGAGCTTTGTAATGTTGTGAACAACCAATAAAAAAAATAAAAATTAAAATTAAAAATAAATAAATAAATAAATATAAGCAAAAAAAATAAAGAAAGAAAGAAAATAAAGGTATAAAAAAATATTTCTGGGGCTGGGGATGTGGCTCAAGCGGTAGCACGCTTGCCTGGCATGCGTGCGGCCCGGGTTCGATCCTCAGCACCACATTCAAACAATGATGTTGTGTCTGCCGAAAACTAAAAAAGTAAATATTAAAAAATTCTCTAAAAAAAAAAAAAAAAAAAGAAACTTCAAGAAATCAAATTTTCCTCTTCCTAGTATTCATTTAGTCTCACAAGCTCAAAATTTCACACATGTTTCATTCAGACCCTTCCTTCACTTCACATGGGTGGTTATTACCTTGACAGATCCAAATTTGACTTGAATCATTTTTTTTTAACATCAGAAATTTATTAGTTGCTCAAAACATTACATTGATCTTGACATATCATATCATAAATCATACATTTGATTCAAATGGGGTATGAATTCTTACTATTCCCACGTGTACAGATTGCAGGATCACATTGGTTATACAGCCACGTTTATACAATACTGCCATACTAGTGTCTGTTGAATCATTTCTCATGCAATAATTATTCTTTTCTTCAAAAGCCAAACATACTATCCCTCCCTAATATCAATAGTTGATGGTCATCTCCAACTGTTCTCAGATGACATTAAAGATGTCTTCCTTTTGCTGATAGAGCAATATTTCTTTAATACTTCTTCTATAACTTCACTTTTTATGTGAAATCTTTTGGACTTCTCTATCATTGAGGAATTCGTGTTACCAATTACAAAAAAACTCTATCATATTCAGGCAAAACTTCATCACAAGACCCCACACGGCCACTAGGGAGGGTTGGAAATGTAGTTTTGCTCAGTGGCTATAGCCATTACTAAATCCAAGGTAAAATCTGCCTATCACTTCAAAGATGGTGAGACTCAATCTGGTAACAATTGGCAATCTGGTAGCAAATAGCAACCTAAAAATATTCTGTGTTTTTTTTTTTAATGTCGGTAATAGTATTTTTAAATACAATTAAATAACTGTGTCATGGTTAGTCCAGAATGACTTTTTTAAACTATGCTCTAAAGAAGATAAACAAGATCCCTCTAGGCTGCTTCTGGGAGAAAAATAAAATGTGGTTGACAGTGAGAATTCTGACCCTTCACTTCCTCTTCGCCAATTATATGAATAAAGTCACACGGAATCAATAGGCATTTTCCTATTCTAGGATAGGTAAATACTTATCTTTGCAAACCCACCTTTAGGGTTTGGAACAATTGTTTTTGAAGTCAAATTGTAAAGAAAGAAGAAAATTGAAATTACTCTCAGACATTATCAAATAAGAAAGAATAAAACCTAAAAAAAAAAATGGTCTGGTGTATATGTGAGAAAAATTTTTCTTCTCTAGAAGGTGATTTACAGACAGGTACACTGAAATGATGGCAAAGGGCGACTTTAGTCGGCACTTCATGTTAGATCCCAATATTTTTATCTTCCTGAAGAATATTTATGATTTTCTACTGAATCTTACAGTGCCTTAGGGATAAGGAATGGTATTTTGAATTCCCCAAGCTCCCTCCCAACCCCTCCACTGAGTTCTTACCCTGTCTACTACATGCTTCCTGGTCTTCAGGATCTTAGAACACTTTCAGCAGACAGAAAGCTGACCTCCCAGATCCAGCACGGAGTCGTAATTTCAATTCTGAGTGAACACCCACTCAATCCCTTTGTCGGTAATCCTCGCCAAAGTTTTAATACATAGGGTGAAATCTCCCAAGGTTAGAACTTTTTCTTGGCAGAGGAACATCAAGGGGATGGAAAAAATGCTTTGAAAGAAGAGCTTAAGGTTTTGTGTGTGTGGTTTTTTTTTAAATATTTTACACATTAAAGCTTTATCTTTGGCAAGTGCTTCTTCCAGGTTCAGAAGTCAAGAGTCTCAAGGATGGGAGGTGCTTGCTCCTGTGGGGCTCTGTAGCAGTGGGATTCCCTGAAGGACTAGGAGTGATTTACACGTTAGGATATGGCCAAAAGGCCTTTGCACTGGTGTTCCAAACCTGCCTCCAGTGATCATTTAACTTTTCCATTTCCTCTCTCAGATTTAGTTGCAGAATCCACAGTGTCATCATATTTTTACCCTTTCTTTTCCTTCTAATATTACTTCTTATTTATGATTACCATGCTTTTCCATTTTTCAAAATTTATGTTACATCTAATCTTATATCTTTTACATTTTATCAAAGCAACTATTAAATTTTGGATACATGAAGAAAAATTACAAACAAGACATCAATATCTTCTAGCTATATTGCTTTACCATACTAACCCGGTGTGGTCACGAGTCATTTCTCCTGACTAAACACAGGACTCATTTTTCTATTATGACTTTTTAAAAAAAACTTTTATTCTCATTTGGGGCTTTCCTAATAACAATTACTATCCTACTCCATATAGTTCTTCATTTCTCATGCCTTAAAAAGAAAATGATTCCTTCTCATCATCAAATCTGTACGGGGTGGTCATTTTACTAAAAAACGTAGATGGAGATGTATTATATAGTGCAACTCATCAATGAAACATATGAAATTTATTTGGCTCCCTCCAAAGAAGAATGTTTCATTTTATGCAAATAAAAACTCATTAAGATTTCATCTCACTCCAGTTAGAATAGCAATCATCAAGAACACAAGTAATGAGTGCTGCTGAGTATATGGGGCAAAAGGAATATCATTCACTTTTGGTGGGACTGAAAGTTAGAAAAACCACTGTAGACATCATCAGTATTTAATTTACTCCAAAGTCTGGAAATGGAAAAACCACATGACCTTCTTATCCCACTCCTCCATATTTATCCAAAGGAATTAAAGTCACGTATTATAGAGATACATGCATAATCATGCTTATAACAGCACAATTCACAATATCCAAATTATGGAATTAGCCCAGGAGTCCATCAAGAGAAGAATGAATAAGGAAAAGACAGTATATTATATATTATATACATTTTCAATCATAAAAAGAATAAAATTATGTCATCTGCAGGAAAATGTATGGAACTTGAGAGCATTGTTTTAAGTGAAAATAAAACAGACTCAGAAAATAAAGGGTCATGTGTTTTCTCTCACATGTGGAAACTACAGAATAAAAGGGGGAAAGCGGGGCGGGCTTTCAAGAAAATAGAAGACAGATCAAAGAAGTAGAAGAAGAAAACCAGGGGAGGGAAAGGGGAGGTATTAAGGAACTAAATTGACCAAATTATGTTCTGTGTATGTATGAATATATCACAATGAATCCTACTACTAATGCACTAATAAAAATCAATTAAAACAAAAAATAATATTTCACTTTAGAAAATTTTATCTTTATCAATGCTTCTACACTTTTCAAATAATAGGAAAGTAAAAGATACCTCTACAGGGAAGAGGTATCAAAGATTGAAGAAAATTTGTGAAGAGTAAGCATTGCTTATAGTGATCAATATCAAAGGTGGAGTGGTGTTGGTTTCAAGGACTTTACTCTTCTGAAAGCCTCCATTTTCTGGCCTAAGCCCCAATCCTTCAACACCTTCATGTGGTCCAAAAGTATAAGGATTGAACAGTTCAAAGCCAGTGGAAGCCAATTAAGTGTCCAAATAACATTTCAAAGAGTGGAGATCAAAGATATGGAACCACTCTTGCTGGAAAAATATTTTTCTTTTTAAAATAAGGCAAATAAATAGTGTAAAGTAAAATGGAAGTATCTACTATTGTTGAAAACAAGCATTTTCAAAGAAAATAAAGAGATCAATTGTCAAATACGTATACCATGTGAAAGGATTTGGAAAATTCTGGATATTTTGTTTAAGATAAGAACACTAGGGGAGGGGTCATATTTTATAGTCCAAGCTGGGACATATTTGAGAGTGAAAAGAGAGTTTGGGTGACAGATATAAACCGGAACCGCCCTCAAACAAATTGAAACATGATCATCCCAAAAAATTAGACAGAGTTTATATACTTCCATATAACCTATAATTCTATAATTATTTTTAATAAAAATGTTGACAGAGGGCTGAGGCTGTAGCTCAGTGGTAGAGCACTTTCCTAGCATGGGTGAGGCACTGGGTTCCATCCTCAGCATCACATAAGAAAGAAAGAAAGAAAGAAAGAAAGAAAGAAAGAAAGAAAGAAAGAAAGAAAGAAAGAAAGAAAGAAAGAAAGAAAGAAAGAAAGTTATAAAAAAAATTTCTAAATGTTGACAGATGCTCAGACACTATAAACAAAGAAGAAAGAAAACCAAAGAAAAAATTAGTGACAAAATTTCTATAAAAAGCTCCAAAAAAGCAGAAAAAAAGCATTACTGTTATAATTAAAGAATACACTATCAGTATCCTAGAAGAGAATAGAGAAGTGGACAACTAGGATAAAAAGAAGTGTCTTGATTTCTCATTTGATTACAAATAAAATCATATTATCAAATGCAGATAAGTTTGAAATAATTCTAACTCAGGTACATATGATTAAATTGAAATTAAAAGTATGAACTATCAACCAAATATATTGGTTTTCTATATGATAGTTTAGACATTAACAATGATTAAGATTTTTATGGCATGAATCTTAGGCCAACAGACACATCTGTCATGTTAATTATTGCATACCTGGGTAAGTGTATATACTTCCTATACATGAGCACACAGAAGTTACTAATAAGCTTAAAGTTGTTTTCCTGTTAACTGAGACAATCTAATACTAAAGAAGGAAAATATTTTAATAAATTTTTATAACCTAAAGCATTCACTCAGTGACTATTTTGAGGAGAAAATGGCTGGAATTTGCCCTAAGAATATTGTTAAGGTGCAATCATATTTCACAAACAATAGCAGTGTTCTTTTCTTCTATGGAAGATGGACTTATAAAGGTTGTAGAATTATAAAATTCTAAAATAAAAAGATGAGCATTGCTTTTTACATCAAGAAAACATTCAACAAAATATTAAAATATGTTTGAAGCATTTATAATAAAATAATATTTTAATCTAGTGTACTACTCATAATATTTGTTCTCTTTAGAAAGACTTATAAATTAAAACTACTCATTTCATCATCATTGAAATAAAAATCAAATCTTTTAAATGGCACTCTTAAGTTCTTTGTACTTTCAAAAATTCCCTGGTTTATATAATCTCACTTATGTTTAGCGAACTGTAAGCAAAGATTTTATTTTATGGTAAAACAAATTCAAATATAGACAAGCTTGTTTGTAAATCTATTTGGTTTTCTCATATTTTCCAACTTATTTGTTAGAAACCAAGCAAAGCTAAGGTACCCTTTATTAAATACGGTAAATGTGTTTCCAGCAAAAATTGATTTCAGAAATGCACACACAAAAAATAATAGATTCTTTTTTTCACAGACAAGACCAGGGTTTCCAACTTTCCAATGATAAAAAGAAAAAAAAATATCTTTCTCATAGCTTATCAATAAGTGAAGTCATTACTTCCTTCACCAGAAAAAAAATTAATCAAAAATCAATTCTTACAGAAAGTAGAGGAGAGCTTTGGAGGTGTATGTTTCCTAAAGATCAGTAAGCTAGCCACATCATCTGAATGCAGACGTTTCCATCTGAAACTCTATGGTGTTGAAATAAAACGTAAACCATTCCATAGGTTTTAATGTTAGTATTCTGGCCAAGATTTGGGGGTTTTATAAAAATAATTGTTCTTAGGGACTTGTGAAATAAAAATCACTTTTGAATTTTTTTCTTTTGCTTTATTTCAATTTTAAAACCCATCTTTACCCTGCATTTTCATAGCTTTTGAACCCATGGGAATGATAAGGCAGCCCCCAACCCCAGCACCCTCTTTGGCCTGTTTACTGCTTCCCTATTGCCTTTGCTACATTCAACAGCACTGTGGTGAGACAAGCACAATTTGGTGGAACTATTAATTCGTTTGAGGCTATAATTTTTGTTCCAGTAACTAACACTTCATTAAGTCGAAATAGTTCCATTATGAAAGGAAATATTCACAAAGAATTTAACCAATGAATGGAAAATTACTGTTTCCAACCAGTTTGATTCAGGCTAAATGTTAAAGCTGGTTAATAAAATTGGTTTATACTTTGAATTTTTAAAATTTTTTAATCATAGGAGAATAAAGATGGAAGGTATTTGTAAGCTTTAAAGTTTACCACAGAGACCCCAAAATGGCATATAAAACCATTTAATTATTCTTTAAAATGTGTCAGTCTGAATTTCATTGAAATTGAACGCAAATGCATGCTTTGTTTTCTTTTTTTTTAAAAAAAATATTAAGTACAAAAATTCTGCACACACTTAGTCAAAGCACTGATCTAGGTAAACAAGGTAAACAAAAAATGGCATCCATCCTTCCCTAGAGAACCAGTATTTCAGGAAGTGATGCAAAGACTGCACATCTAAGCCAAGATTATTTCACTGCAATCATTAAAAAGTAGCCTGAAGGTTAAGTACAGAGTGTTAAGAATGCTTCTCTAAAGAAGTATCTCTTAAACTCACATCTAAAGAATGAGCAGGTCTGGCTTAGGTGAGGAAGGAAGAATAGGAAATACAGTTTAAAAGAGTAGACACTGGATGGGAGAAATGTCAAGGCTCTTGAGGAACTGAGACAATTAAAGCTGGAATAGAAAGATACAAGTGGACTAGAGTACTGACTATAGAAACAGGTGGTCCAGATTCAAACTCTTGCTCCATCACCTCCTTCAAGTTACAGGATCTCGGGCAACTTCAACTCCTCACCTATGGGAAAGGAACAATAACATTGACTCCATAGTTGCTACAAGAATTAAAGAGTTTACACACTTGCCAGTGGTGCACACCTGTAACGCCAGGGGTATGTGAAGCTGAAGCAGGAGGATCTCATGTTCAAGGCTAGTCTCAGTAACTTAGCAAGGCTCTAAGCAACTTAGTGAGACTCTGTCTCAAAATAAAGAAAAATAAAATGGGCTAGGGATGGAGCTCAATAGTAAAGCACCCAGCATTTAATCTCCAGTGCCAAGGGAGGGAAAAAAAAAAGAGTTAATGCATGCAATATTTATGGTGGTGCCCAACATAGAAGAAATGCTACAGAAATATTAGTTCTTTTTGTTTTCAGATTGACATAATCCCAATGAGAGCTAAAATATATGTATTTTTATTGCACATTTCCTTCTCTGAAGTATACAGAATTGGACAGGACTAAGAATTCTTTGTATTCCCATAGTAAATACTGAATGCTATAAAGCAAACAGGTATCATGGCAAAAATATCTCAAACCAGAGTCCCAGGGAAATTCAGCTCTTTCTGGGGTGTGGTTATTGTATCATTTGCTATTTGGTTTAGTTTTGCTTTAGCAATGCTAAGTTTTTAAGATTGAGGATCTTTGTTTAACTACCAAATCTAGAATTAAGATTCATTATTATGACCACCAGATCCTTAGAGTAATAATTCTTTAGATTACAAAAAATGTAGTCATATGGTGTGAACATTAAAAAATATGGATATTTTTTAATTAATTATGAAATTAATTAAAAAATATCCATCCCTAGCCCATTTTATTCTGTAATGATATCAATTAAACACACTTGTATTTGAACCAACGAATAAACCGTAAACTTTAATATTGATTTTCACAGTTTTTGTTCTTTTTTCCCCTTCCTTCCTTCCATTCTTATTATCTAATATCTTACAATTTTTATTCATTCCTTACTAAGTAGCTAACATAAGCTATGTATTTTCTGTTTCTTTTGCTTCTTGGTCACTTAAATTTAATCAGAAACTTCTTATTTTATTGGTTACTTTTCTTTCCTGTTTGTCTATAAAGATAGGGCCTTTCAATTGTACAAAGATTAGCAACGCCAGTTATTTTAATGTCACTTGCTACATGCAGGAGATGATTCCAGTCCTGTTCTCTGACCTGAGGTCATAAAGTTTTCACATATAACCTATAAATGCAGAATTTACTACAGAGACCAGTAAACCCACTGATAGTGATGTTCTTAGTCCAAGTACTTATCTGACATTGTTAGTGCAACAGAAATTCAGACTCTGGATAAATCCCTCTATGAGCTCTTGGAAAGAGTCCCAGCTTTACTGATGTTCACTCAGGAAGAGATTCAGGATTTCTCTAAATTTATCTGAAAATGAAACTACTCAGGGGAGTGACTACAATCCATTTACAGTCTGGCTTTGTGTGAACATCTATCCTGCAACTTGCCTTCAATCGTCAGAGACTAAAAGTATTTGCTCTTGAAGCCCAAACTAATACTTGCTTTATTTGGTTTCTAAATTTTGGGTTAGAGCTTTAGAATGCTCATTAAAGGCTTCCAAAACCATATGGTTCCCCAGTTACCTTAATTTTGAAATATGAGATGCTTTTATATTGTATGAAAAATTGTGATCTACCTCATTTCTAATTGTTTGCAGTTCTACATTTATTCCAGATTATGAAATTAATTAAAAAATATCAAGAAATATTTAGAAACAGAATAACACACATCCCTCATCACCCACTTCCCTAGCAATATTTATTGTTGATGTCTTGCATGTTATAAGTGAATTTTTTCTCATTCACTTAAACCCCAGAAAAATATTTATTTAAGATGAAATCTAGAGTCTACATCTACTCATCCTCCCACCAGTTGATTACATCAATTCCTCTTGCATCTTCTTAGAATTTTAAATTATTAAGAGGCAGTTATATTTTACAGATGCCATCATCTCCGCCAGGGCCAGACATTTTTTTTTTACAGTTTAAAAATGCACAATGAGAAATTTGCACATTTAAATCAATAACCCACTTTAGAAGAAGAGAAAGATGACTTAAGCTGAAAGACCAAAAAACAAGCTGGTATTCTTTCTTTTTTTGCATATATGGAAAAAATAAACAGAAAAATGATACATTAAGTTCTCCTTGAGTTTTACTTTACCAAGAAAATTTGCCATCCATTTGTCAATCATATTTCATAATTTTTGGATTTTTTTAAAGTAAAACCAGGCACCAAGTAATTGTGGTTGATGTGGGTCCATCCATTCAGGGCTTTTCATAAACACATACACATATCTGAAGTACATTAACCACGACTGTTTTTGTAAAGGAAAACCATATTTGTATGTCTTATACAAAAATACGAAAATATCTAGATAAAATTAAGACTGTTGTCTGATTTCTAAGATTCATGAGTGATTTTTCTTACAAAAAGCAAATTTCAATGGAGAGGATGGGAAATTACTCTGGGTTCATTTAGTGATTTTTTTTAAACTCAGATATTCATAGCAAGAGAAATTTTTATACAAGTCCATAGTAAAGAAATTCTTCTGTACTTCTTTTACTATTTTTTATTGTAGTTTGACCAGAGGAACATAAAATTGCTAATTTTTTTTTTGTCTTCCCTTGATGCTCATGGATCATGATCCAAATAGATATGCTTCAGGATAGAATTGGGGTTTTATAAATCGCTTCAAATAACTACTCAAATCTAATCATTTCAGGTCCTTGGCAATTACTGACCTATTATCTTTATATGTCTAGGACTTCAATTTACATGAGTTTTCTCCTTTTGTACCATGAGAACTCTAGTCAAAAGCTTAAGACTATCAATTTGTTCACCACAGGTGATGCTAGACTGTCAAATGCTCCAGTCAAGTTCAAACACTGACTTTTTGACCACTGTATTTGGCCTCCCTAACACATGCTATTTTTCTCTTCAACTTTTCATGTGAAACTGTCTTTAGATTTTTGCATCATTTAGATAAAATGTCTACACATTGGGTTGTGGTAATACCAAATCACTAATGAAAGAAGGGAGAAAATAGTAAAACTTGTATTTATGTTCATTTTGTATAAAATTAGTTAATATTTAGTATATAGATTGACATTGACATGAATGAGTATACAAACTCATTTTTGTAAATTTATTTTACTCATGAGAAACATTGCATTAGCTTTCTGCTATTGTAACAAATACCTGATGCAATCAACTTATAGAGCAAAAAGGTTTATCATGGCTCACAGTTTGGAGGTTTCAGTTCATGATCAGATGGACACATTGCTCTTAGGCCTCTAGTGCACAGCATATCAGGAGAGGTGTAGGAAAGCCATTCACCTCAAGGCCAGGATATGAAAGAGTATAAGAAGAAGAGACCGGGGTTCCATGATTTCTTTTAAAGACCCACCAGTCCCCATTTGTAGATGCCCTAAATTCCTAGATCTTTCTTTCTTACAATCTCATTAGCTTTGGAAGACCAAAAGCCATGAGAATGTATTCCTATATATAATTATATAACTTTATGTTTGTTTTTGTTTATTTCTTAAATTTAAAAAAATATATTATCTTCTTCAAACAAAACAAAACACAGGGTGTTGTACCAGGATTAAATACTCTTCTTTTATATCCTGTTTTATCTTGAAATAGCTAAATGCGCTGGTACATCCATTAAGCTCAAGGGGCCCTTAGAGAGCTACATGGGAATTCAGGTCTTTTCCCTAATCCAATTTCCTACTCTCCTAGGTAATTATTCCATACTTGCTCCTGTTTCTTCAAACTTCCAACACATCCTCTCTGTTTGCCACTCCCTGCTGAGGGGAAAAAAAAACATAATCAGAAGAGCAGCTCTATTTGCAAAGATATGAATCCACCTACGCCTACACTCACACATTCTATCTTTCCTCTACCTAGAATAAATAAAACCTCAGTATCCTACTTAACATCCACCACTCCATCATGCACTGGAGCCCATACTATCTCTCTCCTCAACAATATCATTCTGGCAATATTCTCACTCTCCTCTTAATCATCAAAGTTTTCAGGCTGTGAAATTCCCCGTCTTACAAAATTACTTTCCTTCGTCACTCATCCCTCTACATCTCTTTCTTCTCCTGCCCCAGGTTCTTTTAGCACACTGCCAATCTCCTCAAAAGATAAACAAAATTGACCAAATTATGTTGTTATATTGTGTGCATGTATGGATATGTAACAAATCCCACTATTATGTATAATTAATATAATGCACCAATAAAACAAATTAACAAAAAAATCCTCACCACCAATTTATCTTCCTATTTTCTCTTCAGCCTGCTACAGACTGTTTTGGTTCTTGTATCTCCTCAGATTTTCCCATTGCTGACTCCCATTTATTCCAGTGTCTTACACTACACTTCCCATACTAATTTCTAAACATTGGAGTTTCCCCCAAGAACACTCTTTGAACCTCTTCTTTGCCTGAAATCACTCTGCAGGTAAAATCTCATCCAGTGTCAAGACTTTACATTTATTTACCGATGACTCCCATATCTGTGTCTCCAGACTTGACTACCTCCTGTAATGATGATTGAAATAATCACTGATTTAGTTCAATGAACAAAGGCGGAGGAAAATATAAATTTGACATGACTACCTCACCTTGACTTAATAGTAAAATCAGATGAAAACATCTGTCGAGTGCTCACTAAATGCCTGGTATTGTGCTAACTGGTTATTGAAATTTTTTTTTCTTTCAATTTAATGAAAGAAGATACTGGCAGGTGAGGACACCAAGGCTCAGTAACTGCCCCTGGTGACAGAGTTAATGAATGGAGGATCCAGTCCCTGAGCTCACAGTGGCAGCCTTTAAAGCTGAGGCCTCCAAGTAGGGGACTACACACAGAAGTCTCCATTTAGAGGAGAGGATAGATGTCCTTATGGCAATTAAATGAAGCTCTAAAGCAATAAGGGAAGATCCCAAAGCTGTCTATATGAATCTGAGCTCCAAGGAATGGGGACATTATATGCGGTATAGCCTATACAAAAGGAGAAATTTCAGGATAAAAAACTCAGGGCAGAGTTCTAGGCAGCAAGGACTGAATAATGCGCTGAGGAAGCAGTAAAGGTGTTGATTTACGGGCTCTGACTTTGTCATCTTATCAAAGAGACAGACTAGAAAATCCATTTTGAAGCACAGAGGAGAAACAGTGGAAAGAGGATTAGAGAGAGTTTCTTAGAGGAATTGAAGTTTGAAGGGTAAGGAGATTTTGCCATTAAGTCAAAGGAAGGAAAGGCATTCCAGAGAAAGAAAACTAGGCCAATGCAGGGCTTGAGAAAGCAAAAAAAATCCAGCAACTTCAGGGAATTGGTAGTTGGGATGGTAGCAGACAGAGGAGTTTCTCTAGAGAAATAATGTCAGGTACCAGGCTAGCTGAACTGCCACATTTGTAAATTCGCCACTGGACAGAGGACTTTGGAAATCTAGAACAGAAATTTTAAAAGTTTTTCAAAGTGGTAGTAGAGAAGTTTCTAAGAATATGCGAAACCATTGGACCCCAGATAGATTCTGGGAAAACTTAAAAGTGATTCATTGGATTGAAAGGGTTGAAATAAAAGGAGAGTGAGAAAAGAGAAAAAAGAAATTGGATGAGAGAAAAACAGGAAATGAGACTAGCAGACCCATCACTTTTTGGCCTAAAGGAGAACAGCATGATTAAAAGACAGAGTTAGAATTAAGGAGATTTTTTTTAATCATTGTTTTTATGAGATCTGGGTAAAACTAGGCAATTCCCTCTGAAGACAGATTTTTTAAATATAAATTGTGGTCAGTCTTTTCTGACCTGAAATATCCAAGTCTTTTTAAATTCATTATTGTTAGCTATAATTTATCCAGTGATAAATTAACAATGGCTTTGAAATTGTCATGATACTGGCAGCCAACACACATCAGGCAGAAGTCTCTGTGCCATGGCTGATGGGAAAAAGGAGATAGTCGAGATTAGAAAAGTACTTAGCAATCCAAAGTATTTTTTCTCACTAAAAGATGGATTCATATGCCAAAATCTGGCTTCTTTGGGGCTATTATTAATATTTAAGATTTCAATATTGCTAGTAGTAAGAATTTTCAGTTTATTCTACTTAGAGGAGCTACATAGACTGAATAATCAAAATTTGATCAATAAAAGGGGAGAATCTTATCCTGGGAGAACTGTCAACTGGAACTTTATCATCACCATTGTTTTCAATCAGATGCAATGAGTATACCAAGATGGTTCCCTTCTTATTTAGAAGAACCCTAAAAAACTAGGTGGAGCTGAGTCTTCAGAGAACAGAGGCCATGAACACAGTTAAGCAACATCATGAACAGTTAATTCTTGCTTTTTGCTTCTCTGGTTATTTAATTCCAACTTTATTATAGTTTTCAATGTCTGTGATAATTCTTTGAGGCTAGATAGTAAGCTTTCAAGAAAGAACATTGACTCATAGGTCACTGTATTTAAGCCACAACACCCAGATGTTAATTGGTAGTCAAATATCATTTTATTAATTCAATAAATATTCCAAAGATACAAGTCAAATGCATTAAAGATGGATCTCAGCAAGATGGTGAAATGGGAAGCACCAGGCTCTCCTTTCTCCCATCGAGACACCAATGCAATAATAACACACAGATCAATTCCCTTTGTGAAACATCCAGACACCAGGTAAGAGGCTCCTGTACAGATGACCATAAAACTAGCCATTCAAAACCAGAAAAAAAAATTTTGTGGCAGCCTGTCACCATGGTCTCTCCCTCAGCATGGGTCCACATGATTGGGAGAAAATTTCCAGTTGCCAGCTTCTTCATCATGAAAGGAATGACTGGGTAATATGTCCAACATCGTATCTTTGAAGGAAAGTTCTGCCCAGGTTGCTTTCTGTCTTGCCTACCTTGGAATCCTAGTGGGACTTGAAATATTTTAGATGGCTCAGGACTGCTGGGAACAAACAAAAAATCATGTTACTTACATGTTACTTACATGACATGTTACTTACTCCAAAGGATCCATAGTACAACAAATGAAGGCTGATACAGTTTGGTAATCTCTCCTAGAAGGAAAAGAAGAATGGAATGCACATCCAAGCTTTTGATGGGAATATATTCCAGCTTTTTTGATGGGAATGCCCAAGGGAAAAGATTCTATTTTATCTTTCTCAGAGTATGGGCAGGACCTGGCATATTCTGGATACCTAGGGGCTGCTGAAAACAAACAAACAAAAAGAGCTGAATGATGTGACACTGCTTCAGAGGACCCCTAGTATTGTGAATAAACACCAGAGGGAGCAAGAGATTATAAGCTCTCCCACCAAAGGAGAGGAAGGAAGGAATGAAGAAAAGAAGGAAGGGAGGGAAGGAGGGAGAGAGGGAGGAAAGGAAGGGAAGAAAGGTAAATTACTCAAGAAGAAGTCTATATGCACAAGACCAGAGAGGATGTATCTGCTGAAAAGTTAAGAAAAGCTAAGAATTTCTGACTCTGCTGATAAGTAAAGGTCTTTCCCTGAATGAAATCAGTCTGTAAATACTGAGAAAGGAGTCTTTTTCCCCAAACATATAGATATTAAAATAAAGCCAGAAAGAAATGGTTCAAAGAAAAAAAATAAATCTACACATACTGATCCCAAAGAAATAGAGATATATTAATTACCTGACAAAGAATTCAGAGTAACTACCATAAAGGTGCTCAATGACCTCAGGAAAACAATTAACAGTCAAAATAAGAATTTCACAAAAGAGACAGCAAATATAAAAAGGAACCAGACAGTAATTTTAGAGCTGAAGAATTTAATAATTGAACTGTAATTTTTACTACAGAGATTCAATAGCAGACTTGATCAAGCATAAGAAAGAATCAGTGACCTCAAAAACAGGTCACTAGAAATTATTCTGTCAGACAAGAAAAAGAAAAAAAAAAGAATAGAAGGAGGGAAGAAAGTCTAGGAACTTATGGAATGCCATTAAGTAAAACAATATACGTGTTATGAGAGTCTCAGAAGGACAAGATAAAAAGGAAAGAGAAGAAAGCTTATTTAAAGATATAATGGTTACAAACTTTCTAGGTCTGGGGAAGGAAAAAAATTTGTCAAAAGTCAAAGATAAAGAAAAATGTTAGGACAATGAAACAAAGTAACTCATATACAAAATAATCTCAGTAAGACTATCATTTAACTTCTCAGTAGAAACCTTGCAAGACAGCACAGAATGAGATGATATATTTAACATGCTAAAAGAATAAAGGTGTAAATCAAGAATACTGTGTCCAACAAAATGGTTTTTCAAAAATGAAGGAGAGGCAAAAAATATCCATTTTAAGCCAAAATTGAGTGAGCTCATCACCACTAGACCTGCCGTATAAGAAATATAGAAGAGAATCCTTCAAAATGGAGCAAAAACATAACATTAACAAGAAGTATAGAGTTCACTGTAAGAAATAAATACATACAAAAATATAGAATATTGTGAAGTTGTAATGGTAGTGTGTAAATTATTTTTAATTCTAATATAGAAGTTAAAAGAATAAAACATTAACTATAAAAATCTGATAATGTTTACAAATATAAAAAGATGGAATTTAAAATATCAATAACAGTTGTTGGTTAGAATTTCAGATTATGCCTGGCGTATGGCGCATGCCTGTAATCCCAGAGACTCTGGAGGCTGAGACAGGAGGATCATGAGTTCAAAGCTAGCCTTAGCAACAGGGATGCAGGCGCTAAGCAACTCAATGAAAACCTGTCCCTAAATAAAATACACACACACACACACACACACACACACACACACACACACACAATTGGTCTGGCAATGTGACTCAGTGGTTGAGTACCCCTGAATTCAATCCCCTGTAGCCCCTCAACACCCCCCCCGCCCCCGTCCCCAAGAAAGTTCAGATCACAACCTGAAACTCGGGATTAGCATGGTGGGATGTGGGAGTACCCTTATGAAAATGAGTATGTAACCTTGGGATTTGACACTCTCCCCAGCTATATGGTATAAGAATTGAATGAAAGGACACTCTGTTTATATCCATTCAAGAATCTGGTGTCAGAAGTATTGTACGGAAATGTGTGTGAGATTAGAAAATTCATTTTCTTCAAATTTCCTAATAATTTAAAAATTTGCAAAGAGAGTAAATTCATGTTGTGTGGATTTTGCCACAAAATTTTAAAAAAATAGAAGAATTTAAAAATCATGATAGGAATTAGTGAGAAAATGAATACAGATTTGCAGCTAACATTTCAGAACTCTCAAAAGAGGGCACTCCTAAAATTTTGAAACAATGAAATTAAGAGAGAGAGCAATAAGATATATAAATGAATTTAAATTCATGAAGAGGTTATCAGAAAATGTAGCTCATGTGAAAAGTCTAAATAAATCCAAGAAGTACTTCAACAAATTAACAGATAATGACATCAGGTGAAACAAAAAAATATTTACAAAAATTCCCCTCCCCATTTGAAGTTAACATCATAGAAGGTAATGTGTGCTTCTTAAAAAGAAAAATATCCCCCAGTGACCTTGATCTCTGCGCAGTTCAGTAGTTTTAAATTCAAGATCACTCAGAGGAGCTGGAGAAAAGACTAGAAAGAAAAATCACTAACAGAGATGAAGTCAAGAAGGGAAACTTTCTAGCTTGGGCAGAGTTTTGTGCTCAGAAGTGCTGATGACACAGCAGGAGATAAGCCTCTGTCCCTGAAGCTCCGTCTGGTTAATATTTCATGGAGTCATCTCTCTTCAGAAGCAACCAAATTAATTCAGTGGTACATTGAGATCTGAGAGCACACAACTTCTTTACACACACACACATTACAAAGCTCCAGCTTCCCGGGAAAGCTGCTGGAGCTCTGTAAACACAGAGGAGTGGCTGTAATGGGAAGATCCTGTAATGACAGGCTGGTAGTAGATAAAAGTGGGGAACAGCCCCCTGAAAATGAAGACATCCAACATCCAACCCCAGAATCTTGCCCATCAATGGCTTCATTTCAATTTCTGTTTGTTTTGCCAGTGGATCCCCCTTTTCAACTGACGTTCTATTTGGAAATCCAACAAATGAAACTGGAAAAAATAAATCTAACCTGACTGAAATTGGATAGGGAGGGCAGAGTTCTGCTTACCCTTCTGGGATTCTTTGTTCCCACAGTGGTTTCTACATTTTTCTGAATTCTGGAGCTTTGCAAAACAAAGTTTGAAAAGAAAGATATTAGCCATTTGTAGGAAGCTTTCAAATATTTTTTTTTAGATTTAGAATAAAGATAAATGTTTTTCTTGTAACTGAAATCATGGTTTGATAATATACATCATATTATTTTAAGTAAAGACATCATTCCTGGTAGCCAGTCAACCTGTTAGATAGCTGACTTAGGGAAGCTGTGGAATTCATGCATAGAATAATGGATTTAACTATTTAAATTAATCCAGGAGATCATTAATAGCACTATGACCCATCTAGCATAAACAAATCCTGGGTGTAGATATATAGATTGCTTATGAAACCTCGAGTCAGTCACTTTTTGTGTACAAAATTGTGTCACATATATTTAATACCCTATAAATCTGAGCATTTGGGGAACCACCAGCTTGACTAGCAGGAGTCTACTCTTTCTCTGGAAACTCTTTTCAAATATTTCTGGAAACTCCCTTGGATGCTTTCGTGTGTCTATCATATATGATCCTCTCTGTCTTCCTACCAGTGCAGTGGGAACTCCATACACTCTTGAAGGCTTCAGGTCATAAAACTGGCAACATCAAAACCTTTTGGAAATGCTGGCCCTATTGAGTTCCCCACCCACCCATATACACAGACACCTGGAGTATATAACTCAAGCATAGCCAATGATGCTCCTGGGGAAAAGATAAAACTTTCATTGCTGGAGTTCCCAAAGAATATGGAGCACTGCAGTCTTAATCCTTTACAGTAAGTAGGGATAAGCCTCCTCTCGTGGACCTTATAGAGAGCTGTCTAATTACACACGCAGCAATGGGTCCAGAGGTTAAGAGGTAGAGTACTCTCAGCTCTTGTTTTGCACTCAGTCAGAAGGTTGAGCTGTAGTAGCACAACTTGGCTCAGCAGAGGGCTAAGTACCACTAAATGGAAGAACAACTCATCCTCAAGCCCTGCCCTCTTCCTGACATCAGCTGTATTAAGCACCTGAGAAGCTGTTTCATATGGCCCAAAGGAGAAGACAGAGAATGCAAAAGGAAAGAAATGGAAAACCAATTACAAGGAAGGAAGATAACAACTTAGAATATTTGGCATTAATTAAACTGAGAAACAAGATATAAATTTAGCAGTGGGAGGAATTGCAAAGAGATTAAACTTTGGGTGAAACCTTGAAAGATAGCAAAGTTCAATTCAGAAGAGTGTACAGCTCATAGCAAAACTTGTCAGTGTGATTACATGTTACAGAGTCACGTAGCTAAAATGATAAATGAAACAAAAAGACATTGTTTTTTTCAGAGATTACTCACAATTTTTTAATCAACAATCAGAAGCTCCTTTCTGAAACGTGATTATGGTCAAAGCAGTCAATGATTTTCAATGACTTTGTGATAAAAAAAACCACCTATTGGGTTTCTTGGAGCCTGGTTACTCAAAACATAGTCTGTGAAGTCTTCATAATCTTGAAGTCTCTGGGAACTTGTTATAAATGCTGACTCCAGTGTGTGCACCCCATGTCTTCTGAATCGGGCCATGGACATGCCCATTATCCATAGATGGTTAGGAAGGTAAAACTACTTGAAAACACATGTGTTCTCTCCAGAAACATGCAAGGAGGATCACAGGTACAAAGCTCAGGTTGGTGTAACCCACAGGAACACCAGTTCAGGGAAAACTAATATGACACCTGCAGAATATAGTATAAAAACAACTTTTTAACTAGACAGAGTTTCCATGACATGCAGCACTAAACAGCAACTTTACAGCTTTACATTTGAAATGTGACAGATGAGTGAGACTGTGCAATGAGACAAACAGAGAAGTATAGTGACAAAGGTAGTATAGACCTGGACAAATGGATTTTGAGGAATCATGACCAGCCACTGTAGCCACAAAAGTATGTGAGATGCCAAAATGATAAACAAGTCAGAAATAACAACTAGATAAAAAAAAGAAAAAGAAAAAGAGGCTTAGGACCAGAACTTTTCCTCCAATCCCTGGGTTATTAATTCCTCCTGAAAATATCTCAGTGATTCAAAATTGACATCTGTAAAATAAATGATACAATTATTTATAGATGCAGGTAAATAAACTGCTAAATAAGTGCATGTATCATTTAACCTTTGAATTATTGTTTTTCTTCCCAATGGGAAAACCAAATTCCTGTGTAGAATTTGGCTAAGGCTCATATTTATTATTCCTAAAGCAGTGTTTCTTAACCCACAGTCCCCAGACAGATCACCTGCAGAATCATATGAGAACACTTTTTAAAAATCAGTCTACTGGATTCAACTCCAGATAATGATTCATAACCCCTGGGGACCAAGCCTAATAATATACTTAATAAAATGTAGGTGACATTTATTCATTCACTCATTTCATATATTACATTGTGTCTGGCATTAGGCAACAGACCACAGAAATACTTAATAATTGAATGCAGGGAACAAAATAAGTCTTCCCTATTTAAGGTGATCAGGATGACCTCTGTGAGGAGATGATTGGAGCACTATGACCCTCAGCTCAGATGCAGAGGGAATTCACTTCAGTAGTAGCATCTGGCCAGTCCCAGTATATAGATGTCACCTTGTAGAGCCCCAGAAGTTGAGGTGATGCATTCGGTGATACAGGAGTCAGCTCTGGACATTGTCAATATTAAGAGTCATCATTATAACCATCTAGAACTGGGAAGGAAGAAATGGCAGATAGAAGTTAGTATCCAAGATAACTAAACTTTGAGAATACATAAGACACCCAATAGATCCTTAGAACTATTTTAGTAAAATGTAGAAATAAGGATAGATGGAGAAAGAACAACAGAGATACAACTAATAATTTTTACATGATGCTAATCTTTCTACCCCTTCCCTTTCCTTTATGCCTTCTTTGCTCATTCTCCTCACCCAGTGTACATCACCTGAATTTAACCTACTTTTAACCTGAACTACAGGAATTCTGAAGATGGCCTCTTAAAGATCACATGATTTGGGGGCAGGAGTGGCTTTTGAGAACATTCTATCTAAATACCTGGGAATTAAGTTTGTAGACTTTTGTACATTGGGTATTCCTGGGAAATAGAAATATTTTCACTATAGACTATCAGCTTTCCTTTGCTAATGGTAAGAGGAAAGCCACATGAAATTTCTATCAGTGAGGGTTTTATCTGCTACTGTCTAACTAGAAAAGATTCCCCATGATGAGCATACAGAAATGCTCAATGTCTCCCTCAGGTGAGGTAGACAAAATGTCAAGAAGCCACAGAGGTAGATAGTTTATAGCATTAAACACAATCCTGAAGCTACTTGGAAAAGTGTCAATTACCTACCCAAATTCTGAAAAATTACTTTATAATAAGTGAAGACTTATTTAATAATTTGAGTATAATAAAAGTGCATACTTGCTTTTAACTTTATTTCTTCCTATAAAAATATCCACTTCTTCAATGTCTTCTTCTATGGAGCCATATTTTTAGAAATGAAGCTTAGGAAAAACAAGAGTCACAGTGCCTAGCCTTGAAGAGTTAGAAATTTCATGAAGGAAGAAAACGTAAATATATCTGTACAGAAAGACAATAACAGAAGCATAATCACATCAATGAGCCAGTTAGTTTCATCACCTTAGTACTACCATGGAAGTAAGATGAGCCAGGAATGGATGGAAAGTGTGGTGGTAGCATTGGCTGGAATTTGTCAGAAAAGATGATGACAGAAAATAAAGGAAGAGTTTGGTAATGATCAAAAGAATTTTAAATGATTATCAAATGTTTACAGTGATAATGAAGCAAGATTGAGAGGCTAACAATGTCAATCTTAATGGAAAGAATTATTCAAAAGAGGAAGAATAGTATGATAGTGACATGGACTAGAAACAACTCAACATGCTGGTTAGCTGGCACAAGCCCTATCTGAAATGAGGCACAAAGCATAAGTGAGAGGATTTAACTCACAGAAATTACCGTTGCGTGCTAATCTTAGATTTTATTGTGAAGAGCTGGACAAAGTAATTTGAAAAATGAGTGAGAAAGACAATTTCTCTTATATTGACACCCATGTAAGATTATTATCACAATTTTGTACTGAATAACAAAAATTATGTTTTTTTAACCTGAAAAAAAAAAAGCTATTGAAGGAGTGGGATTGTGGCTCAGTAGCAGAGCACTTGCCTAGCGTGTGTGAGGCACTGGGTTCGATCCTCAGCACCACATTATCAATAAATTAAAAAAATAAAGGTCCATTGACAACTAAAAAAATATTTTTTAAAAAAAGCTGTTTAAAAAACTGATAATTTTCAATAAAATTTAAAGAAAAGTTATATGAAATTCATAGTGGGCTTCAAAAAAATAGACGAGACAAAATTAGCAAAAAAAATTTCCATTTTAATAATCAAATGAGCCAGTAGCTAAAAATATCAAATGTTGCCATTATAAAACATATGACTAAAAGATAAATAACTAACTAAAGCCAGAGCAACACATGTATACACACACACACACACACACACACACACACATACATATGTATACATGTATATGGACAGTGAGAGAGAGAGACACACACAGTGAGAGAGAGACTTAATTTTAACAAAATTACACTATAATTATATGAAATTAGGATGCTAACTATTGAGGTCAGGAGGAGAGGATAAGCCTAGTCAGATAGGGAAATGGGCCCCTGGGCAACTTCCTGGGCAGTAGAACACAAACAGCAGCTGCAGGTTTTTGTTGAGAAACTTACAAAAAAGTAATTTTTAAATTGGGACATATGTGACCTAGCGTCCATGGCCTCTCCAAATGGAAAACGCTTAATCAATACTTTGATTAGACTAAAGACTTCATGAATGCTTCATGGACACTAAGTGCCCTACCCAGGACTTGGCAAGGGGCTGACATCCTTAAACCTAAAGATCCATATAAACCCCTAGACAAAAGCCATTCGCTGGCAATTCTCTCCTGTCCCCTCTCAGGAGTGGGAGCTTTCCTTTGCTTTGTTTTAATAGATTCTTATACTTGACTTTCACCAGCTCCCATCCATGAATCTCCTTCTTTGTATTTGGGAGACAAATAACCTACCCAACTCCACATTCTGTGTTACAATATGGCTTTAGCCTACACAAAATATCTGGATAACATAACAACCATTAATAGCTACTCAGAACTGCAGGACTAGATATTTCTTTCTCTCACAGACTTCCAGATAATGCCATTTTTCAAATATAACTAATTAATGTGTCTTAAAATACTTAGGAAGTGAAAATTCGTAAGTAAATGGCTACTGAAATGACATGAATTAATCAAAAGACAGTGAGCAAAGCTCTAAAATTGAGCACATCAAAATGATTGTATTTCTAATAAATCTTAGACTTGGCACAAAGAGTAACTTTTCAAGAACACTTTTTTAAAAAAAATTCTAGAATAATTTATTGAAAAGAAATAATGATGAAGCCATAATTATTATGATGTGCATTCAAAACACTCTCAGAGATATCTTACACAGAACAGAGAGCAATGTGGAGGTGCCTAGGAGATAAACACCTGCTCTGTTCTTCTTCATGCCTGGAGCTTCAACTGAGCTTGATAATGCCTTATCTGAAGCACTAAAGGCCCAGTTAAAATTTTAGTTCTTGACGTGCTATTATGGTCATACCATAAAGAATAAGGAATTGAACAATTGAACACAAGTTCTTGCCTAATGGAAATTGGGAGAGGACAAAGATTTTTTTATCTTTTTGTTAATGACACAATTACTAGACGGATGCTTAGCTTGCAGTAGGTGTTCAATAGATATGTAAGTGTGTAATGCATAGATACAGAAAACTTTTCTGATCTAAGTCTTATTCAATCTAAAATATTAAGCCAGGGTGACACTATCTGTTCTCCATGAATTTATCTATATTTTTTTCTAACCATTATGTTAATATTTCATTCTCAGTTCCCTCTTACACAAAAGTTTCCTGTTTAAATTACCATTTCCTTTCATTTATTTTAAATATGCAACTTTAGTGCAAGGAGAGGTATGTTTTGTACAGGAATCTCAGGAAACAGCAGGCAGCGTTATCAGGAATCAGAATTTGCCCCTGTGTTTTAAAAGTCCCTGGAGTTCCCTTCATTTCTCCACCAACTTCTTGAATATCCACACTATTCCTACTGTCCCTAGGGATGCAATGGCTCCCACTTTCCTCTCCACCAACTGGAATTAATTCTTCCCCAGATAATTCTAGTGTACCCGACCCTAGGCCAACTGAATCAGACTCTCTGGAGAAGGCCCAAGCATTTCATTTAAAAATTCCCCCAGGTTATGTTGTAAATCTAAGGTGGAGAACTGCTGCTTTATTCAACTAGTGGCATTCTGAAACTAGGGCATGCCTATGAGTCACCCAGAATATTGTTAAACTGCAAATAATGCTGATACAGTAGGCCTAAGTAAAGGGTCTGAGATTCTGCATTTCAAACAAACTCCAAGTCATGCTGACAGCTGTTGGTATGGACCATTTTGAAAGTAGAAACTACACTTTATACTTTTTTGGAAAAAGGGATCTATTTAACCCCCATTATTGTGGTCTTTTGCCTTATACCTCCCCAGCCCCTACAAACCTGGTTTTGGATTGTTTGTTTGTGTTTGTGTGTATTTGTTCATTTGTTTGTTTTTGTTTCTTCATCTTGGAGTCTGGTTTTAGGAGAAATTTTTCAATTGGCTGAGAGAGGAGAGGGGTTAATATCCAAAGCTCCCAGAAGATATGAGAAAGTATTTTATTTATGCTTGAATAAACTCAGGAAAGTTAAGTTTCAACTTTAAAAAAATCTAAAAGCTTCCTGATGGCCACAGTTTGTTAATATGAAGGTACCATCCTTCCATTCTATAAAACGTATTCAGGAAAAGAAGTTGTCTCTGGAGAGAGAGAGAGAGAGAGAGAGAGAGAGAGAGAGAGAGAGAGAGAATGAACCCATTTCTAATAAAACACCATTCTCCTTTGATCTCTCTCTCTCTCTCTCTCTCTCTCTCTGCCACAACCATTTTCAAAATCACTTTATGACTTCTTAACTCTGGATAAAATGAGCTAAAGAGCTTTTTAAAATAGCAAAGTCTAGACCCCACCTAGAATAATTGATTCCATCTCTTAAGTTGGGGTCTGGGCACCTGTATGTTTTAAATTATCCCATGGATTCCCACAGAGGGGGTTGCAAAGCACTGATAGAGAGGAAGCCGACACCAAGGACCTTTGGGCTACTTCAATTCTGAGGTCTACAAAAAGAATTCATAGCAGAAATTGAAGGGTAGTCAAAGTTCAAAAGATTCTGAAAATATTTTCCATAAAACTCAACAGTCAATCATGAATTAAAACAAACATAGTACGCAAAGAACGAAATGGAATTTCCTCTTACCTGATTAAGTATTCTATCAGAAACCTGCAGAAAGGATTTTATTTAAAAATGAAACTTTAGAGGTATGCCTTTTTAATGTAAACGTAGGGTTTTAAGTATTTTTGCTAATAGTTAACACTGTGTTGTTGAATGTCCTATAATAGCAACTCAGAAGCTGCTTTTGATAAAAACAGTGACTCTTGGGCCTGTAGATGTCCAATGGAAAAACTAAAAGCAGGAGAAAAGTTTGGCATTTTTGCCTTTATTTTGTATCTGTCACCAAGATAAGAGTACCTGCAGCATTTTCAAGATTTTCATCATTATCAACACATTGTCACTACCAACCTTGATAGAGCAGCACCTAGAAGTCTCCAGCCATTGCCCTAAACCTGAAGGTCTAGCTAATATTATCTTGTCTTTCTGACATGTCCTTTTCTCTGAGTCATTCTCTCCTGTAGTCACCTTGAATTCCAGGAACAACATGTCTGATTTAGACCTGTTCTGTGACAAGAGTTGAAACTACCTCCAAGCAACAGCAACATTCTTATCACTCTGAATGATCAACCAGACCACAGTTGAATCAAGACTTCTTCACTGTACTTACTACCTCTGCCTTAATTCTTTCCCCAATTTCAACCCAAATCTCATGCCAGTACCCCTGAAGGCCTGGCTGAGGACATGAGCCTCTGCCCACACATTGCCATCTTCCCAGAATGGCTATGCTGAATAAACTCTTTTCCTGCTTTTCATCATGATTTTTTCCAAGTTGATGTTTGGAACAAGTGACTGGCCCTATTGATGCTCCCCAAAGTAGGCCCCTTGGACTGGCAACAATTCTAGCTAAAGAATACAGCAAGAGAAAGAAATGAAGTACATAATTAGAAAACAAAATACAGAAACTTTTATTATCTATAGACAATATAATTGTGCCACAGAAAATCTAAGAAAAGTCTAGGCACACAATTTCAGAAGTAATATGGAACCTCTGGCTATGCACAACATTTTTTTTATCAGTAGCATTCCTATTCAAAAACAGTAATAATAATTGTAGAGTTTTGTTTAAAAACTCTGAAAATTTACTACTAAAAAATCATGGATAACTATAATATTACATAATGTGATACAGTTCAGTTTAAACAATGAACTGTTGCTATATGTACCAAAATGGATGAATCACAAGATATGTTATAAAACTTTAATAAAGCTTTCAGAATACTTTTGTTAAAGTTATAAAAGAAATTTATAGTATATACAATTATTAATATTCATGCTACACAAATTTGTAAAGATGAGTGAGAACTACATCAAATTAGAGCAGCCACTTTAAGGTAACTTTTGTCTAAGATGAGGCAGACATTAATAGTATTAATAGTATTTGTTTATTTTTTTTGTCTGTTTTTTGGTACCAGATATTGAACCTAGGGTTCTTAACCACTGGAGTCATATCTCCAGCCACCACCCCCTCTTATATATATATATTTTGAGACAGGGTCTTGCTAAGTTGCTTAGGGCCTTGCTAAATTACTGAGGCTGGCTTTCAACTTACAATCTTCCTGCCTCAGCCTCCAAAGCCTCTGGGATTATAGGTGTGCACCATTGCACCTGACAGTATTTGTTATCTTTTTAAAAATCCAAAGCAAATAAGAAATCAAAATGTGTCTTTTTCCATGAATGCTAACAATATTATTCTATGTGCTTTTTGATATGCATGATACGTCTTATGATATAAAAAGTTTATTGAAGAATGGGGGGGCTTGAGTAGGTCATGATCATAGAGCATCACAAAATGTGACACAGGATTTACTTCCAAAGGGTCTGAAATGTCAGAGGGGGGCATTTTATTGGGAGTTTAGACACTCACTGATTCACACCCTGATTCATTTAAAGTAGAATGGATAAATATTTGGAAACTAGTACCACATGAACATGAGTTTGACTTTTTATTTGGTCACTGATTAGCTATGTGAACTTGGCCAATCTTAACCTCACTAAGTCTCTACATTTTCATTTTTAAAGGCTAATAATAGTAGTTCTCACTCATAGAATAACAATTATTTTATATATCAAATGAAATAATGCATATAATTTATTATAAATATGGGTAAGCAAATCATTTGCTTTACCTCTCCTAAGCCAGAAAGAGTTCATTTCGTGAAATAACTTTCCAGAAAAAATAAATTCAATTGGGATCCCTCTGTGCTTCCAAAGAATTTACAATATCATTAGGAAAGCAGAGTGTGGGAAAAAGACCTTGGAATCAGATAAAAGGGCTCCATGTCCAGGATCCTCTACCTAAATCACTTAATCTTTCTGTTTTCTTTCCAAGTCTAAAATAAATAAATAAGTAAATAATAAAACACTTTTCAAAAATTTGTTTTAAGTATCAAATAAGATAGATATACAAGAATGATGAGAACAATACCTTTCATAAAAGAGTTGCTCAATAACTGTTCATGGTCTTTGGAAAGACAAGAGTCATAGGAAATGTGAGAGTAAGTCACCAAAAGACACAAATGCCAAAAGTGGGTGGGAAAGATAAGGGTTCCAGGAAGCAAGAGGGCACAATGTAAGAGTATAAGATATAATATTTTTTTATAGTAGGATTATTCCAAAGATGTAATACTTCTCAAGTCTAGACAAAATTGCTTGTTTAAGGAAGCAACAAAATAAAAATTTTCCGGTGTCTCTCAAAGAAGCTTTTGAATTTTTGGCTCATTACCCTTGAGAATCTTCTTCATCAATCTTCTGAAACCAGATCCCTTGAGGCTTCTTTCTCGTATCTTATCTAGTTCAACAAACTAGTTTTGTTATCTTTTCCTATTTTACTCTGGAGGTTTCCGGGCATATTTGCCTAAATTTTCATGTGTCATTTGCACAGAAGAAAATTATTAAAGAAGACTGGGCTGCAGACTATGCGTTTGTGAACGTTTATTCTGAAGTCCTCTGAAAGAGCTCAGATAACCTCTGCAAGAGAGGCTTATCTGGCTTGTTTTTACAAATGGAAAACAAGTTGCTGAACAAGGGTTTATCTCAACCAGGAGAGCTACTTAAATGATTTAGATAACTTCCTATTTGCCAACCAACTTTCTGTTATCAGGAAATACTATACCAAGAGGCTGACTGGGTAAAATATGCGGAAAGTTTCAGCACGCATTTATATTTCAGCTAGAAGGATGATGTTGTTTAAATAAAAGACAAGTGTTGAAATGCTATTAAAAGTGTACAAAGTACCTGCCAGTCAAAAAAGACAGAGCAAGCTGTCACAGATAGGCTCATGTATCAATAGTACTGTGGCTTTTTGTTTGCTTTTATCACAACTAGGTGTATAAAGAGCCATTTACCTGCCTGGATGTAGGACAGCTGCCATTTTCCTCTCATTTGAAAAGGTGTGTTTTGGAGTCTCGTGCCTCACTGATGCTCTCTATACACAGAACTTTCTACATATTGGTGCACCCAGAAATCTCCTAAAATTCAGAAGATACATTTAGAACTCTTCAAGATCAAAAACTTCCTGCAAAATTTGAGGGGGTGGAAAGGGGCAGGAAATCAAAGGCTTCAAAGGAAAAGACAAAACCTGCTACCCAGAGTATGTTTTGCAAGCGAAACATTTTCAGCAAAGGAATTGACTGCAAAAAAAAAAAAAAATGAAAGTGGTCTAAGCTACCAAAGAGGAAGGTAGTCGGCAAGTGCTGTTTCCTGCGCCATACTTTGGCAAGTGGAATCTTGCAGTGTGAGGAAAATATCACACAAGAATATCACACTGAGAGATAGAAAAGAAGCATGAAGGTGAGAGGGAGGAAGCACTTGGATGGCACTTGGCAGGAAGTTTAATAAGGTCCCCTCAGACCTGGCAACTACTGAACAGGAGGTCTGATCTAGCAACTAATCAAACATTCCACTAGTCTCAGGGACAAGGAGTTTGAGGAAATACTGCAAAATAAAAAATAAAGCCATAACCAGTCTTTTGCATATGTCATACTGCAGATAAACCAACTGTGCTTCTGGTGGATTTTCATTATGCAAAGGGAATCTGTTCCATGGAAGACAGGAAACGTTGTTTGAAATCAGCTGGCAGTATATTTGAAAACAAAGATGAACCTTTTGATTGAAAACATTTATAAAATAAGACTGACAAAATGGAGAAAAGATATAAAGAAGTGAGGTAGAAAATTAGAAAATAGCTAAATCATTTGCCAAGAGAAAACTTGGGAGAAAAATGAGAACTTTACAAAATCCTAAATCTATACACTGTGATAATCTTAAAATTTCTGTGAGAGGTTTTATCTGTGAAGAGTCATTCTAAGACTCTTAGAATAGACATAAATTCTTAGCTTTCATTCACCCTCAAGTTCAGGTGTGGTTCAAAAATAGCATGGACCAAAAGAAAGGGTGTAACCTTAAACAGGTTTCTTCATGCTCTGAGATTCTGTTTCAGTCTCACTGTACAATTGGAATGATATTAATCTCCTGAGGTGGTTGTGATGATTAACTAAGAATATTTATAAAGACCTTAACACTTGGCATACAGCAGAGTCAGTGTCTGGGTTTTTTTGTTATTAATATTATCATTACCTACATTATCATCTTAAGTCACTTTTACCCCAACATGTAGAGTAAAAAGGAATTTTGACTAGGTTTTAAGGGGAAAATACCGTAATTAAAACTGAGATTTCTTTTTCTTTTTTTTTTCTAAAGAAAACTGGCATGATTCAATGTTTACATGCCAACAGGGCGCAGCTCCATGAAGTGGAGAGAGTATCAAATCATCCCACCACAGCTGGGTGGGATCCCACAGCACCAAAGAGATTGCAGCAAATCTCAAGGCATGGCCTGAAATATCATTGACATGCTTGCTGAGAGAATTGCTCCTTTTCAGTTCTTTTCCTTTCTAATTAGTGAAGAGCAACTATCAATGGATGCCAACACCTCTGCCATTTTAACACCTAACACTTACTCATCTCTCTTTTAACAAAGAAGCAGAGACCTCAGGTCTAGATTGCTTACAAGTGAGCATCTCTACCTAAATTTAATAACAGAGTTTGTTTTCACATTATTCATTCTTGTAATTGCCTTTTATTTATAATAATACTATGATTTTTTCAATTAAAGTAGTGATAAAAATTTGATTTCAGAATACATATATGTAATACATATATGTGTGTTAAAGAGAATAATAAGTCTAAGCTCTGCATTCTTTTATAATACAGACTAATAATTATACTCACCTCCTAGGGCTTTAAAATGATTAGTCAAATGACGTCTATGAAGAGGTTAATAGAATGCCTTGTACATAGAAATACAGGCTCAGTAAATATTTTCTATACTTTTAGAGAATGCCAGTTTTGAAGTGTGATCTTTTATTCTATGAAATAAATCTCTATAAATCTCTATTTAACAGTCTGGTTATCTAAATATCATATACTGAAAAGAAAGTGAGATGTTGTTTTTATTAAATGAACAGAACAAAAACAAGTACACAACAACGTACATGGTTGTCCATTATTTCACGCTAATAATTGAAAAAATTTAAAAATAGTAACAAGGCCATTCAGTATTTCAGGAAAAAGGATCATATAGCTATTATGATAATAATCAATTATAATAATTTATTTAAGACCAAAGTAACATCAGGTATCCCAGAAACCATTCAATATGCCTTTGGGTTTCTCGGACAAAGAAGAAGAAAAGGGAGAGATAGGCTGGGGGTGTGGCTCAGGGGTAGAGAACCTGCCTGTCTCAGCACCATATAAAATGAATAAATAAAATAAAGGTATTGTGTCCATGTACAACTAAAAAAAATTAAAAATTAAAAAACAAAAAAGACTTAAAAAAGGAGACTTGGATTTTAAATTAAAGATAAATGCTAGGAAATAAGTGTATCAAAAAGACTCTTCTTAGAGTGTTATACTATTTAGGACCTTTGGTTGCAAGCCACAGAAACTGACTTTGACTAACATAAGTAAAGTTATATGTTTTGAAAATAAACAAGGACAGCCAAAGAGGTAGACTTGGGGATTGGCAGGATCAAAGGTAACCATGACATGGGAATGGCATTGAATCAGAAGAAACCTGCTTAGGATGATGCTGATTGGAGAGAATATAACTCTGATTGTTTCCCATGGTGTTTTCTTTCTGTTAATATTTTGTGTTTTTTTTTAAAAAAAATCCTTTTACTTTAGCTCATGGTAGATATCCCTCCCAACCCCCCATGATCAACAAACCTAAAGAAACTCATAACATTAAAACTTCAATAATATGAACTCATTAGAATATACTGAACAGGGAAAAATAGTTTTAATGAAAAGAATCAAAGTTATGGTGGGATGGGAAAATACACAGCTACTTCAAGAAAGATGAAGTTAAGGGCATTCACAGTAGCTCTCAAGACCAGCTTTCCAATACCCATGGTTTTTACTTCATATTTAATTCCAAAATGCAGAGAAAGAACAGCACTCCCACCTGCTCTGGACATCTCTGATTTCCCTCAAGGTTCACCTTCACCCCTTTTCTCACTTCAGGAGATTGTAACAGCATTTTTGTTTTCTGGAATCCAACCTGCATTTATTAATGGCAGTAAATTGGAGGTTGGGTAAGTCAGAAAGTTTAGTATATTAGTTTTTTCAAGTCACAAATAAATTGATGGCATCCCTCCCGGAGAATTTGTAGCTCTTTGAAAGCAGCACGTAAGTTCCTTCTCCAAGTTTTGATAATTTATTCTCCCTGTGTCCCTTGAAACCCAAGCTTGATAGGGCTGGCCTGATAGGTTCTTGCACTATCCACTGTTCATTCCCACAAACCTTCCCACACCATTATAAATAGTAAAATTATAAGGTAAAAATTTAAAACTGCAAAACCAGGAATAATTATACTACAAAGGTGGCAATTTTGTGAGTTGGCTTGTGTGTGGAGTTGAGTCTCTTGTCAGTCAAAGTCAATGTTACTAAGTTCAAAAACTTGGTAAAATAATTAGTTTTGTATATTAGAAAGCAAATAAATAAATAAATAAAGTGCAAACTACCAATATTACACTGTGACTGAACTTCATTGACATTAAAGGTATAAACTGCATGTAAGTACAATACAATGATGTCTGTTCTTTTCTTTCTAAAATGGACTTTAATGTGTAGGTGGGAGGCCAATAAATAAAACAGTACATTATATTGGATTAATGCCTTCCAACAGGGTGGTAAACCAACATACTGAGCAGCAATGTACCATGATTGGCTATTTTTCAACATAGACCAGTCTCAGATAATCTATGAAGGTTTGGGTTTGGAGTTTGGTTTGTTGTTGTTGTTTGTTATTTTATTTTTTTCCAACATAGACCAATTCATTATAAAGAAACTTTATATTGATAAGTTTTTTATATAAATCCTCAAAAAAGACATTCCATGATTTTTCCAAAAAGATTTTCTATTCAAATTTCAATAACCGTACTAAATGTTGTTGACTACATAAACCAATTCTTCTCCCATTTGAGTTCTAACCAGACCCAACCTTAGTTCCAAGATCAAACAAGATCTGGCTTGTCCAGGGTGGTATGGATATAGACATATCTTCTAATTCTTAAAATGACATGGGATGAGGAAGCACAATGTCATCCTAAGAGTACCCAATGACTGGAGTGAGGGAGGAAATTGATTGATACTAATACTTGAAAAGAAGTTCTATACCTTATGTTTCAGTGTTCAAGTTATAAATCATGCTAACAAACTGACAAATAAAATCTATTTTTCCTAACTTCTCACAGAATTGACTCAGACTTAGAGCTTTTGGAGTTTGTAAAGTTCCACATGAAAACATGAAGGTGCTCTTTGACCCAACTCTTACCCCAGGCCCCTACTTTCTCCCTTTTTCTTACCACCCTGACACCAACCCTAACTTCAAAGGAGGTTTATGTACATGTACATTGTTGTGGATTGAATGTATGCTCTCCAAAATTCTTATGTTGACTCTCTTAACATTCATTCAGTCTGTATTTAGGATAAGTAAGTAAATAATGTTAAGTGGAGTCATAAGGATAGGCCCAAATCCAATAGGATTAGTGTCCTTATAAGAAAAGTTATCTGAGATAGAATTTTCTGTCTGTCTCTGAGCATGCACAAAGGAAAGTCTATGCAAGGACATAGGAAGTAGCTGCTGCAAGCCAGGACAAGAGCTCTCAGCAGATATCCAATCAATCTGACCTTCTTGATCTTGGATTTCTAGCCTCCAGAACTATAAGAAAATAGATTTGTTGTTTAAGCCACCTGGACTATTTTGTTATGTCAGCTTAAGCAAACTAAGATGTGTGGACACACCACACATTCAAGTTCTTAATGCCAACATTTCTCTTTTGGTCGTCATTGCACCTAGGAGTATACACAGTGGCAACTTGGGATGACGTGAACAGGAGACTTGGACAGAAACTCAGGCAGGCCCTGAGTACCAAGAAACAAATTAGGAGAGTAGGCATAGGTTCTGGGTACACATGCAACCTTGACCCCCGAGGAACTCTCACCAACTGAGTAAGATTAAAGGAGATTAAGTGGATTCTCTTAAAAATGCGGGACTAATTCCCAGGCCTCACATCCAGAGACTCAATAGCCCAGGAAACTGGATGTTTTCTGTACAGGACCTCTGATGGCTCATATGGGTGTGCCTCTTTGGAAAATACTGTTCTAAAGGGAAAGTACTGAGTAGGAGTTAATTCACAGCTAAGTGTGGTTATATGCATTATGCATTCTTATTCAAAATATCTGGCCTTGAATGCTGCCTGTAAGGTGCATTAACCTTGAATTTCTATACAAATTAATTTATTTATGCCTAATTACTTCATTGCAAAATAGGATAACAATAAGTACCTTATTCGTGTGGCTGATATGAGAATAAAATGAATGAATAAATACAAAATATTTATGTATATGTTTGACACATGGTTAACAAAACAGAAACAATAACTCCTTCTTTAAATAACTATGGAAATCACAGTGGAATAAAAATCAAATCCATTTATCAAATCAATTAGTAAAGTTTGTCAAGTCTGGACAGGTAAAGATATTTTAAACCAGCCTCTCTTCTAAAGTTTTTGACACGTGCAAAATTTAAAATCTTCTATGGGTTCTTCCTATATTCATTATCTTTCTCCTACATTAACTCTCATAATTGAAACTTGGTTTGGAATATGAAGTGAAATTGGGCTGCCAAAGAGAATAAAATTGTTGTCTCTACATAGTGTGAAAGTCATTCCATCTCTTCTATGTAAACTCCCTCTATTAAAAGTGCAAAGTCCATGTACACCTTGAGGATTTCCCATTTCTAAGATTACCAAATTGTCCTGTGAAAGGAGACCTCACCGCTTATTTCCAGCCTACTAAATTCCTAACGACTTCCCCCTCCCACCCCATGGAAAAGAAATGCTTATTCCGACAGACTAAGTGAACGCTTATTGAGAACCCAGAGCTAAAAAAGCCTGCAGGCTAATGAAATAATATTTCAGATCTCACATTTCCATGTGGCAGAACAGGAATAGAAAGAAATCCTACTAAAGCTGGTACTGACATTCCCAGATGTGCAACCATTAACACATGCTAAAACAGGCTCTTTAAAAAGTCTATGCATTTTTCTCCAAAGGAATATAAAGTACTGTTCTCTAAAGTAGCCCATAATGCTCTATCCTCCTTAACTCTGGAGTTATCAAAGCAGCAAGAAATGTTCTGGAACATTTCCACAGTCATGAATGCCATGAGTTAGGAAAAGAAGGAAGACCATGTAAATCAGCATGCTATTTTTATTCCTTTTTGGTTCTTTAGAGTTCTTGTAGAATCGTACAATATTGATTTATGGTAGGATTAGTCCAAAGTAGTCCATGTATCACCGAAGCGTTTTGTTGAAAGCCTGTCTATCCATTATTGTTTAGTAGCACCCAACATATTTTCTGGTGATGAGGAGAGGATTTTGCCAAAAATCTAGGTGAAAGCAAGCAATATAAGTGCACTCTCCAGTAGTACTGGTAAAGTATTAAATGCAATCCCTGCCTGCATCAGGGGACTTGCTCTGTTTGAAATGACTCCTTTGGGGGTATTGAAGAATGTGATGTCATCCAACTATTCAAAATGTATTAAAATAAAATCCAGACATTATCATAATAATTTACATCAACAAGAGTCAGAAGTTATGGATTAGTCACAGGAGAATGAAGCCACATACATTTTACCATAAAGAAATGGGACCCTGCCACATTTACCACTCCTGAAGGCAGAGTGCAAGATGCATTTGGATTCCAAATGTGGCTTATCCACAATCACCGAAGATACAAAACAATATCCTCGAAGAAGCTTCTTTCTTATTACAGCTTTGTAGCTATACACAGCAGTGGGTTCATCCCAACATAAATCATAAATCACACATGCGTAAATTTGATTTCAGTTCTTGATCCTCCCCTTTTCCCTCTCTTTTTTTCCCTGCATTCTTCCCACCACCACCCATTCTTCTTCCTCTACTCCACTAGACTTTATGTTACTTGTCTATGTATTTATATTTGATTGGTTCTTTTTACTTATACATAAAGTAAAATTCTCTGTGGTTTATTTACATGTGCACATAACATGATTTTTAAAGACTTCATTGTGCATTGCCTCCCCTTACCACCCCTCTACTCTGCCTCTGGAGCTCCCTCTTCTGCATTATTGATCTTTTCTTCATCTTTATGATATCCTTTCCTTCCCCCTCCCTTTACTTTATTTTATTCTAGTTTCCATATAGGAGAGAAAGCATTCGATCTTTGAGTTTCTGAGTTTAGCTTATTTCACTTAGCATGATATTCTCCATTTCCATCCATTTGCTGGCAAATGCCATAATTTCATTATTTTTTATGGCTGAATAGAACTCCATTGTGTGTATGTGTTTCTATATAATTACATATTTATATATAATATAAATTTCACAATTTCTTTGTCTACTCTCTGTTAATGGACACCTGGGTTGATTTTATAGTTTAGCTATCATGAACTGTGCTGCTATGAACATTGAGGTGGCTCTATTTCTATAATATACCAATTTCAGATAATTTGGGAAAATATCAAGTGGTGGTATAGCTGGGAAACATGAAGTTTCCATCCCTAGTATTTTAAGGCATCTCCACACTGCTTTCCAGAGTGGTTGTAATATTCCAAAGTCCTACCAGTAATGTCAAGTTTTCCCCACAACCTCACCAGCATTTATTATCGTTTTTAATGTCGATCAGTGCCATCAAGATAAAATTTGGCATCTATGCTACTCAAATTATTCCTGGTTTTCATCTTAATGTAGTTTGATTTGAATTTCTCTCACAGAAGCTTCTTTACAAGATTTCTGAGCTCACCCTTCTCTGTTCAAGACTATCAAACATATGAATAACTATGCATGTATGTAAGAATCTAGAAAATTTCCAGTAAGTCTATGATATATATGCATATATATATGCACATGTATATACATACACATAAATATACTCTTCACTAGACCCCAACTCCTTAGTAGAATCATTGGTCAATAATCTTTGGGGAAGACACTGGTCCTTGCCTTTGTTTGACTTCCATCAAAATAATTTTATTCCTGGGCTGGGAGTCTAGCTTGGTGATACAACACTTACTTAGTATGCGTGAGACTTTGGATTTAATCCCCAGTACTGGAGGAAAAAGTTTACTGCAGGAAATTACCAACAGATTCCTCAAATGTATGGTAGGCTGACTGTATTAATGGCTGCTCAAAATTCGCCCTTTTCTGTTTCCCTGTGTTTTGTCACATAAGCTTGTAAGATCCACAGCTTTGACTCAGAACCTAGTCAGACTTCTGTGGCTAAATAAATGTGTATTAGTATTGTATGCCATTAATGATTTGTGACTCTTATGCAGCATTATCTAACAGACAGAGGGAGCTATTTAGTGCTACATTTTGTCTATGTACAAAGTGTTCGGGAAGACAGAATTGACCTTTTTTTTGCTTTAAATCAGAGAAAGTAGAAATTTGGCATCTATGCTATCCAAATTATTCCTGGCTTTCATTTTGGTAAAGTTTAATGTGTATTATAATCTACTTTTCCCTCAGGGTCAGACAATCTTGTCTTAAACTTTAAAATATCCATGTTGCTAAAACATACACAAACAACGTAGGACACTGGTATGCTCTGAATGAGTCCACCAAAATTCCTGGGTTGGAATCGTAATCCCTTGAACAACAATGTTGGAAGATGAGGCCTAATGGGAAGTATCTAGGTCATGAGGGATTCACCCTCACGAATGGATTAATGTTAATTTAAAAAGGACTTGCTGGTTTCCTCCCCTCTACTCTTCTGCCATATGAGGACACAATGTCCCTTTAAGCCTTCTACCTTTACACCATGTGATGACACAGCAACAAGACTGTCACCAGATGCCAACATTTTAACCTTGAACTTCTCAGCCTCCAGAGCTATGAGAAATAAACTTCTGTTCTTTGCAAATTACCCAGTCTGTTATCTTGTTGTGGCAGTGCAAACAAAAACAGACAGACATTCATCTTCTCCTTTCAGGTGTGAAGCAAATGCTACTTCTCACAGTGAAAGCCCTGCAGAGTTAAGCTATACATAGCTGCCAAAGCAGTTCTAGCTGCTACTACAAGAGCAATACACCACAATTTTATTTAGAATTTGTACTGATTCTAAACCTCTGTAAGATTTTTCCCCGAGTCAACCAAAGACTCTGGCATTTCACCAAATAGTACAGAAATGTTTTCTGTTTGGTGCTTATAACTATAACAGACTCAGCTACTTGAAGATGTAAGTTGAATTTTATTCATCTATTTATTTCAAGTATTGAGAAGGTACTTGGTATTTAATATTTGTCAAATGAATGGCTAGATGATTAAATACATATTCATCTCTGGAGGCACTCCTAAAATAGCCTGGCTAACTGTCATGGGAAGGGTAAAATTAAAAGAGACAAAGATTTGAAACTAGACCCATCTGTAGAAGATTAGGCATTTTGCCAAAGTACTTTGCTCCAGGCCCACCAGTTTCACAAAAATCAGTACTGTCACAACTTGCCTTGTCAATCTGCATTTAGACAGGTTAGTGCACTGCTACCTGTACTTTTGTTGACTATTATTTACTAAAGTCTAGTCTTTATCAGGAATCAGTTCCTGCCTCTATAATCATATCAGATGATAGTCCATTAATCTATTATTGAACGTCATTGGTATGCTTCACTTGTTTTTTAAGAATGTTCAATCACAGTGTGATATCTTTACACCAGTAATTTTAATGATAGTAAATGCAAAGACCAGAGAATAATGGAAAAATTTCTACATTCTTTAATTTCTCTTCCATTGGAATTAGGAACTCTTCCTAGAATACCCAAGAGTTCTGCCAAAACTTAAAAGAATGATAGGGAACCAATTCACGTCCATATTGAGTACCTCCTACACCTTGGAACATGTAAATAATGGAATGAAAAAGAGAAATAAGGTTGCTTCTCTTATGTAACCCCATCATCCAGTGATGAAATAGCAGCAAAACTGCAATTACAAGATCCTTTATCAAATACAAATATTATATTTGTAGAAAGTCAACAAATATAATAAAAAGAAAAGACAGTGAAGATGGAAGGGATTTGTTTTATTCATTTCTCCACATATAATTGATATTTTTTCCTCAAAAAATGATGCAAATCAGATCTTGTTAAATGAAGAAGTGGTCATGTAATATGAATTATAAGGTGAAAGATTCATTGACCTGTGCAGTGTTTTATTGTCTAACCCAGTTTATAAAATGCCCCTTCATAGTGACCTGAAAACAATACATTAATTAGAATTTTAACTAGTGCTTAGGCTTAGAAATATAGTGTACAAAGCAATAAAAAATGTTGACCCTCCATGTGTACATGAGCAGTGAATGGGAGAAGGTGTTCAAAATAGAAATTATAATCCAACTAAAAGACAGAAGTGGCCAGGAGTGGTGGCACATGGTTATAATCCTAGCAGCTCTGGAGGCTGAAACAGGAGGATAGTGAGTTCAAAGCCAGCCTTAGCAACTTAGTGAGGCCCTAAACAACTTAGGGAGATTCTGTCTCAAAACATTTAAAAGGCTGGGATGTGGTTCAATTCCTGGTACAAAACACACACACACACACACACACACACACACACACACACACACACACACACAACCAGAAGCCATTCTAGGTGTTTTTAAAAGTGGGAAACTAATACAGGAGATTGAATACATTGGTAATTGAAGAGCTACAAAGCTCAACAGGATATTGTGAGACTACCAAGTAGTTGGGATCAGGAATCTTCTACCCCTAAAGGATGACAGGAACAAGGAAGCCAGAGTCTCCTCCTGGAAACTGGAAAGAATTCAGGTACCTGGTGAGAAATGTGATTTCCTTCGAAGGTTCTCCACCCAGAGCTGGAGTCACCCAGGAATTGCTAGAGATGATACCTGAAGCATAGACAGACAAAGACTCTGGTTCAGTGGTATGTGAGTAATTAAGCTTTCCCTTTAGAAAGATATTAAATTCCCCAATTCATAGTTGGCCATTGTCCGTGGTATAAATACTTCCATCACGGCCCATTTCAGACTACCAAGAATTAACAACTTACTTGAAAAAAAAAAAAAACTGAGTCTGTTTTCACCAACAATTCTGAACTATCTCCAATACACTTTTCTCCTACTGAAACTTCCTTCCCAAAAGTCAATGGAAAAGAGAACCTAAAAAATGCACTCACATATGACTCAGTGCATTGCAAAGAATTGTATGAAACAGACCAGGGAACAAAAAGGCTCCCCGATTACTATGTGAGCTTTCTTAAAATTTTCACAAATTCTTATCTAATCATCTTATACAAATGAGCCAAAGACCAAAAGAACTCAACCATCTGCCAACCTCTCCCATTACATCCAAAATATACTGAAGCCTATAAGATACAAAACATTGTCCTGGACACTAGACATGAATTATTAAGCTAGATGGATTCAATCTTTATTTTAATGGTTCTTTTACAGTTGTCACTCTCAGTATTTGTGGGGAATTAATTCAGGCCCCTCCAGGGATACCAAAATCCACAGATGCTCAAATATTGTATATAAAATGATGTCATACTTGCATATGACCTATACATATTTTACCATATACTTTAAATCATCCCTAAATTTGCTTATAAAGCTTCATACATTGTAAATGCTATAGATATAGTTTAATATAATGGTAATGATAAAATGAGTAAATCTTTTGAGAAGGAAGAGGATGGCTGAAGAATTTTTTTTTAAGTAAAATTTAGGGTGAGACTTAGGTATGAAAATGTATTAGGCCAAGGTGATTGATTGTGTTCTATCGACTTGGTTGATCGGGGTACTATGTTCCTTACAATCTCTTTCCCTGTGTAGTACCAGGTTAAATTTGAGGCCTGAGACTTGGAAGGCTAAATAGAGTTGAAGAGTGCCAAGGAGTGGTGGTCAGATGGTGATACACCTGCGTGTTCCACCTTCTGTATCTCCTTCCATTGACACCTAGCTCTTCCTGCCAACTGCTATCTATGCCAAATGGTAGTAGCCATAAGCCCACCACCATGTGCTTGCCTATAGACCCAGTCAGGCAACAGCTACATTTGGAAACTTGCTTCACATAACCATAGACACAAACTCTCTTAGGGGTCCTACTCTGGCAGCTGGATGTGTTTGGCTTCTGCAGTTGATTACAATCCTTCTATGATCATTTATTCTTCCTTCCAGACCTTAACTGCCACAGAATTCCCACATTTAAAACCTAATGCTAAAGTAAATCTCTCATCCTAGAACACTCCTTGTTGTGAGCCATCTATGGGCTCTTGTGTGTGTGTGTGTGTGTGTATGTGTGTATGTAAGCCTGTGATCCCACATGGCACCTGAGATGGGTGTGGCTTTCTAAGATGTCAATCAATCTGCTGAACACAAGACATCACAAAGCAAGACTCCACCCTTTGAAACCCAATCTCTGCCTCATTTGGGTAGAATATTCTAGGAATGGCTTTTCCCCAATAAATAGGGGGGTTTCAGGCATGCTCTCTCTCTTGCCTCTTGCCTCCTTTGCTTCCCTTGCCCTCCAGCATGGGAGCTGACACTTGAGGTCTCAGAGCTGTCCCTGACCCCCCAAAAAGGTATTTTTGTGTTTGTGTGGTTTTTAGTTGCCTGTCTAGCCAGCTGGTGACAATTCCCGGTGACTCTCCTCCTGGTAGAACCCTGACTGCTGTGCAGGTTGAGAGTGGGTGAATGAGGATTCTAGGCATAAGGAAGGAACACGATTCACACAACCAAATGTGGAGAATGTTGATGTGTTCAGGAAACCTAAACAAGACCAGTGTTTTTAGAGTGTGTGTGAAGAGTGAGAGGCATGAATCTGGCCTAAGTAGGTAAACAGTAGACAGAATTTTTGAGGCCTTAAAAACCATATGTAAGATTCTTGTTTTATATTCTAAGGGCAATAGGAAAATCCCAACAGATTTGAAACCCAAGAATGTTATATAATAATTTTTAAATTGAAACAAATTCACTAAGCTGGGCGTGGTGAAGCACGCCTGTAATCCCAGTGGCTTGGGAGGCTGAGGAAAGAGGTTCGCAAGTTCAAAACTAGCCTCAGAAAAAGCGAGGAGCTAAGCAACTCAGTGAGACTCTGTCTCTAAATAAAATACAAAATATGGCTGGGGATGTGGCTCAGTGGCAGAGTGCCCCTGAGTTCAATCTCTAGTACCAAAAACAAATAAACAAAAAACACACAAATACACTAGCTATTGGTGGATAACGGAAGAGAAAGGAAAAAAAGAAAGCAGATGTGTATATGAAATACATTAGCTTGTAGCAGAGGTAGCAGAGGTAAAGAAATGTCAGTAGATTATATCACTCTAATCAAATTTTATCATTTAGTTATTACTGCATAATATCAATATGTTAATTATGCACCTTATAGTGTTCAAGTTTAATTTCACTAAAACTGTAACCTAGACATTTTTAAAAAGGAAATTACTTGTGACTACTGATTCTGTGTGCATTTGAATAATAATATGTATATTAAAACCCAGCCAGAAAGTTCTGTTAAATCACCAGAGATTATAATAATAAGACTGTAACAATCAAAATAGTAGTAGTAATAGCAACAGAAAAAGTTAAAATATTATCATGTAGCTCTTAATATGAGTCAGGTATAGTAAAAATATTAATTCTCTACTACCTATACTGAAGTCCAAAGTAATTATACTAAAAATAATAGAAAAATTTAAATAATAACAAGGCAGGCATTGTTTTGTTGTTACTCTTGTTGTAAATTCTTTTTTCCTTTCTTTTGTAGCTGGCACTGAACTCTGGGCTTCCCACATGCTGAGCATGCACTCTACCACTGAGCTCCTCCTGCAACCCTAAGGCACTGTTTCAAACAGAACAGTAGATGATCTCCCAAGATGAATTCCATCAATCCCTTCCTAGTCTGTGTACACATGACACTCTTCAAATCAAAAGGTGGGCTTTAGTTTATTTTTTCTTAAATATAAGCTGTCCTAACTACTTGTTTTTCTTAATTCAATGCAACAGAAGTAAAGGTACATCAGTTCCAAGTATATATTAGAATCCAACTTCTACCCTCTTCAAAGCCAGCTGTCAGGTAGGAAGTTCAAGTACCAAGAGACCACCATGCTGTGAGGAAGCTCAAGCAAGCCACGTGAGGAGGCTTCATGCAAAAAGACAAAATGCTCAGCTTAGCCAGCTCCTAGCAATTTCTGCTGCATCTCCAGACATGTGAGTGACAAAGCCATCTTGGACATTCTTGTCCCAACAGAAGAACTGCCTAGCTGAACCCAATCCAGACACAGAATTGTAAGAAATAATCAAATGCTGATGTTTTAAGCCACTAATTCTGGTGGTTGGCAGTATAAAACTGAGAAAATATTTACTTATGAAACTTATTTTACAAAACTACCCCATGAAGTTATTACTATTATTATTCTTACTACACAGATAAGTAAAAGGAGGCACCTAGAAGTTAAGGTGGCATTCGGCAGAGTAAGAATTTGAATCAAAGCAGTCTGGCTCTGGAGTCCTTGCTTTTAATTCCTACATGCAATTGATATCAATAAAACATTCATGGGACCTGGCCACTCTCAGAGATCACATTACGTTCCATGACTTATTTTTTACAGCTTTTTAGTAAATCTTGTCCCTAGAACAATGTAACTTTCTCTTCTACATGTACTTAACACAAAAATATAAGTTTTCTGGCTGTGGGATTTACTGAAAATATACAAATAAAAATAAAACTTAAAGGAATACTTTGCTCTAGAATCGTCTGGTATTGGCCTTTCAGTTATGTAAATAAGGATTCATTTGGGTTCAGGGAGTGTAAGAAGCAGTGATTTTATTTATTTATTTTTTCTGCCCAGCGAGACTGCTAAAGTAGAATTCCACTTTTATGCCCTATGGAAAACACTTACTTTTACAGCTACAGAGGCTATTTAATGTTATTGCATATGGACCGTCAGGATGCCCATGATTTATGCACTGTAGGGAAAGGCTTTTCAAATTTAACTCAATCTCAAGTTATTCTTTCCACCAAAAGCAAAAGGAGCATAAAACCAGGCTGTCACTGTCACAGCCTGACAAAGAAATACATTGAGTAAGTTGAGACATGATTCATCTTATTTCCAGCTTTTTTAAGGTAAAAGTTTGTCTGGTTTTGCTGGTTATGCTTGTACTGAACATTTCTTATGGATTTTTTTTTCAGGTTTTCATTAGTTTTTATCATGTATATTTGACCTCCTAATAAGTATCAGGATATATGTCAATAGGGTCAGCCCTCCTCTATTTTCACTTATTCTAGAAAGTTTATCAGAAGTTGAAGTGGGAAGGGATGAAATTTAGACTAGAGTTCCTCTTCAAACAGCTAGGATCTAAAAACATTAATTTTGTTTTTAGTAGTCATCATTTTCCCTTCACCACCCCTGGGAAAGGATCTGAAAGGAGTGAGGTTGTCCACTTACTTTAGATCCAGCAGTTCAAGTCAGTTGTGTTTTTATGACTTGAAATGATCTGGGGGATTACTTTCATGCCATCCTAAAATGCTCACTATTAAAACAGTGGGTTAGGGTTCTTTTTTATTGTTGATACTACATAATAAATACTACAGTTAGTAAGAATTTATTAATATTTCCATCTCAGAGAAATCTTAGCATGTAAAAGAAAGAAAAAAAGCTAGATCTCCAAAGGCTCTTATGAAGTTCTAGTTTGGTACAAGTTGATTGCTATGGGATCCAAATGTCCCTTGCTTGACTAACAAATACAATATTCACAGCTCCATGACAGATGCTGTAAAAGCTAAGCAAAAAGAAACTTCTGAAAACATAGGAACTGCAGGTAGATACTATATTGTCATACTGTGGTATTTGTGAATCTAGCAATTCAAAAAAAAATAAAAGGCTATGAAAATATTAACTTTTACTGTATAGTCATATGTCAATCATCTGCAACTAATTTTTGGAAGAGACTTTCAGGATTTAGCTTTCTATCTGACAACACTAACAACCCTATTTTCTGTTTTAAATATATTTTTCTAACTGATTAACTAGTGTATTTCTCAAGTTATTTTATATCAAAAGTCTAAAACAAGCCTTTGTTGGAGAGATGGTATGTGTGTGTGCACACAAGTGCTTTGATTGGTTGGACCCTATGTTTGGATTTAACAGTGTATGTTTGCTGTTTCTTTTCTAGGAATTCTTCAATTCTGGATGGTCTGATCTGAGCTTTGCTAGCAATTTTCTATAAAATTCTAAATAAGTAACTTAATGTACTTATAATTTAGTTACTTTAAGAAAGGGGAATAAATATTAACCTAGGTTACATTATTACCTATAAACACTATCCAAAGAAATTATTTTCCAACAGTCTAAAAAACAAACCAAATTTACTTCCTTCCATTCACAGTATTTCAAACTTTTTAACTCTCCAGAGTGACTGTTTTGATTTAGTCAGTTGATAAGAATAATTTTTTAAATGTTTTATTTATAAAGTGTAGCTCATATATACTTATAGGATCAGACCAATCATCAAATAGATAAATTTATTGAATGTATGCTTTGGAGTCTAAGAAATGTACAAATGTAACTATCAAATAAAATTCTTTGTCTTATGACATATTATTTTAATTTAAATTATATGTATATTTCCATTGCTGCTATTGTATTTTTCTATTATTTTTTTTCCTCTGAAAGAAGAAAAAAATTGTATACACTTATAATTGCTATTGGAGGTTTTCTGAAATTTAATTCTAAATACATGTAGATAATATTAGAGTCACCCGTTTACTGATTTAAAGCAGCTTTTTTTTTTATATATGTCATCTCACAAATCTCCACTACAAATAATTTTTTACAAGTTCAAGGTCAAAATTCAAGTAAGATGTTATCTTTTTTACAGTTTTATTATTATTCTCATCCTACATCTCTCTTTTAGTTAGGAATTTTTAATATGCTTATTCACATATTCACATTTTTTTTCAGATTTTCCTGTTTAAAACAATTTTTCATGATCTCTCTTAAAGTACTATTCATAATGCCAAACAGTAATTAAACTCCAGAATCTTCTATGAACACATAGGTTGGGAATTATTCTCCTAGGACTCATGGAGTGGTTTCCTAGCAGGGTTTCCTCTATTATTCTGCTGTTAATGAAAGAGTAGTACTCCAAGATCAAGAAAAATTTAAAATGAGTGTGTTAAAATCAGTTGCCATTAGAAGAATCCAGATAGTTCTTTGTGGAAAGCTAACTTTTAATTTGTATAGAAATTGGTAGGATCCCAGAGGCTCTATGAAAATCTCTACTGTGCTTTCTGAGAAAGAAACTAAAGCATCGAAATTCTTGCATTGTTTGTGGTTACAATGCAGTTAACCTCTCCTTGAGGTATCATTAGGCATAGACAGAAATTTGACATAGCAAAGATTTTGATGTTTTTCTTACCAAACATCTCTGCCTTGACAACTTTATAGCACGGTAACTACAGGCCTTCATTAATGGTATAGAGAAGGAGAAATGTTTAACATGCTCAACTCCTTTAATATGAGTAAAAGTTAACCAGAAAAAAATACCACAAGACAGCAGCAATGAAAGCAGATCCTGTCTATAAACAACTCCAGCAAACCAACTGAATATCACATATCAGTCTTGGCACAGGTTCATAGTATCACAGATTTCTGGAAATCCCAAAATTTCAGTTGTCTATTGCGTATGTTCTTGCCTGTAAGTACATTCCTGATAAAAGTTTTAAAATCAAAGGTTTCTAGAAGACACTAAATACAAGGTAAGACTTGGAAACTTCATCCTAAGACGAAATGTACTCATTGTAGGTAGAATCGGAAACGTGTTTCAAGTTGCAGAGAAAACCATTCTTAACATTCATGTGGGTGATCATCCACATTTTCTTATCCAGATAACCAAATAATGATGCTTATATATTTATATATTATATATTTATTCATTATAAAATTAGAATCATAAACTGATTGCCTCCTAACAATTTTTAATAGTAAAATTTCCCATGCCAATTAATTAATTTCTATAATATCATTTCAGTAGTTCTATAGTATTCTATAGTATGTTGAACACTAATCTTTTGTCCCCTTTTTACCAGATGGTTTTATATATTCTTGCATTTAAATCCTTGTATATATTTTAATTATTTGTTTGGAAAATTCCTAGAAATGAAATTATTGATTCCAATATAACAGGATATTTTTTTCTTAACAAATAGCTTGATCATTAAAAGTCCTATATCCTCTGATTAAGACTTCATATCAGCTGCATATATAAATAATTTTTAGTTCCTTCGTGGCTTAACTGGAGGTACATGAAAAATATTAATATTTAAATGTTCCTTACAATGAGCAACATTAAGTTGTCTTTTAATCTCCTCAAAATCTAGTCAGAGCAAGTCAGAAAACGTCATAAATAGTTTCAGCAATTAAATATGGCACATTGATATGTAAGCAATGGTAGTAGGTTCACATTATGAAAAGCTTTGAAATAAATTACAATTACATGGTGATGTAAATGCATACATTAAGTGTAGGAGCACAATTAGGTGTCTAATTATACGGGGAAAATGCAATCACCTCCTGAGTAGGAGCTGAAGCCACAAAACCTGTTCCTACTTGAGCCATTTAACTCCACAAACCCTGAGGCTCTTCCGTGGTTTCAGTGTTTTCAGGACTTTCCACAAATGTGCCCGTTTCCCCTTCACATCTCTCAACTCAAGAGCCAAGGTATACAGTCCTCTCTGACATACTGTCTTCATTTAGATTCCCTCAATAAACTTTCTTGATTTTTTTTTTTCACACAGGTAGGTTGCTCACCCAAAATGCATCAGTCAAAGGCTGCCAAAAAAAACATCATTCAAAATTTTACATCTAGGGCTGGAGCTCAGTGGCAGAGTGCTTCCCTAGCATGTATGAGGCACTGGGTTCAATCTTTAGCACCACTTAAAAATAAACAAGTAAAATAAAGTCAGTCTGTCCATCTACATCTACAAAAAATAAAAAATACATCTAGCAAGGTGCAGGGGTACATACCTGTAATCCTAGCAGTTTAGGAGCCTGGAGCAGGAGGAGTGCAAGTTCAAAGCCAGCCTCAGCAACCTAGTGAGACATTGTTTCAAAATAAAAACATAAAGGGCTGAGAATGTAGTTCAGTGGTAGAGCACCCCTGGGTTAAATCTACCATCGAGAAAAAAAAATTACACCCATTCTAATACATCTCTGTGGTTAAGAAATGAGAAGATTGGCAGAAGATTTCTGATCTCTGCCAATTCATCCTTCAAAAGTTCACAATTATACAAACATGTTTCCTCTGCTTAACTTACAATCGCAAATCTTAAGACTTTAAAAGCTTCTTGCAAGTATAGAAGACCTAGAAATCATAGAAGTATATGTTTGCCACTTTATTTTTAGCCAATGTAAAAAACTGTAGACTGGGACACATCAGTTTTTAATTTGGGGGAGGGGATACAGAATTGTAATGCTTATGGTCGGATAATTCCAAGAAATCTATGGATAATGTGCCCATTCCCTAGTGAAATTGTTAAGAGAGATCAGAAAGACATGGAGGACAAATAACACTGATGGTAAAATCTATCAACTAACTATGTTCTTTCCTTTTCATAAGACCCATCCCTAGGATGTCTTCCCACTTATCTGGCAACATAAGCCTGCCTTTTACTTAGCCACTCAATGTCATTGTCTAGTTTCTATCACAGGGCAACAATAAAGTTTGGAAGACTGTTACTTTCTACATGATGATAAAACTCTTCAAGCATCTATCTAATATGATTTTTTAATCCTGGTACTGTTTACTGGCCTTTCCAATAAAATTGGGATACCCATTTCTTTAGACAAATGGTAGAACACAACAAAGATTGTTTAAGAAATTAAATCAATGTTTATGTTTCAGACTTCCAAACAGGCTCTAAAAATGCATTGCACTGTAATAGTCTAATATAAAGTTCTTTGATTTACAAGAACCAGATTGGGTGCTGGGGAGCAGGGAAGAGAGAGTTTGATTTGGGATTCAAATAAAGTTTGATTTAGAAGGCAGACATAGTTTTACTATAAACTATCATAGAAAGAGAATCAGAATATAATTTAGGAGTGGTTTTTGCCACACAGGAAGATGACATCCTTTCATAGAATTTTATTGTTTTTTTTTTTTCTTTTTGAGAAAACTGGAGGGGAATGAAGGGAGAAAGAAAGATCAAGCTGTGTGGATGGATCCCAGAGATGGAAGGAATCCTATTGAGGAAAAAATCTGTAGTGGGCTGGGGATTATGAAAGAAAATGCCAGTAGAAATCAACCAAACAATTGAGGATAGGAGGATAGTAAGAAATTTTGCTCTACCTTTCAGTACAACTTTGGGAAGAAGTAGAGATTAACAGCAGGGAACTGACAGCATACAATGGGACACCAAGAGAACAAGTATGAATAGGAAATCCAAAATATGGGGCCCAGAGAGGGATAGAGTTGCCACAGTGCCCATCAAGACCAGGATGGAAGAAGGGGTGTGTCCTGGGAACCATGTGGTCCTAACCATGGCAAGAAGATAGAAGTGGAAAGACACCATCCATAGATACTTCCACAGCTGACAGCTCAGACAGGCTGTCAGATACCAAGCAGGATAAACTCACCTCAAATATCTCAGGAGTCACTGACAGCAGAAAAGAGGCAGAGGCCTGGTCTTTGAAACAATATGATTGTATATTGTGCCCTTAAAGAATTTTAAAGACTATTTACATTCTTGTTCATTTTCAAATTGTTTTCTATAATTTTCTTTCCTGGTTTTAAATAATTATGAAATACATCATTCTAGCATACTATAGATACTGAATTTAAAAATAAACCTGTTATATCACTTTTTAAAATATATCTAATGAAATCTAAATGTCATACAGATTTGATAGCACACCATTTTGAAAAATGTATGAACTAACTAGGTCTTTTTGATGCGTGAAAAATTGTAGAATAGAACATTCTTTTTTTTCTTTGAACTTGAATTTTTAGTTTAGTTTCGCTACAGAATTTAATCTGGTATAATGCAATATTATGTTTTAAGGTATCTTATTGATCAATATGTTATACTTCACTATAGCAAAAATATGCAAATAAGTCAAAATTTCATTTTTCAAATTTTGATTTCCTGAGATTATACAGCTCCAAGTATAAAAAGAAAAGAAAAAAACATTATCAATAGAAGATTAGTTAAGTTAGGGTATAACCAACTGGGAGCAGTGGTGCCCATCTGTAGTTCCAGCTGCTCAGGAGGCTGAGGCAGGAGGATGGCAAGTTCAAAGCAAGTCTTAGCAAAAGTGAGGCACTAAGCAACTCAGTGACACTCTGTCTTTAAATGAAATATGAAATAGGGCTGGGGATGTGGCTCAGGGGTCAAGTGCCCCTGATCAATCCCTGGTACCCCTAAAAAAATTTGGGTATAACCATATAATGGATTATCATGTAGCTTAAAAAAGTAATAGTGGTTTATCTCTATGTGCTAAATATAGGGTACTTTTTAGATATGTCAAATTTTAAAAGTCATAGAAAAATACATTAAAATGTAAAATAAAATAAAATTTACATGTATAATTGAGTTAATTACCAAAAAACTCTAAAATATTATTAAGAAAATATTGACAGTCATCATCTATGGGGCACAGAGTTGGTTACCAGACAGTAAGTAAAGGTGGGAGAAGAATATTCACTAAATAATGATTTGTAACTTTGAAAGTATTTTAATAATATACCATGAAAAAACACTCTGAAATATTATAAATTTTCATAAATAATAAACCTAAAATTACATTTCAATGAAAATGTATTACTTAATGAGATAAAAACGTGGATGTGTAACCGATGTGATTCTGCAATCTGTATATGGGGTAAAAATGGGAGTTCATAACCCACTTGAATCAAATGTATGAAATATGATATGTCAAGAGCTATGTAATGTTTTGAACAACTAATAATAAAATAAATAAATAAATAAAAATTTTAAAAAAGGGTTGGATTTTCCTCCATGTGAATAAATATTATTTATCACTAGAATGTAGCAGGATTAATTCTATTTCTACTTTTCATGGCACAGTTAATTTTCTGAGAAACTTCCATATAATACAAGTAGTGAGAAAAGGAGTTTTATGTGACCATTTCACTCACTTTTAATTTTTGTCTCTTTCTAAGTTTAATCTATAATGACTATTATAAAAATTTATTTTAATTTTCAGATGATAAATGACTTATTCCTCATACTTTGTTTAAAGCAAATAACTAAATGCCACTTAATTTACAAAACACCTTATTACCTCTTTGCTACTCTTCTATTTTGTGAAAGCATATGACAATGCTGTAAAAATCATTAAAAGACTATTAACAATATCTCTTCTTCTTTTACTTGGGAGACACCCTATTTAACAGAAAAAAATGAAAAAATAAAATTATTGTTAGAGCCAATAACTTTGCCACTACAACATCTATAATAAAGTAGTTTCATCTCTTCAGAATTTTTAAATACATTTTGTTTCAGACCTTGAAGATTTCATTTAACTAATTTACTTAAATGTCTGCCATATAACCTAATTGGAAAGGCCAATCTTTATTATCAGATTCATTAGCCCAATATGATTTACTCCCTGCCGGAAAATGTCTAATTTGATATTTCTATATAGATAAGCACACATTCTCATGACGACAGTCCATTTTAACATCTAATTGTGAGATAGATAAGGCAGAGAGCCTGGCAGGAGTTTGTCCACTACATGAAATGAATCATACAGTAGTGAGCGTCTCTTACCACAGTTTTGTTTTGTTTAAAATTTTTTGTTGTTGTTGTTTTTATTTTATTTATTTTTATGTGGTGCTGAGGATCAAACCCAGTGCCTTACATGTGCTAGGCAAGCACTCTACCACTGAGCCACAACCCCCAGCCCTTACCAGAGTTTTCTGTGGTCTTTACTGAATTCTCAACCAGGAACAATGCATTCTCAAAAATGGTCAAAGAGCAAAATGGCACCCATTGCTTCACACTGTGATTTCTCAATTCAGACCACCCTGATAGAGGTCAAAGCACACTCTCTCCTATCACTCTTCATCCTGATACTATCCACAAACAAGAGGGAAACATCTAGGAAACTCTGGCACAGGTTGTGTTGCCTGTATAAGGAAAGTTTCAAGGACATTGTACAAACTATCCATTTGCTTGGATCCCTGAGTTTATACTCAGCAGCAAAATACCAAAGTAAGATTCAAGGTGATTTATCTTCATGAAGTGGAAAAGGGGCAATGTAAAAGGAGAGGCTGCTAAGGTTAAGACACATCAACTATAGGAAAGTCCTCAGATCCATTTCAGGAAAGAAGGTATATAGAAGATGAGACCCAGTCAATCCCTAAAAAACAAATACCAAATGTCTTCTTTGATATAATGAGAGCAACTATGAACAGAGCAAGGAGGAAGAGCAGGAAGAAAAGACTAACATTAAACAGAGTCATGAGATGGGAGGGAAAGGGAGAGAAAAGGGAAATTGCATGGAAATGAAGGGAGACCCTCATTACTATACAAAATTACATATAAGAGGTTGTGAGGAGAATGGGAAAATAAACAAGGAGAGTAATGAATTACAGTAGATGGGGTAGAGAGAGAAGATGGGAAGGGAGGGGAGGGTGGATAGTAGGGGATAGGAAAGGTAGCAGAATACAACAATTACTAATTGGGCATTATGTAAAATTGTGGATGTGTAACCGACATGATTCTGCAATCTAAATTTGGGGTAAAATTGGGAGTTCATAACCCACTTCAATCTAATGTATGAAATATGACATGTCAAGAGCTTTGTAATGTTGTGAACAACCAATAAAAAAAATAAAAAATTTTAAAAAAAGAATAATAACCACAGTCCAGTAAAGAGAATTTAACAAGCAAACAAAAATAAATAAATAAAAAAATTTAAAAAAAATTAAAAAAAAAGAAGATGAGACCCTAGATATTGGCTACTTGAAACTTCCCTTTCAAGACTTCCTCTTGGAAAGTTTTCATATCCCCAGTTCACTGTCCACTGCAGCAGAGGACAGTCTAAGGGCAAAAAACTTCCCCCAATATCATGATAAATTGGAAGCTTCCTTCTGTCTTGGGGGGAAAGCAAAGGAAGAAAATCATTTTAAACCTATTTACTCAAAATTAACTGAGGTGTTCTAAAATGGACAACATCAAATTGTGTTTTGCTGGCAGCAGAAGTGAACGGTGGACACGTGAGCAAACTGGGTCAGGTTTTATTTCCGCACATTCAAGTCACAGTGAATGAAAAGTCTCCCCAAAGCAGTACATGTTAGAAATTAACATGCACAAGAATTTTATTCAGGACAATGAGTCACAGAACACAGGAGCCTCAAATGCTAATCTATTTTATTATACTGAGGGTTGAAGGAAGAAGCAGGATTTCAACTATTTTAATTTTAATAGCAGAACTATTTTTCTCCCTTTAATTTCTCAAAGGAAATATGGTGCCTCTTCACCAAAAACAAAACAAACCATAAAAAGTTGTCTTCATCTCGGCGTGAATTGAGTGTCTAGATCTTCATCCATCTGGCCTCCTCTTGACACATCAGATTGACTCATGAGCCTCCTTTACAGAAGCCATGGGTCCCATTAAAACATGGGGCTGCACTAACTTTTTACAAACCATGAACTCAAACTCACAGCGACAGCAACATTTAGGATGAAGCTAGAAACCACCAGAAAAATCAAATTTCCTGACATAACCAATTCTTCACTTAAAGAGCTAATAAGCAACCTGGGTTTGAATCCTAGCTTGGGTAGTTATGAGCTATATAAGAAACTTCAATAATTAATAAATTTAAACAGTTACCTCTTCTGGCATCTCAATTAGGTCATCTGTGATCATCTAGTCTATAGGATTGTTAGAAAAATCAGTGATGATACTTGCTCAGCATCTGAAATGTGCTATGGTACCTGATACATAGTAGGAGCTCAACAAAATGATTTTTAGCAAGGTCCCTTCTGCATATCTGTTCAATTTTTCCTTTCTTTAACAAACTTCTTAAAGCTTATTTGAATGTCCTTATTTGGGAGATAGAGGAAATTAAAAAAAAACACACATAAATGCAGATTTTTTGACATTAAAGTGGCATAATCCTGGCACAAATGACTTCATTCCAGAGAAAAAGAAGAATTGAATCAGTTTTATACTTTTAACACTGTATTTGATACATGAGGGCACAGTCGGTTGGAACTTCACATTCAAAAGAGGAGGATGGATTTAGAGGGGTCACACTGCCTCACAGGTAAATTTAAAAAGACTGGAAAGAAGAAGAAAAACCATAATATATAACATAGGGTCATCATTATGTTTCAGATTGCCAAAAAAGATCAAACAACCCTTACATTTTGTATTTAAGAAGTAAAGTAAGTCATCTTAGATATGCTACAAACAAAAGTACTCTGTTTCTTAAAAAGCTTTGGTGTAAGGTACTCACTTTCCTTTTTGTAGAAAATCCATGATGAACACTCTTACACAGATATGTAGGGAGTTACTGTGACACACTGCTAAAAGTTGATATCATCATTCCTTAACCTATACTTACCCTTAAGTACTTGATTCTGTGTACATTGCTTTTGACTGACTTTACCAATCTATCTAATGAGATTAATAATGAAACATAATCCATAGGTTTGTTGTGAGATATAAGTGAAATAATTCAGGCAAAGTGTTTAGTACAGTTCTGGAAACATAGTAAAGATTCAACTAGTACAGGATATTAATTCTAGTATTACAAATACTACTGCTATTACCTACAGTACCTACAGTAGAAATAGTACTAGTAGTAGTACTGCTGGTATTAATATTACATGGTATTAATATTAATATTACATAGAAATTTTAATAGTTTCAGAACTCTTATTTCCCAAACTACAACTTTCTTCATAATAATGTATATTTATCACTTAAAAAAATTATGATTTCCTGCACAATTGTGGACTTACAGCAGACACCTAGTAAACATCCCTTGATTGACTCATAGATGCGTATTATACCTGGGTAAATGTGAATTGCTTTACACTTCAACTCAACAACTTTAAAAAATGCCTGGTTTCACATTTGATGTCTCCATTTACTCAGCTCTATGTTGCAAACAACTAATTAGGGTTGATAAGGCACTGTTTGCATTGTGGCAAGTGTAATCTGTGGATTTTAATACAACCAACTGCCTAATTCATCTACATTGGTCCACACACCAGGAAAACATATGCAAATTAAAGAATATTATTTATTTAGAGAAAATCAGAGGAATGGAATTGCCTAATTATTACTTATGGAGTTAAAATTCAGCTAAGAGAAATGGCTTTATTGAGGCTTTAAATTATACTGAGCTTTGTTTATGTTACAAATACTAAAGAAACAGTATTTTGTCCCCAGGGATATTCACAGGTATAATATTAGCCAAATAAACATGTCATTAATTGTGGTAATGTGCTCAATGTTTTTCAAAGTAATACAGACCAAAAACATTTCAGTTAAAAATAAATTTGAATTCTGATGTCCATGCTATTTTTAACACAAAAATTATTAACTGAGTAATTTCTGTGAAAAGATTCAGAAGCAATCAATGTATGTTTGCTGAATTTCATTCTTTTACTTTTAATGTCCACACAATACATTTAAAATTAGGTCACAGCAACAACATTCTCTATTCTTAATAAAATATGATAATATGAAGTAATATATTTGATTATATTGAGTTACAAATAGCTTTCATAAGACCATAATGTAAAGTTTTTTGTTTAGGGTTTTCTTGTTGTTGTTTTATTTATTGATTTTTTTTGATAGTCAGATGTAACTAGTATAATTAGATCCAGATAAGTGATCCCACACCAGTCAGAATGTCAGTTATCAAGAAAACAAACAACAATAAGTGTTGGTGAGGATGTGGGGGAAAAGGCACACTCATATATTGCTGGTGGGACTGCAAATTGGTACAACCAAACTGAAAAAGCAGTATGGAGATTCCTTAGAAAACTTGAAATGGAAACACCATTTGACCCAGCTACCCCACTCCTCGGCATGTATCCAAAGGACCTAAAATCAGCATGGTATAGTAACCAGCCAAATCAATGTTTATAGCAGCTCAATTCACAATAGCTACTGTGGAACCAACCTAGATGCCCTTCAATAGATGAATGGATAAAGAAACTGTGGTATATATACACAATGAAATGTTATTAGCATTAAAAAGGAATAAAATCATGGCATTTGCAGATAAATGGATGGAGTTGGAGAATATTATGCTTAGTGAAGTAAGCCAATCCCAAAAAACCAAAGGCCAAATCTTCTCTCTGATAAGTTCATGCTGATCCAGAATTGGGTTTGGGTGGAGGGGGCATGGGAAAATAGAGAAACTGTGATTGGGCAAAGGGGTAGGAGGGGAGGGGAGGGGTCATGGGGGCAGGAAATATGGTGGAATGAGATGGAAATTATTACCCTAGGTGTATGTGTGACTGCACATATGGTGTAATGCTACATCATGTACAACCAGAGAAATAAAAAGCTGTGCTACAATTGTGTACAATGAATCAAAATGCATTCTGCTGTCATGTATACCTAATTAGAATAAATGAATAAATAAATTTTAAAATTTTATATTTGAGTGGATCAAGCAATGTTGTAATATAAAATAGTATAAATTGAATAGATGGTATAGGTAATAGACGATAGATAGATAGATAGATAGATAGATAGAATAGTTATTATATTGATATAAGTAGAAAGACCAATATCAATTTTTTACTTAATTATCATTTGTGATAAATCATTTCCTTTTGTGTTCTAGTCTCCCACTCTACATCCCTTAAATTTTTTAGCCTTCTGAATACATACAACTAAACATTTGAATTATGTTGATTTTATTATGGGTGAAATTTGCCCAGGAAATTTCAAAATCTAGAATTAGATATTGATTTTTTTAAAGGAAAAAGTAAAAAAAGAAAGAAAGTAGAAAAGAAAGGCAGTTGATAGAGAAATTAGACAGATGTCATAAGCATCAGAGCCTTTTTAGTAAGCTGGGATGGAGGATTTGACTCAGTGTTCTATCTTATTTATTGCCATTCCAATATCTATCCTACCTTTACTCATCTGATTCTGTTTATATCAATAACCCCATTTAAAAATAAAAAATAAAAAGAACTACTCTTTGCAGTCTGTCTTACATCAATGCAAAGCCAAGCCCTGATCAGTGAGAGGAGATGGGTAAGCAAGGGTAAGGTCCTAGGAAGGACACAGGACAAAAGAAGAGATTCAAGTGATGTGTCCCATTTTCCTCTTGTCCTTATTGTGCTTTCTACCTAAAACAACATAGGAGGGTTTGACGACAGAGACACAGCAGCCATCTTGTCACCACAAAGTGATAAGCAAAAAGATGCAAGCTAACTGATGCCTATCAAATATAAAAAAAAAAAAAAGTAAGGCCCTTGTGAAAAGAAACAAACCCAGTAAGAAAGTTACTGGGGAACTATACTCTTCTCCCCACTCCCCAAAAAAGGCAACAGTTCAGATATACTTCTTTGAAAGATGAAGCGAATATAAATTTTATGCTGTCAAAGTCTTGCATGAAATACAATATGATCTGAGATCACAAGAGTCAAAAAGATTTACCCAGAAATGTCTTTTTTTTTCCTGCAACTGAAAAAACTTAATTGTATAGGTCATGGTGTGGTCACATAAAACATAATCCATTTTTTGCTCATTTCAGTAGAAAAGGCCTTATTACAGCATCAAATGGCTCATGGAAATGTTGGAAAGGCTGAAGTAACAAAATTTTATTTGAACCGTAGAAATAGCGTCAGAACTACCTCACAAATTTGAGCCACTCAGATAGCTCCATTTATTCTATGATCAGGGAGCCTGCAAACCCAAAACCTCAATTCCACTGTCATGGTCAATAAACTTCTATGGCCAGAAATATGTTTCCACTGCTGCCAACTCCAGAATAAGGTCACTGCTAACATGATCACTGGCAAGATGAATGATCCTTACTGTGTGAGTAGAGGAAGGCACAGAGAGAAAAAGAAGAGCTGGATAGGATTGAGTGCCAATCCATCTTGTCCACTAGGGCTCAGACCAGTTGGAAGAATGAGGCATTCATAGCTCCCAGTTTAAGGAGGCACCCACTCAGTTGTACAAATGCCCCTCAGTGAGCACCTCTTGAAATTTTGGAAGACTTTTCTAAGTGTTGGATCGTTTTTATTATTGTTCAACATGGGTTTAAAGGGGGAAATCTTTGATACTTTCATCAGTGTCATTGAAGGAACTCAGACTGTGTGTAGCGTAAGCTACACTTGCATCATGTGACATACCTTATATCTACTTTGCCTGTAATTCCAGCTGCTGCTGTTGTGAATAATATGATCCCAGACTCAAATGGACCTAAAAGCCTCCCTCCTCTGGTATGTGCTGTTCCACTTCTTGCCCCATGACCTTCTCAGAAGCCACAGGAGTCAACAAAACAGGTTTATGAGCAAGGACCTAATCCCCTACATCTACCAAGTAAGGGAAGAAGCCGGTTGAGGATGTCCCCCGCAACCGCTTCTCAAACTCCCTGTGATGGAGGACCAGCTTCTTTCCTGCCAGAATTTTTTAAGTTTTCATCCAGAAGGGATCAATACTTTCACTTTTGTAAAATCACACACTTAAATGTTCTAGCAATGTCAAATTGCTGTAAGGGATTCTAAAGGCTGACTTTCTGGACGTGATCTTATTGTGGATTAGTAACAAATGTTCTGGGGAAAGAGACTGATCTGCAGCCTACAGCACCTTGAGAAGCACTGGTATGGACTTTGGCCTTCAGGCAGCAATTCTAGAAGTCATTTTGGACACTTTTCCAGATCATCTTCTGAATCAAACTCTGTCTGTCACACCCCCGACCTTAATCATCCATGGTTACTCTGACATATCCTCATTCCCTTTGTCATTCTTCCTGCTCTGTCACTCCTGCTTCCTCTACCCCCCCCCCACCACCATAAATGATCTGCTCACCTCATGTCCTGCTCCCTTTAAACCCAAATAAAGATATTAGGATGATGACAGTTACAAGATCAAGAGAAGAGTATGAGGAAGAGTTGGGAAATAGAGAAGGATTATGCTTTTTTTTTTTCATTTGTTATTTCTCATTATTCTGTTTTTACATGAAGCATTATGGGGAAAAAATTCTGGTTAGATGCATGTAACTCAGGAACTTGAGAAATCTTATTACAATCTGTAGATCCTGTCGTTGTGCATTAGTAATCCTCTCTATGCTTTAATTTTCTCATTTCTAAAAATGAATTTGGTCTTAGAAAATACTTAATATACATCTTGCAAGATTAAAATAGAATCCAAGTAGTTGCTAAATTGCCCAGCACACATTAGGTATTATTAAATAATTATTATTTCATCTATTGTTACTTTCCTTTTCATTCATTATACTCTAGTTATATTGACTTTCTCCCTGTTCCTTGAGTTCTGTTCTGGTCCTATATATCTGGAAAGTTCTGTGACTTCGAACACTGAACATCCTCCATTAATTCCATGTTAGCTTACACTTATCCTTAAATAAGCAAATTTGTGACCTCATCAAGAAAGCATTTTCAATGCCTTCATCTCGGTACACTGTTATAAATTCTCATTCTTCCCTATACTTTTCTATGACACCTATTGTAATAATTTAATCACATTTTACCCTAATCATCACCCTGTTCTCCATTATTTATATGAACAGAAAGACTTATTACTTTCTCTGCCTACTATAACAGCATATAATAGGCACACACAAACATGGACTATCTATACAGAGATTAACATTTTATTTGAGGCTACATAATGCCTAGAACAAAATAACAAGGTGTGCAAGTAAGCTCACTGTGATAGTATTTTGTTGCCATGACAAAATACCTGAGAAAATCAATTTAAAACAGGAAATATTTATTTTTGACTCATGGATTCAGAGTTTTCAGTCCACAGTCATCTGGTTCCTTTGTTTCTGGGCCTATGATGAGCAAAATGGCATGGCAGGGAGAGTGTGGCAGAGCCAAGCTGCATAGCCCATGGCAGTCTGAAAATACAGAAGCCAGGGACAAGGACATATCCTCAATGACTACTTCCTCAACTTGGACCCAATAGCTTTACCAGCTATGAAAAAGAACAAGCCCAGCAGAATGGATTTGAACAGTTATAATGGGGTGGTGGGGAGAAAAGTTGTTTTCTATGTATTTTCTATGATGTTATACTCTATAGAGATAATCTTTCCACTTTTCACGTAATGTTTACTTTTGAATAAATAAAAGAATGAACACAAATAGTTCTATCTTTGATGTTCATTTTAACAATTCATTGATGAATAGAGATGATGCATGAAATTTTAAACAGCAATCAGTTTTCCCCTGTGCTTTAAAATTATGTATAAAAATTAAACAAATTGATTATTTTTCTTGGGATATAAAATATATAGACTGTTTACTACATTAATGACAATGAAAATTTGCAAGGCATCAAAATGTATGTTTATAAGCAGAATTAATAACTTGACTAACTTTTGTCTGGCTTATTATCTGTAACACACCCCATAGATGTAGAACACCATTCCAAACTTCATTAAAGTTTTAAACAATTATGAAAGAGCAATACCCACCACATGGTTTAAATATTTTATGCAACATCTTTAATCACCTCTTTACAATTTACAGTATAGATTGTAAAATCATTACAGATCTATATTAATAATTTACATGTAACATTATCTCCTTATAAATATATGTTATGAATGCATTTAAATCTTTTGCTTAGAAGGTGAAGAATAGATTTTATTTTATGACTGCTACATACGTTATAGTTTTATTGTAAACTTGTGTTTCGTGCCTAGATTTCCAGGCCAGATTATGGCTCCCTTAATAATTTAAGATTGTGATAACTACCCTTTGGATTATACAGATAATTTATGGTATTTGTTAGGACTATTTGCAAGCCCTCCAGTTTTCCCTCCAGATACATGGCAGGGTTCCATTTTCCTGTTACGCATAAAGATAAGCATGGTCCTGTGACTTGCTTTGACCAAAGAAACATGTGTGGAATCCATGTGTGACTTCTAAGGAGAAGTTCTATAAGTCCTGTGATTTTAGAAACATGTGTCAAGATCCAAACTGTCAACCTGGCAATTTGACCCTAACCATAGGGCCCAACCACAGGAGTCATGGGGCAGGAGTGAGAAATAAACACTATTAAGCTCAGACACAGTGATTTGGACATTATTAGTACAGCATAGTGCAGACAAGGAAGGGACAAACTTTTCCTCTTAAGGGATAGGTAATAAGTATTTTAGGGTTTGCAGGCCATAAGATCTCTGTTGTAATTACTTAACTCAGCCATTATGATGGGAAAGCAGCTCTGGGGCAGGGAGAGGGTGTGGGAGTAAAGGACCAGACCTGAAAGCATTCCAAAACACTTCATTTACAAAACTGCTGGTGTTGATGAATAGGGTTTTGTATGAGACCCAGGTTCCTCAGTCCCTGGTGTGGCCTATCCTGATGGATAGTCTCATAATGAAGTAATAGGAAATACTTGGAGGGAAAAATAAAATCATGTATTTTGATGGACTACCCTGACATTTTATATCTCAGAACTAAAACCAATACTTGCAAACACCTTTGGAGATTCTTTGTGGTTTTCATGTTTTAGGTATTGTCCAAATATTACTTCAAGTATAGTTAAATTAAATAAAACATCAACAAATTTATATACCCTTGAGTTAAAATATTCAAATATTAGGGGCTGGAGTTGCAGCTGTGTGGTAGAATGCTTGCCTGGCATGTGTAAGACCCTGGGTTCGATCCTCAGCACTACATATAAATAAAGAAATAAAAAAAATAAAAGATCCATTGACAACTAGAAAATATTTTTTTTAAATATTCAAATATCTCTCCTTTCTCCTAGGCTAAATATAAATATCTTGGTAATTTGGGGTAATATTGTTTTATTCTTCAATAATTCAATTATAGGAAAATTAACTATTGCAATATGTAAATCTTTAATTATGGTTAGATAGACAAATAAAAATTTGCTTGAATAGAATTAGCAAAAAAATTCTTGATTCAGCAGGAAGTTATTTCCTCAAGACTTAGTAATATAACATAGATGAAGACATGGTTAGAAATGTCAAGGATGGGTTCATTACATTTACTTTTGCACATCCAACATTGCTTGAATGCAAAGCCATGTCTTAGAAAGAAAGGAGATGTTTTCTGCACGTTGTTTTTTTTTTATGTACAAGTGGTCAAGTTAAAAGTTAGAAGTCAGTACTGTGTTAGAATTTCTTTAGACAAAGACTATAAAATGAATTAACACTTGAACACATAGGAGTACATACAAATGTGTATATATGTACCTATATATATATATATATATATATATGAACATATACACATTCACACTTACACATGTTATCTACATACAGTCACAAGTGAAATGACTAAAGTGAAAATATTTGAGAAAACATAATTTCTCTATAATGAAACTATCCTTTATGTGACTTCACTCAGTAAAGAAAATCTTAATTCTTTTCATTGTTGCAAGATGATTTCTATCTTAATAAAATGAATTTAGGTTGTGTTCTTTTTTTCTGAATAAATTCACCAAGATTTAAAATAAATGAAGTGAAATATTTTAAATGCATGTGAAGTACTTGAGTATTAGGTAACTGTGTACTTCATTGAAGACGCTACTTTTTGGCTGTCAGCTATTATACCTGTTAAGAAGTCATTAAGTGGGGCTGAGGTTTTAGCTCAGTGGTGGAGCACTTGCCTAGCATGTATGAGGAACTAGGTTCAATTCTCAGCACTTCATATAAGCAAATAAGTAAAAATAAAAGTGCATCCAAAAGTAAAAAAATTTTTAAAAATAACTCATTATGCTATATCTATGAAATTCAATACTAATGTGCCTTTGACCCGGCAAACTGTACTAAATTCCTTTAGACCTACTTTCTTTTTCATGTAAAGCTGTCAGCCTTGGGATTTTTAGCACGGAAGATGCTTATGCTTCTCAAAGTGTTGTTTAATTGGTGTATAAGAATATTCATTTAAAAGGATCTTTTCCATTCACATACTGTTTTAAAACTCAGGTCAAATTATGAACAAAGATCTTCCCAAAGCCATTCATTTTCCTTCTGGTAGGTGTGAATAGAGGGTAGCCAGAGTGACTTAAAGCATTGAACTTTCTTCCTTTGTGTGCACACTTGTGTGTGTATACACTCGCATGCATGTAAATGGAACCCTTCAAAGCATATGAGATATGCACTTGCTCTGTTATTTTAGATTCACCCTGAAAGAAATATTTACAGTTTAGCATTAAGCCCATCAACATTGTGGGTTTTAAAGGAAATGCTGCCCAGTCTTTCATGTACAATACAGCTCTAAATAATTAAAGATTTAAAAATTCTTGCTTTGGTTCTTACCACATAGATACATTTATTCCACTCATTAGCAGAACATTGTATAACATAGACCAAATTAACAAATGCAAAGAAAGTCATCCCAGCGGGAACCTTGGAACATGAAATGGAGTTCTATCACAGGCATTCTTGTTAGGGCTCATTTGTGTACTCTCAATATGCTGTAGTCATTACGTTTATGTGCCCAATTCTCTGGCTTAATCTTATGGTTTTTCTATATAACAAGGTTAAAAGACTTACAAATAAGCTCTGTGTGTGGATGACCGTTGTTTTATTTTCTTTTGATATTTTTCTGCCTATGGGCTTGATTTGTTGTTAAAATAACGTCCAGGGAGGTCTTGACATTTTGCCTCTTCGTTTTTATATTTGAGAAAAATTTCTTTGTTTCTGAGGAATGGGAAAAATTCTTACAACTTGGCTTTACATAGCATGTCTTCACTATAAGATCTAATAATTTATCTAATTTAGATGGAAAGATGGTATAAAAAAACTCTGAGGGGCTGGAGTTGTGATTCAGAGGTAGAGCACTCGCCTACCATGCATGAGACACTGAGTTCAATCCTCAGCACCACATAAAAATAAAACAAAGGTATTTTGTCTAAAATAACTAAAAAATAAATGTTAAAAAAAGAAATTAAGAAAAATCTATGAGGCACATTTATTTCTAAACTGTGTGTTCAAATCTATAAGTATCTATCAACCTTCTTCTGTATGAAGAGTTTGTATCCCATATTTCCACTTTCTTTTCTTCCTAAAAGTTTTGTTTTTATTAAATACACTGTAAAGTATATTATAATGTGTTCATGTGTGTATTTAAAGTATATTATAATGTGTTCATGTGTGTAGTGAAAATTAATAACTACACTTCAACAACATTTTATTATAATTATTAATACTTATTAATTATACAAATTAATGGTTTTCACTGTGATGTTTCCATCCATGCATATATCATGCTTTGATCATGCCCATTCTCTTGTTCTCCCCTCTCTCCCCATTCCCTAAACTTCCCTACCCCTTCACTAGTGGTTCCTCTTCCATGTTGATGTCAACTTTTTAAAGTTGTTTTTGTTTTAATTTCCATATATTAGAGAAAACATGCAGCACTTGTCTTTCTGAATATGGCCTATTTTACTTAACAAGAAGTCCACTAGTTCCATCAAATTTCCTGAAAATGACATGGTTTCATTCTGCTTTATAGCTGAATAATGCTCCATTGTGTATACATCAAATATTTTCTTTAGCCATTCCCTGGTTGATGGGCACATAGGTTGATTCTGTATCTTAGCTATTGTGAATAGTGTCACAATATCATGTGTGTTGACTTCATTTCTTTGGGGTAAATACCTAGGAGTAGTGTGACTGGATCATACTATAATTCTACTGGAAGGTTTTATTTTTTAATCTTTATTTATTCTTTTTAATTATATAAGACAGTAGAATCTATTTTGACATATCTATACAAACATGAAATATATCTTATTCTAATTAGGATCCCAATCTATGGCTATACAGATTCACTGTGGTGAATTCATATATGTACATAGGATGAATCTTCACACTGATTTCCATAGTGGCTATACTAAATTACATTCCTATTGTTAAGATTTGGATGTGAGGTGTTCCCCAAAAGCTCATGTGGTGAGACAATGCAAGAAGGTTCAGAGAAGAAATGATTGGGTTAGGAGAGTCTCAACCCAATCAGTGAATTAATCACCTGGTGGGATTAATTGAGTGGTAACTGAAGGTTGGTGGAATGTGGCTGGAGGAGGTTGAAAACTGGGGGCGTGGCTTTGGGTGTATATATTTGCATCTCTATATTTGGAGTCTCTCTGCTTCTTGATCATTCTGTGAGCCACTTCTCTCCACCACAGTCTTTCGCCCTGGGGTTCTGCCTCACCTCCATGCCAAGGAATGGAGTCAGCTGTCTACGGATTGACACCTCTGAAACTGTGAGCCCCTAAATTGTTCTGGACAGGTCTTTTAGTCACACCAGTGAAAAAGCTGACTAAAACATCTTCCAAGAGTGTATAAGGAGTCCTATGTCTTCACAGCCTCACCAGCATTTGTCATTTTTAGTTTTGTTTGTTTGCCTGGTTGGTGTTTGGGGATGTGTTTTGTTTTGTTTATAACAGCCATTTTGACAGGAACAAGATGGAATTTCATGTCGTTTTGATTTATATTTCCCTAAAAGCTAAAGACAGTGAGATATATACATATATATCTATATCTCAATATCACATGTGTACTTCCTTCTTTGGGAAGTATATTACTTGTTCTTTTGTTCATTTTTTTGAGTGCTTTATATATTCTAGATATTAGTCCTGTGTCAAATGAATAGCTGTCAATTTTTTTCTCCCATTTCTATAGACTGTCTCTATTGATTGTTTCTTTTGGCAACAACAATTTTAATGATTCTCTTTAGTTAATGCTTAAATAGATCTGATAAACTCCACTAATTCAATTTCTATAGCTTCTCCTTTCCTGGATTCTCTGATTACTTTCTTAGCTGAAAGGTTTTATTGTCAAAATATTCTTTACAAGAAGTATACAAGTACATAAGTATGCTTCCTAATCCTTCCACACTTGAAATTATTTGTTTCTTCTCTTTTATGCGTGTGGTACAAAAAAAGGCACATTCCTCAATTAAATTTTTTTCTCCCCTAAATAATTCACACATTACTCTGATATCTTGTGGTATCAAGACCTATTGTGCAGTTTGGGTAAACTTGAGTTTTTTCTGTTGACCTATTTTATTTCTTTTTTAAAGTTTCTCTCATATGAGTCTTTCTTATTAAAGTTGAATAACTTTTGCACACTATTTTCTGGCTTCCTTTTGATTTGCAGATTCAAGTATTTTTTCATTTCACGAATATTTCTGAAAGAACAATTTCACTGTTACTATATTCCATTTGTTATGCTGTCTTCCTTACCAATTAGTTTCTAACTTATTTTCTGTATCTGTATCATCTCTATATTGTTTGTACATCTTTAAGTTTTGTTTTATGTAAATTATCTTGCTAATATTTATTTTTGCTTATTTTATTTCAGAATATATTATTTTCTTCCTGCAGTCGTTTGTGTTTCTCTTCCCTTTCTTTTATCTTACAGTTACCCTGTGCCTCTTGGTTTCATTATTCTAATACATGGATCCTTAAATAGATATTTTTTTCAGATAATTTTAAGAAAATATTTTTTTTCTGTTGTAGATTTTGAGAATCTTTCAACTCACAGCACATCCTTTCATTTATATTCAAACTTAATAATACAATATCATGCAATTTTACCCTCCAGGTTTTTTTCTGGAATTTGAACCACCTCTCTATATCATTGCAGATATTACTTTATCCATTTTTATCCTTTTTGTTTTTTTTTTTACTTGTTTATAGAAATATTTTAAGTGAGTTTAATTGACAATAGTTCCCTCCACCATTTATAACTCTTTGGAATTCCTGTACTAAATGTTTTCATGCTGCATAATTTGCAGTGGACCATGTCCATTCATGTCTCAATGCCATTCCTTGCCCTTTTCCCTTCCATCCATCCCCCAAATAAATCCACACCCAAAATAGACTAAATATCCAATGGCCTCTACTCAAAATTATGATGAAATTATGTATAAGAGAAGAATTGGAAGTTATTTGAGCAAATGAATAAACAGAGAATACATTTAGGAAATTGAGTAGAATATATTTTTGAGATTTTCAACTTCCTTTCCAATCTTCAGAGCATTCACAAATATCATGCTTGTATGTTCTTTTGTTAAGACATGGGCTCACTACTTAGTGGCTAGCACTCCTTTTCTTCCCTCTGGTTCCCAGTTCCATTCTTGGATGAGCATTCACTTAGTAGCTTTTTATAAAACATGCAGAGAGAAAGGAAGAGGAACCAGGTCTCTACAAGAAATATAACAACAATTATCTGGTGTAGACAGGTAAGAGTCATGTGAGTGACAATTCTCCTCTAGATGAAATGGATCTGTTTTAATCAAATTAAGAAAGGGAGCCAATTTTTTTTCAGTGGTATATTGCTATATAGACATTAGGTCCATGTATTTCTATACTATTGTATTGCTGCAAATATTTTAGTTTCTAACTAGAAAAAATATTGAAAGCTGGATGAAAAGCTAATAAAACATGAGCCATTAAGAACACTTACAAGGGGCTGGGGTTGTAGTTCGATGGTTGAGTGCTTGCCTCGCATGCGTGGGGTGCTGGGTTCAATCCTCAGCAACACATAAAATAAATAAATAAAATAAAGATATTGTTTCCATCTTCAACTAAAAAAATTATTTTTTTTTAAAAAAAAGAACATTTAGAGAGACTTTCTTTAGGTTGTCCATATCTTATTTCATACTTTGGACTTTTCACACTAAACATTTTAAATTTTGAATATTTTTACTTCTATCTCTATCAACATACACTGGCATATGTTTTGATCCTTAATTAAAGTTATTCCTAGTCACTACCCTAACACTCACTATTGAGATAAACTTCAAAATGTTCCTCTTCTCACTGCAATATATTTCCTCGTCACCCTTGTAACTGATATTACCCCTGCTACCATTATTGCTATTAACTTCTAGTACTGCTCTACTGCTCTGCTACTAGTACTGATTCAAATTCTCTGACAAGTTCAGTAAAGCTGTTCTGGTAAAATGATGAACTAGAGCCCAAATCAAGAAGAACTGGAATAAAGGTGAAACTGAAAAAAAAAAAAAAAGTGATTACAAGTAAAATCATTGTTTTGAGAAGATTGCCTGAAAGGGGGAGCAGGGGTTAAAGTAGGTACTAGGTATGTGGTTCTGTGTGGCTGATTTGTGGTCATTATTTTTAAAATTGAAACTATTGGGGTATATTTAAAAATAAGAAGGATCTTTGCCTGACGTGATGCACATGCCTGTAAACCCAGAGACTTGGGAGGCCAAGACAGAAGGATCGCCAGTTTGAACTTAGCTTTTGTAATTTTAGGGAGTTTCTAAACAACTATGGGAAACCCAGTCTCAAATTTTTTTAAATTAAAATATAAGGGGCTGGGGAAGTGGCTCAGTGATTGAGTGCCTCTGGGTTTAACCCCCAGTCCCCCCCAACACCAAAAAAAAAAAAATGTGAAAAGGATCCTCTTGAGAAAGGTGGGGAATATATAGAAGAGAAAAGGGAAGAGTGAAATGTAAGGTTCCTGGAAAGGTGGAAAGAGATGGATCCAAAACTCAAGAGGAGGAGTTACCATGAGAAAGAAGAGGTGAAGGCTCTGTTTCTCTTAGTGAGGAGGATAAAACAATTAATGCAAGAGGTGGGAAAAGAATTGGCCTGGCGAGGGGAAGAAATGTCTCTGGGTGTTATCTGCTGAAAGTGACATGGTAGAGGAAGCACTCAGGGTGTCCAAAGAGGATGGAAAAGACGTAATATGGTCACAGAAGAGACACATGTCTCTTGGCACATGTCTCAGCAGGGGAATGACCAAACAGTATTAAGTGCTGTGATTCCAAATGGATAGTGGCGGTAGGTGGTCCCCATACAGCCTTCTCCATCTCCACTCAGCTGTTTATCAAAGTACAAGCCTGATAATTTGGGTTGGAAGGAATTGGTTGTAGCAGGAGATTAAAGGCAGAAAAAAGCATGGATTGCAAAGAGTTACTGAAATGACAGGGTATAAAGTGGAAGAAAAATGAAGACAGGAGGGAAATATATACCACCACAGAGTGCTATACACACCACCATATCTGAAGCTGTGTATGTAACTCAAGTTGTGGAGTCCTTCATCCATAATTATCTTAATTAGGTAGAAGACTAGGTTGAATGTAAAAGATAAGAGTAGAGATATAACTTGAGCCGTGTTTGTAAGGTAGAGGTTATCCCTTTGTTTACATGAACTGTTTACTTAAGAGTCAAATTCATAATTTCACATCAGGGTTTGCATTTTGGGTAGGGGGGTGGTTAGGAGAATACATTAAAAAAATCATCACTTTAGAAATGCACTAAAATGCATATTCTTAAATGCCCATTTCCTAAACAAAAGCATACAGCTATTTGCTGAAATAATTACTAGATCAAGTTGGGTGGTCCTAAGCTTTGCATGTGAAAGTCCCAACAGCTCTGATTTTATACATCAAATAACATTTGGTGTGGGTATATACACACATATATGGATACCTAATTAGCATTATATATGAAGCCACAATAGTGTGCATTCCTTTATAATGAAAGGCACAATTCACTGTTCTAAAAAGGAACAAAAATAAACAAACACAATAAAGACATTTATCCCCAAGTTTAACTTCTTTGTATAATTTGACTAAAGTCCAAGATTACTTTTGTTTTGTTCCTAAATGGCCACTGGCTTTTTGAATAAAAAGTTAATAATAGTTTTCTGAAAACGTGGTTACTACACTCCTTTAGGGTAATGCATGATGCAAGAAAGTATCAAATTAAAGCTATGCTGTTATATTCATGAACAGATAATGAAAATACTTCAAACTGTTTGATGGTTTAATAAACTTGCTCTTCAAAAATAACTAATATATACTCTACGATAAAAGTATTAACTTGGGAAGAAGAGCTGAGACAGAAGGATAAAAAGATAAAAAGAATCATTTCTAAGTATATCATGGGACAATTTTTACTTTCTGTTCATGTCTTTCAGATACTCCCTATTCAAATGTCTGGAAGGCAGCCTAGAGCACTCAACCATAAAGTGTTTTGACTTTCATCAATAGAATGTCTTTACCTATTAATTTCTGAATTGATTTCTAAGACCCTGGAATTTATGAAAGTAACAATACATAAAGCAAATGAATGAAATCTTAGATATGCATAAAATTCTTGCTGGGCCAGTTAGTTTTTCTATAACCTAACATCTGAGAATGTTTAGCAAGGGTGCAGATTATGCCTCTGTTCAATGAACTGGTCTCCACTTAATGATTTGTTTATTGAATGGAAAACTATTGTTCTTCCTGGCAAATGTAATACATTGAAATAATATTTGTTGAGTCTACTAAGTGCTGACCCTCTCTGGACATTAACCACTTAGTGGTAATGCATGCAGCAGGGGAAAACGGATAGAATCACATACTCAAAACATTACTTAGGAGGAACCTTAGAGATTTGGGGTTCAACTTGTTCATTTTATTTAAGAGGAAACAGAAACTTAAAAGAAGCAACTTGCCAAAGTTTGCACAAGAATTTATAAACTGGATCAGGACCAGAACTGAAATCCAGGGCTCCACATACAGTAATCTTTCTTGTAGTTGATCAACACAGCAAGAAGAAGGATGCTATTTTTGCCACATATTGGTTCTATGCCATCTTATATAGATTGGTTTAAAGCCTCTTCAGCATTTTGGAGAACAAAACTTGGAAATTAAAACTAGCCCTACATAAAGGGTTTTTCCCCCCATTTCAAAGATATCACAGATATTACAAATAAATAACATTAAGTTTGTAAGCTTATAAGTTGAATCCTTTATAACCATCATTTAGTCTTCTGATAATTCAAAGCATCACAGCAACTATAAGCAAAGTATAATTGTTTAAATGACTTTAAGCTATTTCATATTTAGAAAGATGATAAATTTTCATTTGTTAGCTTGATTGATAGAAAATATTAGACATATTCTCACTCATATCAACTCCACTACAACTGTAAGACATTCAGCAGAATTAAGGATGACTTGTTTATCCTCTTATTAAAATAAAGAAGCAGGAATTTTAGCTTCTAAACCTGTTTTTACACATGTATGGAGGAGGACCTCAAAGATAACAGTACTCAAATATTTTTGACTACAACCTCTATGTCCTACTTCCTCAAATCTGGGAACAAAAATAGATCTCATTTCATACAATATTGTAATTAAAAGAACTAAAACAGAATCCTAACACCTCTGGGCTTCCTATTGTTATCTTTTCTCTGAAGCGTCCCACAATTACCCGGAGGTACTTACTTATTAAGCCTTGGTCACAATCAATAGGTAGAGAGAAAATGGAAATCTTGTATTCACCAGAAGGTCCCATACATTATTGCAGTTAATGTGGCTGCCATATGGCACCACTGTTGGGAACAGGAGCTTTTGCAGCCCAGACGTCAGGGTGGCAGGGGATACCCTGTCCCAGAGGCATCAGTCTCGTGCAGCCTCTGCCTCTCCTAGAAGACTCACTGTCACCTGAACAGAATTAACCACCAGAACCTAACGGCCCAGTAAAGTCTTCAACTAAAAAAGCAAAACCAAAACAAACAACAAAACAGAAAGCCACTGAGGGACTGAGGGGCATGCAAGAGTCACAGCTGCAACAGTATTTCTCAGTGACAGCCCTTGAGTATGCAGGCAGCATGCCTCTTGCCCCAGAGCTGAATGTCACTTGGATTCTTCCACTAATCCCTAGGCCTGAGATGATGGCATTAGGCCTTTTCAGTTCACCTCAAAACGTTTCCACAGGCCAGTGTGGCTGAGCAGGAAGGGTCTTAATTTCCAGCTCATGGTTTTCCTGGACTTGGACTTGCCCCATTTAGTTAGGATTTAGGGTTAAGCACAAGCCTCCGTCCAGGTGCCTCCCTCCTCCCCCAGCCCCCCATTCATTCATTACTTTTTCTTCCCTCTAGCTTTCTCAAAGATGTCCTTGCCATGTTTCTCCCTTCTGCCCCAATTGCAGGTTTTTTTCTTTCCTATAGCTCACAACAATATGAAGATATAATCATTTCCATTTACATATCAATATACTGATTCTTTTTTTCTGGCAAAAGAGTTATAGATTCAAGATATCTCAAAGCAAAGTCTTTTCTAAGGTGGCTTAACATCTACATCTCTCTAGAGTTACAAGTGGTTACCATTTTTAATAGCAATTTTGTATTCTTTTTACAAAGAGAAAGAAGCACGTCTGATACAATAAATCAAGTCCTGAGTTATACAAACATCCAACAAATACACCCATGGGGTTTGTTTCGGATGTTTCCTGGGGAATGAAAAGGGCTATGGAGACATAGAGTACCTGCCTTGCCCACTGCCACATCAACCCCAAGCTCTATTCTGTACTCTCTTTATTCAATATTGACAAATGTTTATTAAGAGCCTACCACATTTTTAAACTTCTGTCTCCTGAGAGTACAAAGACAGATACAGCCCTTGTCCCTGTGTTATAGGTTAGCTATGAGTTATACCCCAAAAGCTCCTGTGTGAGGCAATGCAAGAACTTTCAGAGGTGAAACGATAGGTTATGTGAGGTAAAGCCTAACCAATAACTTAGTCCACTGATATACGTGAACTGGGTGGAAATTGTAAACAGGTAGGGTGTGGCTTCAGGAGATAGGTCACTGGGGTTGTACCTTTGGGGTATATATTTTGTCTGTGGTGAGCAAAGCTCTCCCACTGCTTTCAGTTGCTGTGTACTAAGCAGCTTTCCATGGTAGAGGAAAAGCCTTCTACCATCATACTCTGCCTCACCTTGAGCCCAGAGCAATTGAGTCAGCCATCTATGGACTGAGACCTCTGAAATTGTGAGCTCTGAATAAACTTTTCCTCCTCTATGTTGTTCTTATAAGGTCTTTTGGTCACAATGGGGCAAAAGCTGACTAAAACACCCTGCAAGACCCCATTGTCCAGACAAACACAGACATGCAAATAATATATATATATCTATCACTAGTTACATACAAAGTATCATAGAAGGCAGGAGCTGATATTTACAGAATGATGGGCTTTGACCAGGAGAGGTAGGAAAGAAAGGAATATTCCAAGCAGAATGCACAACATTTGCAAGTGCAAAGAAAGTGGTTGGGCTGGACACAAAACATGTCATTTGTTTGCTATTTCTGGAGTATAAAGCTTAAAGCATGAATAACCAGGTAAATTTGGAAAGAAAAGCATGAACCACATTGTTACAGCTTTCTATACCATGCAAGTTTAGGTTCTGTTCTGTAGAACAGTCTTTCATAAATGGACAAAGAGTCTGAGCAGAAAATAGGAGAGTCACATGGTAATCCTTTTCCAAATACACATGGTTACCATATGTGTTTTGAAAAATGTCTCAGATGATTGATACAGCATCTCCTCCTTTCCAACTGATTTGAAAAATCACTGCTATGGATTACGGACAGCCATTAAAGAATTCTGAACAAGGAAATGAATAAAGAGATTTGCTTAATATGAAAAAAAAATCATCCAGATGTATATGACCTCTACGGACATATCACTCCTTGCCTAATGCCTACCTTCTCTCCATGTACATCACTTTGAACAATCCTCACCATAGATTCAACTTCACAATCCATTAAACAAAAATACAAGCAAGTATTTTGTAGAAAATTTCATTAGTACAAAAAACAATATGATCCATACAACGATAACTTAATAAAATTTTCACATCAGACATCTGTTCTTACCATTTTCTTCTATTTCTTACTTTCTTTTTCCCTAGGTTTTTTTCTTCTCATTTTATTTCTTTCTTTTTTGTACTTGGGATTAAATCCAAGGGCAATCTACACTGAGCTATGTTCCCAAACCTATGGTTTTTTTTTTTTTTTTTTTTTTTTTTTTTTTGAGATAGGGTCTCACTAAGTTGCTAAGGTTAGCTTCAAAATTACGATGTTCCTGCTTTGGCCTCCCAGGTCACTGTGATTACAGGTATGTGCCACCTTGCCCGTCATCTTTCTCCTATATTCTCTACAAAAAAAATCTCACTCTCATCCTGAGAAATTTAATTTTTTATACTTCATGGGCACAGTTCACTTAGGAACACAAAAGCCTAGCTACAATAATACTTTTTCTTTTTTCCAATCTCCTCTCTCCTTGGGTCTTACCTCTCTAATCCAAGTCATTTATTCTATTATTCAACCCTCTTAAAATAAGTGATTATATGTGATGGAATTTTCCTATATTTTGGTATATATTAGAATGATCAGCATACCCTTTCATTTTTTCATTTCATAAATGTGTCCTGAGTACCTACTCTATGCCAGCCCACCTTAATTCATAGCTACTAATCACTCTTTCTTCAAATCATAAGAATGTCCTCATAACAGTAAAAGACAATCATAAAAATGAACAATTAACTTTTTTCAATTATGAAAGCACCATGAAGTGAGTTTCTGACAAGGCCTTCTTAAAAGAATAGTCTTTACTCCTGCATATTTTATCCTAATGAAAATGTTGAGACTATTATTTTCTAACAGCTCTCTCCTACCCTCCTGCATAGAGATAGGAAATGGAATGGGTATCCTTTCTGACTGTAATTCTGTTTTACAAATAACAGACTTCCCCATTAATTATGTAGGGTTTACTATCACTTAAAAGTTTTAATTCCTTTCTATATGTAGGTAGATTTATAAAATAAAAAAGTAAATTTTGCTTTATAATATTTAAAATTATTGCATATCCCCAAAGCATAACTTTATAAGCATAGCAAAGCAAAGACATCCATCTAACTTTATCTTCTCAACTAAGGGCAGATGGTTGAAATTCTCCTCATGCTCTGGTTCAAAATGTTGCCCTGCCATTTTTGAAACTAATTTGGCAAGCTTCAGTGTAGGACATGAAGAGAAATTGCATTTACTCTGAACTGTTTCCTGGTGAAATTGTTTAGCCCTCCAACAATAAGAAATTACAGGAGGACATTGAATTACTCTCTACTCAAATCTAGAGTTCCAGTTTGGAATGTTTTCCTAAGAAATGTATCAATCTGAAGAATTACACATGAATATCTTTTATTTATCTAAGTCATATATATGAATAATACTCTAAAACTATCCTTAAGACAAAGCTTGCTTTTTTAAAACTCCCTTCAGATATAGAATATTTCAATACAGTTGTCTATTTTTTTATGTTATCTATTTCTGTTTGAAGATAGTCTCTCTGAATAAAAAGCAAATATTTCAGGGAAATAGATTATTAAAAACTTGATTTTTTAAAAAATGACAGACCCTTTTGTCATAGCTATTGTTGTTAAAACATTATACAAAATGAAAGTGTTTTAAAGAATAATTTAATTCAATATGCAAAGAAAGGCATTAAATAGTAGAAGCTAAACATTTTCACTTAAACACCTTAGAATTTGTTGTGAACTCTCCCCCCTCAATCAGGTATATGCATAATGAAGGTAGTGACAAGTTATGCAAAATTCAATTTAAAGGCAAAAACTAACTGGGTATGTGAATTGCTTTATTAAGCGATATAAACTTTATCTTCGTGAAATATACACATAGTATATAAAAGGTTGCCAGATTTAGAAAATAAGAACACATGATGCCCAGATAAATTTTCATTTCAGTTAAACATCAGTTTTTAGTGTAAGTATATGCCATGAAACATTTGGGACATACCTACTTTTTAAAATTATTTGCTACAGCCTGTATTTTATCAGGCAACTCTAAGTACATGGCAGCTAAAAGAATAAAGGATTGAGACTCGGAGGAAAAATAATTGGATAAAATGCAAACCTTATGCTACTTTGATGTTTGCTGAGTCACTTATGAATTGAGAACCCAGTCTGCTCAGATCCTTTCATAAGGTGTTTGTGATTAATTTCAAAAGTTTGGACCTGGAGATCTGAGTGTTTTCATGGTTCTTGGAATTTGAGCAACCAGAATACAATAGACTTCTGTACCTATTTTAAACCCAAAACCTTGACTAACATGGAAACTCTGGTAGTTCTAATCTCATGCTCTTCATTCTCCATCATAATTATTCACAACCATATTTGTCCTTGAGGTGCTATGGGAGAACATTCGGTTTAAATAGCAGTTTTAATTGAACATCTTATTTTCTAAAATGTGCATCTACTTTACACATGGCCCTCCTCCCTCTGACCATTCCTTGTTCTGTGCCTTAGCAAAGCTCATACTGTTTTTCTTCTGCAACACTCTCTACTTTCCTGGATGACCAATCACTTTGCCAAGTTAAGCCTCACTTACTCAGTCTAGCCTTTCCCAATCACTTCTCTTCACAGTGATTTTCCCTCCAGTTAAATTTTCTAGCTCCTTACCATATCATGCAAATGTAGATTAAAAACTTGTGAAAATATTGGAGACACACACACACATACAAACTGACAGTGCACTAAAGATGGTTTAATAGCTATCTTTTTCTCCCATTTGGGTGGGTGGTTTGCAGAGAAAACATGTAGGAAGTATTGATGAACTTTGAGAAAATGAAAGGAAAGAGGATGTTGCAAACTGTTAGAGTGGAATAAACAGGAATCCACTTTTGAGGGGTTTTGTGATGTATATATAAAAGACTTGAGTTATTTTTGGAAATAGGATTAAAATTCTTTTTTTTTACTGGGGATTAAACCTGGGCCTTGCTCATGCAAGGCAAGCACTCTACCACTGACCTACATTCTAGCTTTGCTTTGCTTTGCTTTTTTAAGAAAGGGTTGAACTTGAAGTCCTCCTACCTCAGCTTCCGGAGTAGTTGAGATTTCAAGCATGCACCATCACGCCTGGGTTAAGTTTTCTTTTATTACAACACTGCTCTAAGATTGTACTAAATAGGGGCCTATACCTCCATGATTATTATATACAATTAATATCCTAATAATAACTGACAGATAAACAATTGTGAAAGTACCTGTATGTAAGGTACTACCCTAAGCACTAGACATGCTCAATTTCATTTCATATCCAAGATAATGGGATAAAATGCATTCTATTTCCACTTTACACATGAGGAAAGTGATACTCAAAGAGGATTCATAAATTTCCCTAAGGCACATAGCACTTCAGATTAATGCAGAAAAAATACAGAGAGAGAGCTTACTAACATTCAAGCACTGAGCTAGATGCTCAGAAAGAGAAGGAGCAGAAAGAGGAGAAAGAAAAGGAGGGAAAGGGGAACAAAATGAGGGAAGAGGAGAAAAGAAAAGAAAGGGGTGACCTTGGCCTCCTACGTATCTTACAATCTATTAGAGACAATATGTCCACAAATAAATTGTTACTCAACTTTTTATCACTGTGACTAAATATCCAAACTTAGAGGAGGAAACAACTTAGAGCAGGAAAAGTTCAATTTGAGCTCACAGTTTTAGAGGTCCAGTCCACAGTCAACCGACTTCAAAGTTCTTGCCCAAGGTGAAGTAGGACATCTAGGAGAAGGGCAAAATGAAGGGAAAATGCCCAGGTCCTGAAAGCCTGGAAGCAAAAAGGGCAAGAGCAAGGATCCGGGAGTGAAATCTGAACTCCACGGCATGCTCCATGACCTACTTTATCCAGCCACACCCCACCTCCTGACCATTACCACACAGCACAGTAGTCCTTTCAAATTATTAACCTTTCAAATGGATTAATCCATCAATGAGTCAGGGCTCTTATAATCCAATCATTTCACCTCTGAACATTGCTCGACATGAGCTTTCTTGGGAAACAATCCATGTCTAAACCATGATAGATATGATAAATCAAAGATGCAGTGAAATATTTTAAAAGGTGTCTCAAAATAAAAATATGTAAAATGATTCATTAACACACAAAGTGGCAAGCACATATCCATAAAGATTTGCAATTATGAAACTAAATGCTGTGCTAGCTATACTACAGTTGGTTCACTAAGAACACCTGGAAATAGTATGAAGGACTTTATATGTATATAAAAATGATCTTGAGTTGTACCATAGATGATACAGGGAGCATACTACTTCATTATTCAAAAATAAGTTCCAATGCCTCCATTTCAAGTTCCAACTCCTAAGTCTAATAGTCAAAGCTTTGAAGAAACTTGCTTAGACTGACTTTGAAAACTTTATCTTCAAGTACACCTACAAATATTATTCTCCAAACCAATGAGTCTCCTCATTCCTTCACAAAATTTGTCATACTGCCTATTTCTCTGTGCTTTGCCATCATTTTTATATAAGAAGGCATGTGCCTGTGTGTGCACGTGCACACACACGTGAGTACAGAGTTTCTTTATTAAAGCTCAGCTGAAATCTCTTCTGCTCTATGAAAACGAGAAGTAGGCTATTAAACAAGGTTTCAACAACTAAAGCCAGAATTCCTCTTAGGAAAGGAATTATATTTATTTAAGAAAATACCTTGATAAGCTGCTCAGCAACAAAAGATAAAATTTTGTTAAACATGGGTTTAAAAAAGTTAGCAAGAGACAAAATCTTGCTTGTTCCTCAGACATACTCCTTTGGGAAATATCCCCTCCCCTAATTTTATCATGCATTCTTCTGATGTGCTCCAGAGCACTCCTGGCTAGCCTGTGGCATAACATTCATCAGCTGTAAGATCATGGCCAGATGTCTGGGCAGCCACATTCCCCACTTCACAGTGGGACAGGAATCCGAGAGCAGGAGCTACAGGATGGTTTCTATTGTTCCCATGGTGCCTTCCTTGTACACAGTAGGCGCTTAAAAGATGCTTAGTGAAATGATGAGCAAAAGAAACTCACGATGAGAAAATATAATTTTAATGATTATGGCTTTCTAGACTAGTAGAGGATCACTAATTCCTTGAAAACAATACAGTAATTTGACAACACTAATAAAGCATAGAAAATTAGCTAATACTCTTCCTTAGATAGTTCATGTGTCAGATGAATGTCTTATTACCAACCCAAACCTTGTCACAAAGGAGAGTTAATGACCTCAGTTGACATAAATAGGTCATGAAGATAAATTAACTTTAACCACTGAGGTTGTTAGTAATTGGACTGGGACCTCTATAAAATTGTACCTGGGGCAATAGGATGCTAAAGATGCTACCATGTTGGCCTTTAGGTAGCAGAGGGATAATCAGATGTAGAGTGTGCTCTGAACTTCAAGTGACACTGGAGATCCACAGAGATCAGCAACAGCCAGGCAGAAAGTCAAAAGTACTGAGATAAATATTCCCTTATCTCTTTAAGATTTTATCAAAGCAGCCAAAGTCCCAGTCCCAATAGATGAATGTGTTAATTATTTCTAATGATCTGTAAATAATAAAATCAGTCAATGTTAAGTGATTTTTTTAAAAGTTTGAAGTCAGTCCATTAACCCTTTTCTTGACTTTAGATTTTGCCTTTTCACTTATAAAATTATCCCATCACCCACTATGTATTAAGTTCTATTTACTAGGCACTGAGTGCTGGAAATATGATGGTGAATCACAGACACTTGGTTTTTGCCATCACCAAACTTATAATCTAACAGAAAAGAGAGATAGATGGTAGACAAGTAATTGAAAATGTGATGAAAAATTCTGATGAAGCAGTGAAAAAAACTTGGGGCACCTAGGGCAGTATGTGATCTAATCTTACATTTAATTTCAATTTTAGAGGAAGAAAATAGGATAAGTACCAATGGGAAATTCCATGGTCCACCTGAAATACGTTGGGAGGATTTATGCTAAACTAAATTCATGTTACTTTCCTGTCCTAGAGCTTTAAAAGGTTAACAAAGAAGGAAACTTCCCACTTTCATATGTATAACCTACTCCCAGAATGTTTCAGGAGTAAAAAGGACAGGCAGGTCAACTAAGAGAGCCCCCAAATCCCTATTTAATTGTAGAAAAAAATAAGACCCAATGTGGTCATGTTGATGAGACCTAGGACTAAATAGCTCACAAAATGGCGGAACTAGGCATCAAATCCAAGTGTTAAAGCCTCTAAAAGAATTCTCCTTGTATGCCTCTGTCTTTGTTTACGTAACTGAGAAGAAAGGTAAGTGATCCCTCCAATACTTCCTTGGTTTTTTTATCTTAACCATAAATTTTTTATTATCTTGGTTAGTGGGTGGTCATTATCGTAAGCTGTCTGAATTTTGCAAATGGAGGTGAAGTTATAGACATTCAAGGCAAGCATTTTGAAAAGAATGAAAGAAGCCCCATGAATGAAAATAGGCTGGTGGGAAAAATAACCCTACTTCAGGCAGAGATATGAACCCTGCTCCTTATGATCTGAAAAGTCAGCTCATTGCCTTTCCAGCCTCTCTGCCCCCCGGGGTGGCACAGAATGGAAGTAAAAATACCTCACAGGTTCCATCAACTTTCTTTTCAGGACCCTTTTATGATTCAAAACCATTTTCCAAGCCTAGTTCTCTGACTCGGTTCCCTTCCTGCACCGCCCACTTCTGCTCCATGTCTTCCTTAGCCTGCTTTTGTTTGAAATTCCTGGAGGTTCTATCCTGAAGCGGGTGAGAGTGTGTTCTCCAATGATCTATGGCATCCCTCACCTTCCATTCTGCACCAGTGGAGGCCTCTTTGATGGACTCTCTCAGTCACCGGCTGCTTAATTCCTCACCCTGGATGACCTCCATTTGTGACCCAAACTCCACTTCTAGCAACAAAAGGAAACAAAGGGTTACTAGTTTAAAGAGGGATTTTCTTTGACTCTCTCAATACCAGAGACAGTGTTCAGTCCACGTGCAGTGGGGAAACCTAGGGGTCTTTTGTTCTTTGGTTTAATGTTTAACCTTTCCTTAATATCTCTTCCTTTAATGAGCTCTCCCGTCTTCCCTTTGATGTTTTTGCTTCCTTTCTTGAGAAGAGGAAGCCCAGCTTCTGCCACCCAATTCACCACCCCTTTTCAGCAGCTTTAGGCCACTGGCCTGAACAGCAGCTCCTTGCGATGTTGGCACCTCTTCAGTAATGTCCCCCTGAGACTGTCACCATTACGCTTGTCACCTTCCTGATTAACACCTTGAGCATGCCTCCCCATTTTTAAGCACTTGTGAGAGCTTTGTTCCAAGGAAAGAGTTACGCTTTTGTGAAATTTCTCCCCAAAGTATACTTCGCTGACCATCTTTCACCACATTTTCTGTAACAGCAAACGCTATTCATCCAATAGAAATTCAGATGAGAAAATCATATGAAACCTCCACAGTTAGGCACTTTGCGGGACTAACTAAATGATTTCCGACCATAAAGCATTACCTGGTACACTGAAGCAAAACTATGTAAAAACCCAAACCTTTGTTGAATGCTACTTGTTTTTTTTTTTTTTTCCACAAAGTGTTTTCACAGACATTATTTTATAACCCTGTGAAGGAGACAGGCCAGAAAAGAGAAGGAAACTAAGACTGTGAACAGTTGAGCGGCTTACCAAGTCCAAGGTTAAACTCCCCAAATCAGTTGTTAAACAACTGAAATATGGCAGTGCCAACTGATAGCACTTATGGCCTGCCAAGTCCCGAGTGCTGCCTCACTTAGTACCATGGCTTCTCCCCTGGGAACCTCCAATCCTTCCACCAAGCCTGGCACAGTGGGGTAGGCACATAACGTTTTGTCTAATAGCTAGTTCTGATTGCCAACATCCAGTGTGTGTTTGCTATTAAAGGTCCACCCCACTTCGAATCACCTGAAGTAACATTTTTAACTTCTTTGGGGACAAATAGGGAGAAGTCATATACACCATGTAAATTCCAGCAGAAAATGTGTATAAATGCAAACATGTGGTTAGGAATCTTCTAAGGAGAACTGTTTTTCCCTGCTTCCACCAAGAAGCAAGATTGAGATAAAAACCCATGCACAGCAGGACTTCTGTTGCGTGAGAGTTTTCCTTCCTTCTTTTTCGGTGTCTGCACTTTATGCATGATGAGCCTTGTTATCTCTCACTCAACATGAGCTCTCAGCCTTGTGTCTGATCGTCCAATAATATGTGGCCATTACGATTCATGATCTAGAAAGCCAATTATTGGAGTTGCCCTCAAATACATGCCAGAAGTAGCACTTGCTTACACATCTGGATTTGAACATTTTGGGCCACTGATCATTTCCTTTCCTTCACGACTAAAGCCATGCTTTTAATAAACTTTAATATTTTATCCAGAATTTTTCAGGTGTTTGATACTGAGAGGGTTTTCTCCGAATATGTGGTCCTCGGTAATGCCAGAAACAGAAGTCTTTGACCCATGACTTATTATTGTGTTCTTTATTGGCTGCCAGACATGCCATATACAAATCTCAAGGAAAAATGAACTTACAAAATTGGCATAGAAAAGTACAGACACATTTCATCACAGTGCATGGAAATGGATCCTGGGGGGTGCACGGAGGCACAGAAGGGAGTGAAGTTCTTGAAATGGCTATCATCTGGAAAAGATGATGTGACCATAAGCCAGACACATGGGTCCAAGCAAAAGCAAGTTTACACATTTATTAACTAAGGTTTTCTTTAGAAGGAGTAAGGACTTTTTAAAAAGTTAGAACAGCAGCTGTCATGGGAATTCTAGTAAAAGTACATTGCAGCCAGGGGGGACTTTGGTGGACTTCAAGCCAAAGCAGAGTGAGAACCACCAGTGTAGAGAAGAAAAAAAAAAATCGACTCATCTCATTTAGAAGAATGAGACAGCTTGATGTTTCACTTTTGTGCCAGGGAATACATGTTCCCTCTGGGGCCAAAAGAGAGACATTCCCTAAACTCCATCCACAGTCACCTTTCAGGCAGATTTATTCTCAGTTGAAGAGAAAAATCCAGTTCCAGCTGCAAGGTATTCTATTCTCCTGCCTGCTAAGAGATTTGTTTGTTAAGGCGGAATGTCATGCTCTTATAGTGGGAAATTTCCTAAAGAATAGAGTCAGGCAATGGTAGAGAGAAAGTACCTCAGTCAATAGGAAGATATGAAATATACTGGAAGAGTCAAACACTAAGAAACATCAGGAAGATAATTGCACTCCAAAATCCAGTGTAACACAAATACTGCATCTGGATATGACTGCGTTGCTACAGTCCTCTCAAACAAACAAACAAAGGCCCTTAAAGGTGACATAGCCGACTCTATGTGCATTTGGAAATACAAACTCAGCAATTCATTCATCCACAACTATTGATTGAGCCCCTAAAATGTGCCTGGCAATATTCAAACAAATTATTTAGTGAGCAAAATACAAAATACTACAGCTAATAAATAGTATGTTTTAATACAGGCCCTTTTGAGTACTTGTATTCATCCTCCACCACCACCTCTATTTTACCTCTGCCCGTTCTGGGATTTCCCAGAGCTTTTGCCCTTTCCTGTCTTGGATACATGTATGCCCTTATGGAATTTGTATCCAAGATAGTTTTGATGCGATCCTTCATTCTATATGTAACTGTATGGAAAAGAAAAGCTCCATCCAGCTCTCAGGGATTGGCCTTTGTGCCTGTGAGCTTGCATTCTCCCCAAAAAGATGATTCAGGATAATGATTCTGGCACATTATCTCATTAGGCCTCCTGATACTAAATGAAGAAGGCAGTTGAAAAATAACTCTCCATTTCACAAGAGAGAAATCTGGGGCATGCAGAGGTTAAATAACTTCTCTAAATCAAACAGCCAGCAATTGGGCCTGGGACAAGGACAGAGATCTTTAAAATTCACGTCACATTCTCCATCCCTTACATCGCACTGACTTTAGATTAAGTTTAAAGAATTCTGACAAAAACCAAGGATGTACAAAGAGGAAAATATAAACACTGAGCAGGATTGCTATTGCAGAATATGGCTAAAATTTGGAGACTAGCAACGCTTTCCCAAGGTTGCAAAACCCTTAATCATCCACTTAGAAACAAATATATTTTATCAAATTAATTGTTTTCTTTGATTAGGTAAAGCTGTAAGAGGATATTTTAAAATGTTTATACTCTGAATACTTCTTTTTCTACTAATGGCAGATGATATGCAAATACCCAAAACTTCCAGAAACTATTTCACAATATTATGTTGCTATCTGAGATTTTAAAACCCAAACTTGGGAAATAAAATGCATAAAGGAAAAAGCAGAGGGAAACACATTTGTAAATAACCTGGAAACATGAAGAAAAGAGATCAGGCCGAAACTGAATATCCCAGCTGTGTAAACACATTTAGATACTTTCCAAAAAATCTCTCAAATTGATGGTATTTGTAGGACCTTCCCACTGCCAAAATCATATACTTCACATTAATTCTTCTGTGATTCCACATCCTTTCCACACTGCATCAGTCTAAACTGTCTGGTTCAGATGGAGCCACTCAAATTCCATGAATGTTTTTGTTTAATCAAGTGAACACTGTAAACTGTTGTTCTTGGTCATACACTCTCCTCTTAAATAAAAATAAGGTTTTTGAAGATGAAAGATGGAGGTGCAGGTGCTAAATATTTGTGAATACTCCCATTACTCCCCAGACTTCTGAATTCCAAGTGGAGAAGTGAGACCTTCATTAGACTCATGGAAAAGTTCTAAATTCCACTTCGTGAAGGAGAAATTATTTTACATCAAAAAACAAAACAAAATGACTAGAATGGAAACATCACAGAAGAGTCTTTGAATACACTAAAAGTAACTAATAGTTCTAGCTGCATGTTTAAATTTATACTTCCAACTACATGAAATAAATGGTAAGGAGAACCCTGGTATTAGAGTAGGGGTTAATTTAAACTTTCATTGCAACCTTCATTATGATGATAGGAACACCTACTTTAATGAAATTTATGACAAAGCAAAATCACACCTGATTTCTAACAAAAGTAACCTCTCCAACACCTCTCCAACCCATCATCTCACTTTGGTCTACAGGAAAGTGCCAAATAGGTGCTAACTCAACAAATCCATTGAAAAATCTTATTTGAAAATTGCAAAAAAACTTTGTTTGGAACATTAATCAGTTGTTTTAGTATTTCACTACTGATGCTAAATACAGTTGAAGTAACAACAGTCTTGATTACCATAAATGCTATCAGTCGGAAGTCTTCATTTTACCTGTTTTAGACAGAAGATTTCCTAACTCATGATCCATTAGGCCCATCCTTGGTATATAAACAGATATACTTAATAAAAGTGGTCATTTTAACATACAATGCTAAGATTGTAGGATTTAACAAACAAAAACTTATGATGACTATTTAAATCTGAATTTCAGATAAATAGCAAATAATTTATTGGTGTATATTCCATTCAAATAGGAGCATGTGCACTGTATTTTTATATGACAAACTTGTTAAAAGCATCACAAAAAAAACAGTACTTACAGCTATAAAGGATGGGAATTTTGTACTGAATCTATTCATCTCAGAATTGCACTTTCTTAAGTTGATCAGAACTCAACTCATTTCCTTGTCATTTCAGGTCTAAGATCAAAGTAGAGCCTTGGATTATTAGATGAGTGAATTTGAGTTAAGTATAGTGAATACATTTATTAAATATAACTTTAAAATCAAAGATGAAAGATTTCTTCCAAATTGTTAAGTATGTAAAAATGGTGCTTTAAGGCTAATTTCAAGACTATTATCTTATAAAAAGAATAGTATTAATGAAATCTATTCATCTTCTGAAATACATCGAATTATGTATTAAATTTTTTAAAGAAAAGAGGACTAGAATTTTTGCAGTGTCATAGTATTGATTAAATAAAAGTATGAAATTTTTTGCCAGATCTAAGGGCAGATGGTTGCAAATTCTAGGATTTAGAATATGCATTATTAGTATATATAGTGATATAATAATTCATGCTGAGACATTTGGATTCATGCTATTTAAACATTTTCACTTAAAAAGTGTTATTATAAATTAGCTAAACAAAATGCTTTATATTGAACAAACATCCAAGAGTAGTTATCAAAATTATAAAATGTAATAGGCAAACAAAAGGTCAGAAATGCAAAATTTGGCAAACATAAATACTAGCAAAAGAAAAAAACCTGTTTTCTGGTTACTATCAACTCAAATGTATACTAGCAGGTGGGCTCTTGGACCCTTATCCTGTGGAAGCCTCACTCGGGTCATTATGAAATGCAGGTGGGCACTGTTCCCTTAGAGAATGGAAGGGGCAGCAGTTGACCAGAAGCTCTATTCCTCCAGTGGTCAAGGGTAATTACATGGACATTAAGTCCACCAGACCTGTGGGTTGTTCAACCATATGTGTGGGTTGGCTTTAAAATCAGGTTGTGGACCTTTTAGACACATATTTCCATATATTTCAAATTTAGATGATTTTTTATGCAATAATATGAGTTAGACTGAGTAGATGATTATTTAAAGACTTCCAATTATGATTCTACAGCAAATGCATAATTAGTGGCCTTAATCAGGGGAATAAAGAAAAATTTAATTGAGTGTTTTCCCCATTTATAAAACAATGAGCAAATTGATCTAGCAAATTTGAGCTCTTCTTTCTAATACTGGGAACTGGGAACACAGAATCTTAAATGACTCAAAGTAGAAAATATGTTTTCAAATCCAAGAAAATTACAGTTATAATATATCATAATAATTCTCAAATTCTGAAACTTTCTTATAGTCATAAGACATAATAGAACCTAAATCAAAGCTTGTGCCTTAAAAGATTACATTTTAACTCTGGTTTTAATAATTAAATGGTATTTGTCTGCATGTAGAGGGATGTCTATGTTTATCAGTGAGGTAAAATATAGTCAAGTATTGATACGGGAATAACATCCCTTTTCCATAATAGGATACTGACATAATGTCATAGTGGAAAAATTCCACCCATGATCTCATATGACAGGTCATAGTAAAAAATATAGTCACATTAAAATATTGCATAAAATTATCTTCAGTCTGTGTATAAGAGGTGTACAAAACATAGATGAATTTCATGGTTAAACTTGAGTCCTATGCCCAAGATATCTCACTAAGTGTATGCAAATATTCCAAAATCTGAAACACTTCTGGTCTTAAGCAATTCAGATAAGGATACTCAAACTTTAAGAACTTTTCTAATAAAAATAATGATGTTTATCACTGACCTTCTTAAAACATCATCCTAAAAAGAAAACAAGGCTAACATTACTGAGTACTTACAATCTGCCAAGCATTTACAATACACGGCCACTCCTCACAAACAGCTAAAACAGTAAAATGTTTGTACCACAGGAATCAATGATATTCACATTACAGCAACCCATACATAAAGGGAATTAATGTCTCTGTGGTCACATTTGACAGTTGGAAGAAGAGAGGTATTGGGTGAGTGCTGTCCCCTTCCATTCCTCAGGGCTATGGTTTCATAAAACTCCTATAAACAACAATAAGTGTTGGTGAGAATGTGGGGGAAAAGGCACACTCATACACTGCTGGTGAGACTGCAAATTGGTACGGCCAATATAGAAAACAGTATAGAGATTCCTTGGAAAACTTGGAATTTGACCCACCTATTCCTCTCTTCGGTCTCTATCTAAAGGACTTAAAAACAACATACTACAGGGACACAGCCACATCAATGTTTATAGCAGCACAATTCACAATAGCTGCACTGTGGAACCAACCCAGATACCCTTCAGTAGATGAATGGATTAAAAATATATGGCATATATATATACAATGAAATGTTACTCAGCAATAAAAGAATAAAATCATAGCATTCACAGGTAAATGGATGCAGTTGGAGAAAATAATGCTAAGTGAAGTTAGCCAATCCCAAAAAAACAAATATGGCAAATGTTTTCTTTGATATAAGGTGACTGATTTATAGTGGGGTAAGGAGAGGGAGCATGAGAGGAATAGACAAACTCTAGATAGAGCAGAGGGGTGGGAGGGAAAGGGACAGGCAGGGATTAGCAAGGATGGTGGAATGTGATGGACATCATTATCCAAAGTACATGTATAAAGACATCAATTGGTGTGAACATACCTTATATACAGAGATGAAAAATTGTGTTCTATATGTGTAGTAGGAATTGTGATGCATTCTGCTGTCATGTATTTAAAAAATAAAAGCAATTTAAAAAAAAGGCTCCAGTGAAGGCCCCATGGGATTAAGCCCTTCCTGGGGCCACTAGATAACACATGCATGAATTGACTTTCACTCTTTTCTTATCTCATTCCTTTGCTCCTTAATTATTTCCATGAGATCATACTCTCAAATAAACAAGAGCCTTTGTCTCAAGTATGCTTTGGGGTAATCCGGGCTTGAATAAGAGATGAAAAAACATGGCCAAGGATACTGAGCAGTCGCATGGCTGAACCTGTGTTGGAACTACCTGACTGCAAGAGACTGAGTGAGTGCCACTTTAAAACCATGTTGTTTAGGTTCCTAAACGAGAGCATCTGGATTTCCAACACCTCCTACATCATCTGCAAATTCTCCTAAGGAATATGTCAATCCTGTGTTAGACACTTATGCACACCAACCCTAACATCACCTGTGCATAGGACAAGGCATTTCATGTCTTCAGCTAAACAGGAAGGCCTCTCCCATAGACCCAGCTCTACCTCCTACCTCTAGTACCAAGTTGTCTTTTGAATATAAGTGATAATGAGCAACTTATGAATTCTGCATTTTAACATTGTTCAATTGTATACTGAATTTTCCTCCTCCCACATTATTATATATTTGCATACATATTATATTTCATATTCTAAAATGTAATTTTATTTATACATATGACATATTATGATTATACATATAATACAACATATTATCCTAAAACTTGGTGGTTTAGCACAATATATATGTATTGGCTCACAAAGATTCTGTGGATCAGAAATCCAGGGATCATTTAGTGGGTGCTTTATTTCAGATTCTCACCAGAGGTTGCAGTCAGATGTCATCGGGGGCTTCAGTCCTCGGAAGTCTTGACTAGGGCTGGAGGCTCCATTTCCAGGTGGACTCACTCACTTAGCTGGAAACTGATGGCTGGCTCCTGTCAGAGGGCTTCCATTCCCTACCACACAGACCTGTGTCCATCAGGATGCTGGACTATTTCAGTAGCCTGGAAGCTGGCTTTCCCAAGGAGAAAGGGCAAGCTGAGGGAGCACAAGACAGAAGCCATTGTCTTTTTCATAACCTGTTCTCAGGAGTCACAGAGTCATCTCCACAAGGGACTATTGGTTGTGGCTCAGCCCTACTCACTGTGAGAGGAAATGACACAAGAATATACATACCAGGAGATAAGGTTCACTAGTGGCCATATTGCATGTTGGTCCCCCAATAAGGAATTCAAATGTATTCTGAGTGGGATAGGGAGTTGCCAGAAGGTTTCAGGCCTAGCATTAATATAATTCAAGTTTTACAAGGACGACTGTGGTAACTGGGTTGAGAATGGACAGTAGCGAAGCAAAGGTGGAACCCTGGAGGTCAGTTAGGAGGCTATTATAATAATATCAGCAAGAACGCAGAGTAGATGGGGGCAGGGGTTAGGAGGTTGTAAGTAAAATATGCTCAGATTTGGAACTGGAGGTGTTTTGAAGACAGATCTGACAGGAATTGTTGATGAATTTTATGTGGGCTGTAAAAAAAGTGTAGTCAAAGATGAACTAACACTTTTAACCTGAGCAACCAGAAATATGTTTATCACACAGAAATATTTATGGGTTCTTCAGAAAGTACAGAGATGGGCAAAGTACCCAGTCTGAGGAAGTCAGAAAAGTTCTCCAGGGGGAGATAAGTCAGAATTCAATGGATAAATCAGATCTAGCCAAGGTAAGAGAAGAGAGAAGAGAGCTGGCTACAAAAGAACAGCATGAATAATAGCAGAGAAGCCAAAACTACATGGAGCGTGTACAAAGATGAAGTAAGCCTGCTTCAGGGGTACTCGGTGGGAAGAAATTTCAATATGATATATATCTTTCCTATTTGTTCAGTTAAAAATATTTATTTCATACATGCTTTGTGTCGGGTGCGGTGCTAGCTGCAGAAGATACAGTGACAAACAGTTATATTATTTCTGAAAAGGATTTGATAGTAGAGAGAAATGAGGTGATGAGCCCCAATTTCAAAAAAAAAAAAACAGATTCAAAGGTTTTCTCTTTTTGTTGTTGTTTTTTGTTTTTTAGAAAGGAATATATAGATGTTGTCAGGGGTAGTCCCAGCATTCATTAAAAAAAAAAAAAAAAAAAAAAAAACAGAAATGTGGATAGAACTGGTCTCAGAAAGGTTTCTGCCTAGCCAGAACACCATCTGTGCTTATATGGCATCAGTATATGTGTGCAGATGACCTGGGAGAAGGATGACTGACATTATGGAGAGCCTAAATAACCTACAAGATCATGGTACAGCTACCATTGAATGGTTTCCAACTTGCACAATGGGGTAGATATTGATATCATTCAGAGCAACAGTATACTTGGAAGCTGCCCAGCTTGGGGTTAGTGGAAGACCATGAGTTAGATTTGGCACAGAGGACAGGTCAACAAATAGCCCTTTAATCTTTTGTAAATAGTTACTAGTTAAATAAAAAGAACATATGCTTTTTTATAGCCTTATATTTAAAAAAACACTCAATACTTGGCAAAATAACACTACGTGGTACCACTATTTGCACAAATACACTCTTTTTCTCTGTCTTGTCCGTATTTAACCCAATGCTACTGACCTTTTTCACTGAAGAATATTCTTCTCATATATTGGATGATAGTGTAGACTTACACTGAGTTCACTCACAGCTTGCTCCATCATTGCTGGGTGTGTTAGAAGGATGATATACTAGATAAAATCCAGGGTTGTGGTCAGAATATAGTTAACTTGAGCGTCGCTAAAATTTTGAACCATTCATTTTCTTGTCACTCATTATTACTGATCTGTAGACCCTGAGGGTTGTTGTCTCCTTTAGGATATGCAAATTTGCTTATTTAAAGCAAAACTCTAGCATAGAATAATATAATTTTGGCATGAAAAAAAATAATGTTTGTGATCAAAAGAAATCATGTGCTATATTCTTCTACCTGTAGAAGAAGATAGTTCTCAGATCCTGGAGACTCTTTCATTCCTGGTGTCCAATATTAAGGGCATAGTGTTATAACATTAGCATGGCCTGGGAAATTAAGATGTTTTGCATAAGGAAATGAAGGAGGAAAGAAATGCCAGTGGGATAGGAGACCTAGAACTTTGGATGCAAAGGAGGCCAAAGCCATGACTTTGAGAGAAAAAGAGAGAAGACAATATTAAAATGAATGCTGTATGCTAGGTAGTATAAAAGCATCCAGTTCTTTTTAACAAATTTTTCAGTAACAGCTCTAACACTAGTGCCTTGTGGAATCAAAACTTTTTGAGGGAATAAAGTGTTAGGTCCTGCTTCAAGCAAGACTTGCATAGGCAATGACAGCCCTGAGGCTTCCCCAGAGCTCATTCCACATCTTAGTTCATCTCTTACTTTCCACAGAAAACCTTTTCCTGTTTTCCAGTCCCTCTGCTCAGAACTTGGATTCCTTTAGCCTTGTTTTTTCTCCTGAATTTTTGACTCTGGTTGCCCGAACTCTGTTTCTCCCCTGTCTCTCTCCTACTTGAGGATGTTAAAGCCCTTCTTTACTCTTTATCTAACTCCTGGGTATTCCTGTTCCCTGCTTCTAAAATATCCACTCAGCTCTCACCTACTCCTTGTACTAAGGAGGATGCTTGCAATTCAAGCATCCTCCTTAGTACAAGTATGGCTTCCTGGTTCTTTGTGATCAGCAAGCCTGTTCCTCTCTCTAGCCTAGAAGCAGATCTAGCCAAATTTATTGGGTTTTCAGTTGAGCATTGTGGTAAATAATCTGTAAGCATTCTGTCACTTAATTTTTAAAATAAATTCAGATGGTAATTTTGGTACTATTTATGCATAGGAAAATAAATCCCAGAGTGGTGAAGTAATTTACCCAAAGCTACAAAAGCAGTACTCCAACCCAGGCATGCTGGTGCTAGGCTATGATTAACCACCATTGTATACTGATCCACATTGAGCCATCTTTAAGATTTAAAATTTTCACAAATATTTATATTTCATTACAACATAAAATGCAAAATAATGCTTATGTTTTGGTTTAATAGGGTACCAGAAATTGTACAAAAAAAGTTTGCAGACAGGCTATCATAAAAGAATTTCTTGATAAATTGAAAAATAAGCTTACATATTGTTTTTCTGAGGAAATCCAGAAGCTAAAACTGAACCACATGGGTAAAATGTAAAAAGTCAAAAACAGACATTCATAATTCAGGTTGTCAGCTTTCAAAAATTTCATCTTAGACTGAGTTTTGTAAACTGTACCATGATGTCTTCCAAGAGCATAAAAAGTTTTGATGATCAGGGGAAAAAGTGAAACAAAATTGAGTATAGTCAGCAGAAGAAGGAAAAGTAAGATCAGAAAAAAAGAGGAGGAGGGAGGAGTTTATCTAGAAGCTTTTAAGTTCAGGGTAGCCGGGGGAAAGTGGCTGTGGAAACATTATTAATAGTGACAAATTGACATCATTGATTATGAAATTAATGGAAGTAGGAAGAGCCTGTCTCTGAGCTTTTATCCAAAGATTTCAAATGTTTTAAAAGAGTCCCATGGTCAATTCTTTCAAAAGAGACTGATAAATTGAACATAATAAAAGCACAGATCAAGACCCTGTCAGCCAACATTCTGGGATCATTATGTTCTCCCCGAAGGATGGCCTCTCCTCCGTGATAGAAGCCTAAAAGCTGACAGCCACAAAATATTACACTGCTTCTGATGATCCCGAGGATGATGCCGCTCGGCTCCCAGCCTACCTTCCCAGTGATTTCCTGTGCAAACAGAAAGTTAGCTTGGCAATAAATAACCTGTTTGCCCATAGTCAGGGAGGACTATTTGACAACCAGATGAATAGAGACTATTTTGAAAATAGAGGAAAAATTACCCTTCACCAAAAAAAAAAAAAAAAAAAAAAAAAAAAACCCGCTGATAAATGAGATGCTCTCACTTGGTCTCAGTTAACCATTTAAAAAGTAGGAATGGCTGGGATAGATCAGTTGGTGGCTAGACATAATCTCTAAACCATCTGTAGTGTCAGGCTCTGAAAAATCCATGAGGCACGACAAAGCAAAAGATAAAGAAGGGTGTGTGGTATGAATGGCTAGCATTACCTGGGCTCGGGTTTATATATTGGGATGGTATGATTTCTCTTGGTTTTAAAGAGAAAAACTTAAAACTACTTGGTTAAATCTCAAAAAGGAGGCAGTTTTTCTTTAGAGCAAGTTAAATCCTCAGCTGCACATGATAAAGAAAGCAACACAAAACTTGAAATCCAGGTAAACCCACGATTGCTCATTATTAGATTAATCTTGAAAGAGAGTCCTCAGGCCATCCAGCCTGGAGGAATAAGGTGGTTTGAGAAACACTAAGTTTAGAGGGAACTCTTTGAGGGAAGGAGACAATTTACTTTAGAAGCCTGGAAGTCTATGGTTCTGAAGCTGAACGATGAACACTTCAAGAATAAATAAATAAAATTTTTAAAAAATCGTTTAGAAAAATTCTAATTCAGCTTTCATGTTGGAAGACTCTACAATGGAATCTACCATGGGCATATCAGTAGTGATTCTCAATAACTATGATCACACCTATCCTGGTATCTCTCAGACACCAATGGATCCAGCTTCACAACTTTATGAATGTATCTGAAAAACATGACCTGACACAGAAAAGTGCTTCACTCAACAGTATGTGGGTAGCCATGTACTCCAGAATGCTTTTAAGGAATCTTCATAACACTCACTCCTGGAGAGATAGAAAATATGAGTGCATGTTTAATTAAGGGACATAATGACTCTAACCTCACAAGAAAGAATTTTGTAATGAGGCACTGATAAATAAAATTAAAACTCTCTTAACAAAGATGATGAGAAACATTGTGAAAAGTACAAGGTGAGAAAATGTGGATTATTTAAAATTCTACCCCTACCCCTCACACCCAAATGTGCTATTCAAGATAAATGGAAAGCAAAAATCTAAGCCCTTGGGCAAAGGGAATGGAAAGAAAACGTTAGAGACTCTGACCACTATTGACAAGACTATAAATTGGAGTAGACTTCCTGGAGGGCAGTTTGGCAGTAGCATTGAAATTTTTAAATATGCGTATTCCTTGACTCAGTAATTCTACTTCCAGGATTCTAACCTTGAGAAATGGTTACAGGTGTGCATAGAGGCACCGGGCCACATTTATTATGTGTTGTTCTTTGAGCAGAAAAATTGGACTCAACTACATCTCTATAAATAGGGTCATAGTTACCTAGTATTAAATTCTTATGAGAGGATACTATGTTATGCAAAGATTTAAATAAGAGCTGTGTGTTTTTTATTTGATTACCTTCAAGGCATACTAAATGTAAAAGGAAATGCAATATATAACATAAACATATTACATATATATAATATGATTAGAGTACGTATTTCACTTACGTGTGTATTGCAACATGTTAATCCACTTACAATGGTATATGAAGTTTGTTGTTAGTGGTCCCTCCTCAAAAGTAAGATGAATTTTGAAAAGAGAAAAGAAATTTATTTTTCTTTAATTATATAAATGTCTAAACCAGATGCAGGGTGACGCATGCCTGTAATCCCAGTGGCTTGGGAGGCTCAGGCAGGAGGACTGTAAATTCAAAGTTAGCCTTAGCAACTTGGTGAGGTTTACCTAAACAACTTGGTGTGATCTGCCTCCAAAAAAAAGGTGGGGGCTGGGGATGTGGGATGTGCCTCAGTGGTTAAGAGTCCCTGGTTTCAATCTGGTGCCCCCCAAAAGAAGTTTATATTATTTAAATATTTTAAGACAATAGTGTATAAGTATTAAAAGTCAAACACTGTTAAAAATTAAATGTTATTGAAAGGGAACACAATCAACTGAGGATCATCCAGGCTGTGCACCATGGTAAGCTGCATCAGAAGCCCAGCGGGCAGCATCAAGCTCCGCACAGCCCAGTGCTTTGCGTGGTCTTGACCCTGGAACCAACTATAACAGAACAGTCTCTTCTTGAACACAGCTAAGTTTTGTGGCAGAGAAAAAGAATGCGGGGGACCATGCTCCATTCTCCCATAATTCACTGACCAGGGCCAATCACATGGCTGTACGGAGTCCAAAGGGCAGAGATGCCCATCATATCATGTTTGGAACCACCTTTTCTTCTTTCTTTTTCTATTTCTTAAATATGTGTAAAACTGAACTCACATACCAGTACTGCATACTCGCCCAAACACCTCTGGTTTGTTTCTCCACCTCCTATCCCTCTTTCCATCCTTCCTTCATTTCTCTCTCACTCTTCTTTCCCTCTCAGTCTCTCTCTGTTATTTCAGTTAAAGCCGGCAAAATAAAAGACAACTAAACTTAAATATATATATATATATATTTGCTTCAGTTTACCATGATACACAGCCTAGTAGGTCCTCAGTCAATCTTCTCTTTTTTAAGAATATAATTTTAAAAAATGTTTCACTTTTAATGTTTGTACACTATTATCTTAGAATATTTAAATAACATAGACATTTATGCAATTAAAGAAAAACGAACTTTTTTTTTACTCCTCTGTGCAAAACTCATCTTCCTTTCCATTCAACCTCAAATTTCACTCTAACTTTCGAGCTCTGCTTCACCCCTGAAGCATTTCCCTCCATACGATTGTCTCCAGACCAACTTTACTGTCCCCACTATTATTTCTCTAATGAATACATGTTCTACTTCCCTTCCGGAATTATCTTTCTGGAACGTTAATCTAGTCATCAATCTCTAACATTCTTTGAGTGATACATCCCGAGCTTGTGAAGCAGATGTTCAAGGCTGATTGTGATCTGACTCACACCCACCATGCTTCTGTCCTCTTTGGTGGTTATTGCCTGGGACTTCATATGGCAGGAAGATTTATTCTTTTACTATATTCACAGACATTGAGGAAAATCACCATAACAGATTGACATTTTTGGTAACCAAAAACCCTGAAGTTGCTACTTTTTTTTCCTGTTTTCTAATATATTTCTTTCATTTTCACCAGCACACAAAAGGGATGAAATAAATAACAGAAGAAAAACTTCATATTTCATATATCCATCTCAGGTCTGGAATGTATGAAGCTTTCAAATGAAGTATTTTTTTTTTCTGCCAGGCACGGTGGCACATGCCTATAATCCCAGTGACTCAGGAGGCTGAGGCAGGAGGATCAAGAGTTCAAAGCCATCCTCAGCAAAAACAAGGCACTAAGCAACTCAGTGAGACCCTGTCTCTAAAAATGATACAAAATAGGGCTGGGGATGTGGCTTAGTGGCCGAGTGTCCCTGAGTTCAATTTCTAGTACAAACAACAACAAAAATTTCCCACTTGATTTTGACTGATAAAGTACTTTTTCACACTGTTTGGATATTAATATATGGCTTACCAGTATCTTAAGAAATGTATTTTTTAATTGTATTTTATCTGCCTGGACTCATCTACCTCCATTTGAACTTCAGAATTCATTGTAAGTACTTAATAATAGTTGTTGAATTGGGATCTAAAATCAATTTCATGAGCCCTAAAACCAAGGAGGTAAGTAAGGCTGAAACATCAAAACATCCAGGTGTGATAATAGAGGAATGAATTTGTGAAATTTATATTCAACTCTCAATTATTTAGTAATTACCTGTTATTTGATTGAGAATTCAAATAATCAGGAGATGGTTATACTTTCCATATCAACATACATTAGTCTGAAAAGACACACATATCTGTCTCAAAGACCTGAAAAAATGGGTGATCACTTCCTAAACTGATTCTGTTCAGACATCATAGATGTGTAGGGAAATAAAAATTCCATAATGAAACAACGTTGATAAATGCTACACACTTTTGTAAACTGCACATTGTTATATCTAAAGCCTTTGAGGAGTTCTACAGAGAAGGAAGCTGTTGAACTCTGCTTAACTTAATATTTTCAAGCTTATCTATGATATATATACATTTATATATGTATATATATATGTGTATACAATCACACATATATATGATTAATCATATAAATATATAGAATTAGATGATAGAAATAATATAATATATAGTGAGAATATTATGTAAATAAACATAATATAAAGAATATCATGCAAACATCTCATTAGATGGTAATAGAAACATCATAGTATTTCTAGTATCACTTAATGAATTATAAGCATTCCATTAAGAAAACAAAGTTTGGAATAATTCAATTTTAAGTTCATAATTTTATTTTTCATTTCTTAACTATGCCTTAGCAACTTTACCCCAGAATGAACATTTAAATGACAGCAAATGCTTAAATATTTGACAGAAAATTGGTATACAATAATTTCCTTTAGATGTTTCTCTTTACATTTTAATGCACTTTTTCTTTATCCAGGCTGGAGTCTTGTCCCTCTTCTCAATTCTTCCTTTTTTTTCTGTGCATTTAGAATTAGGACATCTCTTTCTTTCTTTCTCTCTCTCTTTCTTTCTTTCTTTCTTTCTTTCTTTTTCAGACACTCTGTGGCAAGGGAAACTTCTTCACACTAGGTTTTGTATACTTTGCAATTTTCAAAATTTTTAAATATATTTTAAGCAACCTCTCAAGCAGACTGTTAGAGATAGTTCTGTCTTTGTTGTTGTTATTTTGTTTAATGTTATATTGTGTTACTAGCCAAAAAAAGATCATGCATCTTGCAGAATGCTGGTCAAAGTGGCCAGAGGGAAAGCCACATCTACACAGCAGTAGAGCCAAGCTCAGAGCTCCCTTAAGTTATTCATGTCTTACTGATGGACAAGCGGGTTTCCCTCAGGATCAGATAAACAGCCAGTTCCCTCCCAGTAGTAGTAATTTCCTTTCCTCCTCAGCTTTCCCCTTTGACTACAGAGAAGTGATTCTTTCCCCCTCTTCCTCCATCAGGGGAAGAGAAGTCATCTGGCTGGTGAGAGCCTGATACCCATTGGACTAAGTCCCAGCATGATTTACTTTTCCTCAGACACAGGAGGCAGGATTAGCTTTCTGTCTCCAGGACCATGTCTTATATTTCCGTCCCCCATGGGTAAGCCAGTATTTCTCAAACTTCGATGTACACCAGATATTTGGAAGATTTGGCAAAACAGCTTCCTGCACCCCATTCACAGAATTTCTGACTCAGCAGTTGAGGATAGAGTTCAGTTATTTGCATTTCTAACAGGTTCCTATATAATATTGATGCTGTAGTCCCTGGACTACACTTAAGAACCACTGCATTAGACAAAATGGAAACAGCCTTTCTTCTCACGGATTGTGCAGGTCTCCGCCATCTCTGTTCTTTCATCAACTCCCCGAGGTGGGCAGGAACTCAAGTCAATCTCTTACTGTATAAGTGACTTTTAATCCGAAAGGAAATCCACAGCCCCATTTCTTTGTTAGCCTAAGTCATTATCTTCCCACAGTAAACTTTGTGCTTTGGATTATAAAATTGCTGCTTTTCAACATTTGACTTATTGTAACTTTTTTTTTTTCTCCTTAGTTAAAACTTACAGGGGAAGTGGAGCAAGTGATGAGATTGTCCTTGAGATCTGCTCCTGGCCTCATTTCTGTTTGTTCCCTTTTGAAGCAACAAATAATCACCTGCCCAGCAAACTCATGTCCAGTGGATACATGTCATGATTTAAAAAAAAAAAATGAATAAAAATCTGTAGTTTGCAAGGAATTAAAGTTTTTTCCTAATAGAAAGTTTTTATATCAATGTAAGATATCCAATGTTTGTTTTTCTACAAAATAGAGCTCTGTGAAGTTTTTTTTTTTTGTACATTAGGAAGTAGCAGGTGTTTTCGTATCCATCCATCATTTATAGTTCACTGCCTTGAATCCCTGACACCAGAATGCACATTAATCACAGAATTTAATATAAGGAAAAGTTTTGTAAGTTTCCTGGTCTCTAAGCACAATAATCATATTTTTCCTACTATGTTAAAAAATAGAGATGACAATCTAGCACAAACAAAAGGATAAAGCAAAGTCCATTATATTTGCTGCAAGAGTGTGGTATATCATAAATAATACAAACATAGTAATTAATTCTGTTAAATATAGTTATCATTTTCTTATAGGGTAAATTTAACTGGAAGACTGTTACAGACTTTGCTAAAACTGAAATGGATATAGTAAAATTTTTTTAGAGACAGATGTTTATTACAGTATTATGTCTACAGGTTAAAAAAAATACAATGACAATTTGCAATGACTGGCTAGATCAATTAAATCAATGATAGTGCCTCTACCTACATGGCAGAATATTAGAATGTCACTAGAATCAAGCTCTTAAAGAATACTGAATTATGAAACGGTCACTGTTGCAATAGAAGGGAATTATTCTGGGTTCCTTATTTAAGGCTTCCTCTGGGATTACTGACTCTTCCATCTCTCTAGCCTGGGTATTGCTTTGTACCATTATAGATACCCAAGTTTAATTTTCCCCCTTGTGTCTTAGGTTTTCACTTTTGCCTCGGTAAAGTGAGATCTCAATAATATGGGAGTAAATTTGGGATAGGAAAAGCACTGTAATGTGAAAATGTCTCTAAGTCTTAATCCTTCACCATTTACAGCCAGATGCTGAGAATTCCTACAATGCCAAGAGCTCAGGCTAAACACCAAACTATATTCAAGATTGGAGTAAAATAAAACAGCAATCATATTGCTCTATCTTTAAATTTTTGGTATTTTTGTCTAGTGGTTTTAGCTTTAGTTTTTAAAAAAAACTGCATTAAAATATAATTAATCACAATCACAGTGACACCTGTGGCCCCTTAAATGTCAACTGTGGTAAATGCCCTACTCACTTCACATGAGTCAAGGCCCAAATGATGCAGATGTGACTTACTTTGTCAGAAGATGAGGATAGTAAGGAGATGTGCTATTCTTTTTGCTACAAAACTCTCTCCTCTAATCTTTTCCATATTAATAATAAGTAATTATCAACATTTTTAATATTTGAGAAAACTGAATATTTCCAATCTTCATCATCTATTTTCAATTACTGTTAGCAATGTCACATTTACTTTTATCTATCTAAAATAGTTCTTTAAATTTAACCATTTCAAACGATATTATACTTTTGCACAGATTTCCTAAAAACACATTCTTTTACCTAGCCAATCTAAGAAAATTTACAGTAATTCCTTATATGGCAGTTCCCAAACTAATGTCAAGGTACCCAGGGGTCTGTAGCTGACATATTTTATTTTTCTAGGAAAACAGCCATATTTGACACCTATCAGATGCTGTGTGAACCCCTAGCTCAACAGAGTTTACAGATCCAGTATTAGATTCCTTTTGATCATGCCATATCAAAACTGAGTTTGGGGTGATTTCTTTGATAAAAAGCATGCATCTTACAAAATCAATTTGGAACAAGATATAAGAATGTTGGCGTCCAATCTGATTTCAAGATTTGAGAAGCTATGCATTACTTAGCATGTGCATACATCTCATTAATAAGTTATTGAAGGATGAAATACAAATATTTTTGTCAACTTGTTAACCTTGAAATACTTTAAAATTTTTAAGATATAAATACTAAATGTTCAGTGAAAATTTTAATACATGCAACTGGCATATTTCTGTCCCAAGATGCTGATACAGATGGGGAAAACCTGGTGGCAGGAAGAGAGTGAGCCACCCCATGCCCAGTGCCACCACACTTGCAGAACTCACCCAGTGGGAATACTCCATCTCTGAGAGCCTTAGAGGACCCCTAACCAGCTGCTCTTGGCAGAAATCACCAGCACTGTGACCCCGCGCAGGTCTCTGGGCCTCAGCATTCAAGCAGGATGCCCTGTGTTGGAACAGGACCCACAGCCTGAAGTTCTAGCCCATGCAAGACTCGGGGAGCACCTTAGCAGAATCACCTATCAACACATCTGCAGATCTCCAAGACTTCGCTCTGCTCCTAAGCAAGACACTCAGCTGCTACCTACCCATAGCACAATGCCATTGCCCAGCTCCCTCCACCTCACCAGGCTCCCCCCACCTCACCAGGCTCCTCCACCTCACCAGACACCTCAGTGCTGAAAGCAGACCGCTGCCATCTTGGTTCAACATTCTCGCCATATTAGCTGGGGGCAGTTGCCACGTTGGCTCTCCAGCGGCCAGGTACCAGGTTTCCAACTTACCTTCTCCCCAGCAGTGGTATCCCAATACAGTAGCTGCCCAACACAGGTGTGCGGTGTGACCAGGGAACCGCCCACGAGAGCCCAGGGGTGAGAGTTTCCTCAATTGGGAACTGCTAGGGAAGAGAGAGACGGGCCTAAAGTCTGGAGCCTAACAGAGAGACCAGAACCTTGGAAACCTCCAGGCAAGAGAGGTGATAGTACCGGGCACTTAAGTGATACGAGCTGTCTCAAAAAGAGACCCATGAGGTGCAATCTTTGTTCAAGGACTGGCGGTTGCCACTCCCCACATCCAGGAGCCATGCACCAGGACCAGTCTTCCCACCCTGGTTACCTCCACCATCCAGAGGGCAGAGACACCAGCTTACAACAGATGACCCTACCTATTGGATGAGAAGAGAAGCAGGAAACATACGGATCTTAAACCTAGCTACAACCCTGGCTTCTTAATTCGACTGTTTTGTTTGTTTTTTCTCATCTACCCCTCTATCTTCTGGCCCTCACATCCCCAACGTATCTGAAACCAAGAACTTTGCATGAAATAGGACTTTAAAGACTGAGTCATTTGACTAATATAATATAGAGGTGTTGTATATGCCCTTTTTTTCTTTTCCTTTTTATTCCTTCATTTTTCTTTCCCCCTCCAAATTTCACTGTTTTAACATCTGTATTTTTCTAAATACATATGTGTTGTTTTATGTACTCTACTGTCATCCCTCATACTTACCTACACTAAATTACTTCCTTCTTTTGCTACTAAGCCTCTTCATTAGATTTCCTCTTCACACATGCTAAGTTATATTAACTCTATATCCTCACATTGCTACCGCCTCAGCATATCGTCCTAAGTCCCACCCCCAGCTTATTGTCCACGGTAGAAACTGCAAACCTTTTCACAAAACTACTGATTGTATTTTAGATAATAATTGAATCCAACATTTCTGTACATTGAGGCTAAACTGTAAACGTCTTAATAACAACAAATTGTTCATAGGTGGTATATTGTTGATATTGGGATCTGTTAACATTGTCCTTCCCCACAAAGGAGAGGTCTTGGAACCCTACAAGAGCACTACAAAACTATAGGGTAAAAACAATAACAATCTAGACCCACAGGGCTGGAAAGGGAGACACACGAGCAACATGAAAAGACAAGGGAAGAAAGTGTCCCCCCCCAAATGAAGACATCACATCATTAGAATCATTGGCAGCCACAGCAGAATAAATGACAGAGAAGGAGTTTAGGATGTACATGGTTAAAATGTTCTGTGAGCTCAATGAAGATATAAGAGAGCAAATACAGACAGTGAAAGATCCCTTTGACAAGGAGCTACATAAACAAATACAGGCAGCAAAAGATCCCCTCAATAGGGAGATAGAGGTGCTAAAAACCCAAAACCAAAAAACAGAAATCCTTGCAATGAAAGAAATAATAAACCAAATTAAAAGCTCAGATGAAAGGATCACCAACAGAGTAGACTACTTGGAAGACAGGACATCAGACAATGAAGACAAAATATATAATCTTGAAAAGAACATAGACCACACCGTGATAATGGTAAGAAACCATGAGCAGAACATTCAGGAAATATGGGATAGCATAAAAAGACCAAATTTAAGAGTTATTGATATAGAGGAAGGCATAGAGGTCCAAACCAAAGGAATGAACAATCTATTCAATGAAATAATATCAGAAAACTTTCCAAACATGAAGAATGAATTGGGAATCCAAATTTAAGAAGCCTACAGGATGCTGAGTGTACAAAATCACAACAGATGGAAGGATCTACCTTGCTCTTAGATAGGCAGAATTAATATTATCAAAATGACCATATTACCAAAAGCACTATACAGATTTAATGCAGTTCTGATCAAAATCCCTATGGCATTCCTCATAGAGTTAGAAAAAGCAATCATGAAATTCATCTGGAAAAATACGAGACCCAGAAAAGCTAAAGCAATCCTTAGCTGGAAGAGTGAAGCAGGTAGCATCACTATACCATTATTTAAACTATACTGCAGAGCAATAGTAATAAAAACAGCATGATATTGGTACCAAAACAGACTGGTAGTCCAATGGATGAGTAGAGGACATAGATACTAACCCACAGAATTACAATTATCTTATATTAGACAAATGCACCAAAAACATGCATTGGAGAAAAGATAGCCTCTTCAACAAATGGTGCTGGGAAAACTGGAAATCCATATGCAACAAAATGAAATTAAACCCCTATCTCTCACCATGAACAAAACTCAAAGTGGATCAAGGACCTAGGAATTAAACCAGAGACTCTTCGTCTAATAGAAGAAAAAGTAGGCGCTAATCTTCATCATGTGGGATTAGGCCCCAACTTCCTTAATAAGACTCCTATAGTGCAAGAATTAAAACCAAGAATCAATAAATGGGATGAACTCAAACTAAAAAGTTACTTCTCAGCAAAAGAAACAATCTGTGACATGAATAGAGAGCCTACAGTTTGGGAGAAAATTTTTATCCCTCACACATCAGATAGAGCTCTAATCTCTAGGGTATATAAAGAACATAAAGAACTCAAAAAGCTAAACACACACACAAAAAAAAAAAAAAAAAACAAATAACCCAATCAATAAATGGGCCAAGGAATGAACAGACACTTCTCAGAAGAGGATATTCAATCAATCAACAAATATATGAAAAAATGTTCATCATCTCTAGCAATTAGAGAAATGCAAATTAAAACTACTCTAGAAATAACATCTCTCTCCAGTCAGAATGGCAACTATTATAAAGACAAACAACAATAAGCGCAGGTTAGGTTGTGGGGAAAAAGGCACACTCATACATTGCTGGTGGGACTGCAAATTGATGCAGCCAATATGGAAAGCAGTATGGAGATTCCTTGGAAAACTTCGAATGGAACAACCATTTGACCAGCTATCCCTCTCCTCGGTCTATATCCAAAGGACTTAAAAACAGCCTACTACAAGAACACAACCACATCAATGTTTATAGCAGCACAATTCACAATAGGTAAACTGTGGAACCAACCTAGATGTCCTTCAGTAGATGAATGAATTTTAAAATGTGGCATCTATACACAATGGAATATTACTCAGCAATAAAAGAGAATAAAATCATGGCATTCGAAGGTAAATGGATGCAGTTGGAGAAAATAATACTAAGTTAGCCAATCCCCCCAAAAAAATAGAAAATATTTTATCTGATATAAGGTGACTGACTCATAGTGGGGTAGGGAAAAGGAGCATGGGAGGAATAGACAAACTCTAGATAGGGCAGAGGGGTGGGAGTGCAAGGGAGTGGGCAGGGGGTTAGCAATGATGGTGGAATGTGATGGACATCATTATCCAAAGTACATGTATGAAGACATCAATTGGTATGAACATACTTTATATACAGAGATATGAAAAATTGTGTTCCATATGTGTAATCAGAATTGTGATGCATTCTGCTGTCATGTATTTAAAAATAAAAGCAATTAAAAATACAAAAAAGATGCTGATACATTAATGGCACATAAACTACAAAGTTTGGTGATGTCTGGACTAATATTATCTTTAATACATAGTCTATATTCAAATTCTCTTTAGTTTTTTAAAAATATGCATTTTAGTTTTTAGGGCAGGAAAACTGAGTGGAAAGTGTAGGCATTCTCACATTCTCCTCTCCCCACATGTGCATAGCCTCCCACATTATCAATATCCCCACCAGAGTGGCACATTTGTTACTACTGAGGAACCTATGCTGATGCAGCATTATTGTCCAAAGTCCATTGTTGACATTAGAGTTCACCCTTGGTCTTGTACCTCCAATAGATTTGGACAACCGTATGATAACATCATCCATTGTTGTTTTAGTCAGCTTTTGCATCACTTTGGCCAAAATTCCTGACAAGAACAACTTATAGGAGGGAAAGTTAATTTGGGTCTCATGGTTTCAGAGGTCCCAGTCCATAGATGGCTGACTTTATTGCTCTGGCTCAAGGTGAGGCAGCACATCATGGACAAAGTTTCCAGTGGAAGAAAGTTGCTAAGTTCATGATGGGATCAGGAAGCAGAGATGACAGGGGAGAAGAGTGGCACAGGGAAGCTGCCCCCTTCCAGAGAACACTTCCACTGATCCACCTCCTCCAGTCATGTCCAATCTGCTACAGTGAACACCCAGTCAGTGCATTCAAACTAGGACAAACTGATTAGGTTGCAGCTCTTGCAATCCAATCACTTCACCTGTGAACATTCTTGCATTAACACAGAAACTTTTGAGGGATACCTCCTCTAGTCCTGGGCAACTACTGGCCTCTGACTGTCTGGATAGCTTTGCCTTTGTGCCACATAATTGGAATGGGATATATTCAGTCTTTACAGATTAGCTTTTTCCTTTAAGATTCTCCACATGTCTTCATGTCGTGATAGCTCATGTTTTCAGCACATTATTTCTTTTTAGCAACACTCTTCCACTGTCTGGAGGTGCCACCGTTTATCAATTCACCTAGTAAAGCACTTCATGGCTTCCAAGGTTTGGTGATTATGAATAAAGTTGCTGGAAATACTCAAATGAAGGTTTTTGTGTTTACAAAAATTTTCAACTCACTTAAAAAAATGCCAAGGAGAGAAATTATTGAATCATATATAGAGAGTTGATTTAGTTTACTGAGAAACTACAACTTCCAAAGTGCTGTGCCATTTTTCATTCTCAAGAGCAATTAATGAGAGTTGTTCCATATACTTGTTCTGGATTTGGGCCATTCTAAATATGTATAGTAATTTTCTAGCTGTTTAGAAGAGCCTTTTGAGGTGTATGCATTGCTTTTAATTGTCATGTCTCTTAAGTTTCTTTTAATTTGGTAAAAGTATTCTGAATCAATATCTTTCTCTGTCTCCCTCTTTGTCTACACACTCTCTTCCTTCGCAACTTCCATTTCCCCTTTCCTTCTTAAGCCCTCCCTCAATCAATGATAGTAACTTTTGGAGAACACCAGACAAGTTGTGTTACAGAATTTATCTAATTACTCATTTAAAAAATTTTTTTTTGGCGTGGTGATTAAACTCAGGAGCACTTGACTACTGAGCCACATCCCCAGCCCTATATTTTTTTTGTATTTTATTTCAAGACAGGGTCTCACTGACTTACTTAGCACCTCGTTTTTGCTGAGGCTGGCTTTAAACTCAAGATCCTCCTGCTTCAGCCTCCTGAGATGCATCTGATTACTTCTTACAGTATAATTTAACTTATAAGTTGGAAACAGTGTATAAAGGCTTAATTCAATTACTCAGTTCTCTTGTGTCACCTCAATGGAATCTTGCCTGATCTCTCCCATCTTAAAATAACAGCACCAAATCCACTACTCTGTGCTCATTACAATGCTTTTTGTCAAAGCACTTATCACTATCTGAAATTACATGACTAATTTACCTTTTTATTGTCAGATTTGTCCACAAGAATATACAATCCTTAAGACAGAAATTTTATCTATCTCATTCACTTTGTGTAAGAGTGCCTGGTACATAATAAACACCCATGAGTACTGATTGATAAAATATATTAGGGTCTTGTGTTGCGTTAGGAGACGACTCAAGTCCATAGGAGATTAATGCTGTGCAAAAGTGGTCTGTATGGTTTGGTCATTCGCAATCCCCCTTGAGAGAGACTCTAGGCACTATCATGATTGTTTCACATATGAAACCTAAAAAGACAATAGTTTTTGGTAGAATCTTGTTATGTGGCCCAAAATAGAACCATTTACTTTACAGTGCTGAGTTATTTTAGCTAATTCATCAGTCTTGAGGCTATTTAGAAAAAGTCTGATGAATTCAGCTACAATTTTAATAGAAGCATCCTCTATACTTAAACGTTGATAATCCTATTTCCATCTTCCACTCTTAAGAGGGAGGAGAGAAATGTTGGTTTTTATCTGTTAACATTTCCTGCTAGACTTCTTTTTAATATTTTTTTGTAGGACATTCTGCTACTGAGGAATTCTTTTATTTATTTTATGTCTGGAAAATTCTTCCTTCACCTTTGCTTTTGGAAGATATTTTCATTGGATATAGAATTATAGATGAGAAGTGTTCTCTTTCATTAATTTTAAGATGTTTCTCTACTGACTTTTGTTTATATTATTCTCAAGAATTCTGTTCTCATCTTTATTTTTGACACTGTAAAATATTTGATTTTTATCTATGATTATTTCAAATATTTTTTTCCTTTATCCTTGGGTTTAAAACATTATATTATGATGGGGGACCAAACAGTTTGATCTTTTCAGGTTTTGCTTTGATGCAAGAGAAGTATTTAGAGTTACCTTTTCACCACTATTGAGGCAAACACATTTGGAAAACTCTATGCAATACCCCATGAATTATTGGGGTTTCTGCTGAGATCTGCGGAGGTGGTAACTATTGACAGCCCTCTAATTTTTTCAGGTAGTTCTTTCCCTGCACTTGAGCAGTTTCCACATCAGTGTTGTTAATGATTTCCATCTGGAATGTCCCCAATGGCTCATATGTTGAAGGCTCAATCCTCGATGCAGCAGTGTTTAGAAGTGGGGTTCTTGGGAGAAGAAGGGCTCTGACTTAATCAGTGTTTTAATCCACAGGTGGGTTTATAGCTTATATAATTATTGGGAGGCGGTAGAAACTTCAGAAGACAGGTTCTAGTTATAGGAAGTAGGCCACTGGGGATATATCTTGTCCCTGGCCTTTCTATCTGTGCTTCCTGGCATCTTGGCCCTGTCACAGCTGTCCATCATATGATCTGCTTCCTCACAGGAAGAGTCAATGGAGCCAAGTGACCATGGACTGACACTTCTGAAACTGTGATCCACAATAAATCTTACCTCCTTTAATCTGCTTTCTCAGGCATTTTGTCATAGCCATAGAAAGATGACTAAGACACATGTGTTCATCAGTACTCAGCTGAAGACTTGGTGGCAAGGGATCCCTATGAAGATCTTCAAAATTCTCTCTTTCTGTCTTGCTCTACCCCTCATTATTAACCTCATTATTAACTTTCCCCCTTAGATTAGCTGGGCTTAGGTTAGTGCTTCAAGATCATTTAGTTTGACATGAAATTGGAACCATTTAATTTCACACATCATGTATTTGCTCTTCACTTAGATAATAATAATTACTTACTGCATGCCCTGTTCTAAGCAATTTGTCTAAGATAACTATTATAGTTATCTTATATAATTATTGTGGTATTCATTATAGCCTTTACTACTTTTAGGTGGTTTCTCTTTTGGGCACAGGGTAAGACTGCATTTCTTAGCCTTGGAGCCCCATTGGGCCAATGGTTTGAGGGTAAGTGATGTGAATCACGTACAGGTGAACATACTTGCTGTAATTCCTGCACTTCTTTCCTTCTGTCCTGGTGACTGGCAATATTCCAGACAGTGACGGCTCTATCTGCTTAGGTCCTTGAGCAAAAGTATAGATTTGAACTCCCAGCTGATCTGAGCTGAGCATGTAGTGTTATCGATGAATATTCTCTGTTGCTTTTATAAGGTTAAGATGGAAGAGTACTATAGTTATGGTAGTGCAACTAAATTTACATGACAGATCAAATTATCATCCCCACTTACAGATGAGGAAACTGAGATAGAGGGTGGGTAACTGAACTCACTGTAACTTTCCCAGCAACCAGCACAGATGGGATTCCAATTAGGAAATCTACCCCTAGGTCTGCAATCTCAGCCCTCTGCTACACCATTCTACAATGACATTAGTCATCTTCTGGCTGGGACATGTCACACACAGAAACACACAGCTGCATACATTCAAAATGAAAAGTAGATAGTAATATAAGGGAACTGTTTAATAGGGCCAAACCTCAGAGAACCATTTTTCTCTCCTGATTGAGTACTCTGTCATTTTAATGGGACAATCACAGTTTCACAAATCATTTAGTTAAGACAATTTCTGGGATAATTACCTTGTCAGTTAAATTTGAAAATATTGAAATTAAGGTTGAAGTTTGAAAATTATTCACAGCTTTTGCTTTCTCCTTGTTTCATAAAACCACCAATAATGTCCAGAAATACATGAATACTCTGATCCTGTAAACCTGAGATCAAATGAAGTGTAATCAATTTTTCACAGTGGTTTAAAAGGCCCATGGAGAAAAGCATGTTTCAGCTGACTCCAGAGGAGGGACTTATTATTATAACATAAAGTGGCTTCAGTATATTTGCCAAAGAAAATTATTCAAGAAATTAGAGATACTCATGTGTTTTTAAATGATCTTTTTTGATGCTTATAACATTAATTCACATAAATATGTGTTTATAATTAAATGCTGATCTTCTTCCATTAGAAACAAAGGACAAAAAAAAAAAGATATTAAGCTGCTGGTGTGTTTACCTTCCATGTGGTGAAAGAACACATAAATCCTTTCAAAAAGAATCTCGGGCTGCACTGTCCCGTATAGCAACCATTAGCACATGTGCTTAGTTAATTTAAATAATAGAACAGAAATGAAAGAACTGGTACTCAGTCATACTAGGCACATTTCAAGTATGGTTCTCATGCAGGAGGCAGGCTATTGCAATAAGATAGGTGTGTGCCAGGAAGTCCAGAGGAGGGGAATTTTCAGCACTCCCTTGAGGGAAGTCATGCAAAGAGATCATTTCTGATCTGAGTCTTGATAGTTGAGTAATGAGAAAGATAGGCAAATAATTGTGGGAAGGGCACTCAAAGCAGAGGAAACAGTACAAGTAATGGTACAGACCTGAGATGTGTGTGTGTGAAATTAGAAGCAGGTTAGTTTTACCAGGGAATAAGAAACTGTCAAGTCCTGTGGAACCCACCACTGAAGGCTTTATTCCACAAAAAAACCATTTGCATTTGATTCTGTTCATTAAGCAGAAAGCATGATGGTCTTAATGTAGGTGAACGACCAGGTCATATTTGCATTTTGTATAGTTCACCTGGCAGCTGTGTAGGATCTATATGTAAAGCAGGAGAAGATGGTCCTATTCCTAAAGAAAGATGCCAAAACTAGGGCAGACTTTAGGGGAAGGGTGTGAAAAAGTGGGTGGCAGATTAGGTAATTGCTTAGCAGATAAAACAAGGAGGGCATATTCAAAGACTGGACATTGCAATGAGAAAAAGGGGAACAGCTTATAAGATATTGTCTATGACTTACTATAAAAGAAGGTATACAGTTCCCACAACACAGATGCGCAATTAATGTTTTTGAAAAAAATCAGATTTAATTTTGGATTAAAGAAGTAGGAAATTCTGTTTTGAAAAGTTTATTTGGGTCTCACAGTTTCACAGGTCTCAGTGCATAGAGGCCGGTTTCATTGCTTTGGGCTCAGGATGAGGCAGGACATCATGGAGAAAGGATGTGGCAGGGGAAAGCTGCTCAGGACAGGGAGACAAGAAGCAAGGAGAAAGAGCCCCAAAGGCATGCCCCAGTGACCTATCTCAATGCTATGCCCTACCTGTGTATAGTTAATCCATATTAGTGGATTAATACACTGATTAGGTTAGGCCTCTCATAACTCAATCTTATTTCACCTCTGAAAATTCTTGCATTGGCTTACACATGAGGTTTTGGGGGACACCTCATATCTAAAAACCAATGGGCGCTAATCCCATATGAAGGGCTCCACCCTTAGAACCTACAACCCTCCCAAAGACCCCCACCTTCTAATACCTTTTTCTCGGGGATTAGTATTTCAACATATGGATTTTTGAGGTTAATTTTCAGACCATGGAATTGACTAATAAATAAGTAGTGAATAAACTTGGGTTTGACAGTTTCTCATGTGAACATTTTAGTAATGTAAATTGTTTACCTGCATTTCCAGTTCTTGGGCATATATGTGAAATCCCTTCATGATTTAATAAATAGATTTGTATTCAACAGCTAGCAGATTTTAAATCGTTTCATTGGATACTAAATTTTAAAATCCAAGAGCAATTCCAAGGGTTATATCCTAAAATAATTCTTAAATGTTACTTTCTTTTTTTTTTGTTAAACTGTGTTTTTGTAGTATAGAGACATTTTCAGTTATTAACCAATGATTGCACTCAATCTAAAAAAAGGTTTACAGAATCTTTTGAGTATCAGACACAGTATGAGAAATTAAGAACAAAGAAGAAATGAGCTTTGTCCTTCCTGATATTATACAATAAATTCATTTATATATTTTTTGCTTCCTCTTCTCTTCCCTGCCCTCTTCTGGTATCTATAAAAATGCTTCCTGAAAGAGATGAAAAGCAAGTAGTTGGGGAACTAATATATCCACAACTAGTATCTGTACCTTCAGTTCCTTATTTTAAAAATAAGAACTGGAACTGTAAAGATAGATGTAAATTTAGGTGGGTCAAAGAGTTGTGTTGTTGTGATTTCCTAAAGACAAACAGAAAAAATATCTTCTGCCCAAAGGGGAATTTTTGGAACATTTTTTGATGTTTGGAAAAGAAGGAAATTACAGTAATTCATAAAGCCTTGAGTGAAAGCGCAAAATCTTTTGTCTGAATTTTAGAGTTTTCTGTGACAACACTTTCATGAGACATTCCTTATTTCAAAATGTAAAAAGACATATTTATGTGTTCCCATAAATGTACTTTGAGTACTCTAGTTTTTAATCTTCATATTTTTTTCCTTATGACAGCATTTCTTATAACTTAGCATAAGCTGGAAATAAGGATCTTTTTTGAGTATGGTATTTATGTTCTGGTGAATTTGATTTCTATTATAAGTCTGGAAAATAAAATTCATTCATTGTCTCATGCAAACAGTACATTCATGTTGTTTATATAACTGTACTTCATAACACTTAAAATTGACAGAGTAACTTTCCTTTTCAGAAAGTAGGTACAAATACAAATGTCTTAACATTTTTATTTTCAGATTATTCTATGTTTTGTTAAGAATAAATAAGCAAATTTGGAAATAGGGCAAAATAATGGCCATTTGACCTTTCAATGTCAAACTAAACATTTTTAAAATGTATTTTATCGTAAGGGTCATTTTATTCTCCCAGAGAATATAGCTATTTATTTTTACTATTTTATATTTCTATAAAGTTAACATAGAAAACTGGTCAGACTTAAGTTAATTTTTGTCCAGAAGAGATATAAATGATATCTGCCAGTAAGGAAGATATCAAAAAGTTATCATTATTTCCCAGTGAGATATCAACTGCTGTACCTAATTTAGCTATTTAATTTCAGTTTTCTACACTTTCTTTTATTCTCTTCCTTTTTAGTGCCAAGGATTGAACCCAGGGGTTCCTGTATGCAAGGCATATGCTCCACCACTGGCCCCTAAGCCCATCTCTAACATTTTTTCTCTTTTATTTAGTCTTTGATGTCTATTTTTTTCTACCAGCTTTGCTATGTTGCTTGTTCTGTCATTAAGGAGTTAATTACAACTTTTGCAAGTGCTCTCTCTCCCTATGAGAAGTATGTTGGTAATTTTATATTAGAATTATAATTTTCACATTTGTGAGAGGAATGTTTTGACAATGTAAATATTAAATAAATAAGCTAGTTGTTTTGCTTACACCAAACCCATTATGACAGTACATCATACATAAGGTTCCCAAATGTAAAGATGTAATCTATGACCATAGAGTTTCTAGAAACATATATGGATAAAATCAAGTTAATTTAGTCAGCTTGGTAAGTAGAATATCAAGAGGTTTGGACAGTGCAGAGCTCAATTCTTTGTATGAAGGAGATTGTATGGAAGACCTGAAGTTCAAACTAGTCTTAGATCTTTAGCTTAGAGTAAGATAGTATTGACTGCCTTCGTCCCCTATTTTTATAAGCTTTGCATATTTGGTAAGTGGTAAATGGCTGCTTAAGTGTAAACTGACTCACTCAAATGCAAAGTGTCATCATGTACTTATCTCTACAGAGCCTAAAAATAAAGAACTTTAGGGGGAAGGCATTGTTTCAAAAAAGGAAAATAAATCATCTCTTTGATGGCTGCTCAGATTCTAAATGTTTTTAATGTTGAGAATTTTTAGATTATGTTTATAAAACTTCTCTAAGAGTTCCATGGAAATTGTTTACAAAATAGAAGTCCTCACATTAAAACAACTTGTAAGTTTGTGACCTTGTTTTTTTTTTTTTTGTTGTTGTTATTTTTCATTGTCTCCTTGTGCCCACCAGAATGAAAAATTTTCAAACATAACCAGTGTGTTCATGCTTATAAAATATTGATTTTTATTTCTTAGTCTATCTTAAAATGATCCACTTTCTAAAAGCATCATGGACAACCGTGTGGCCCAATAAGCAATACTCTTTTTCCCTGAGGATTTATACCATTGAGAAATATTCCAAATAACTATGATGTAAAATAACATTCTATAACTGAATTTAAAGATTGACCAGAGCTTCGTATTATTAGTGTTTGTCTTGGAAAGAATAGTTCTTATTAATTATAAAACATTTTAGAGTTTGTCTTTAAGGTTAACTTGGTTTGGGGCAGGAAGGTCCAGAGGAGAAAGTTCCAGTGGGTTCCTTCCTTGAGCACATTTTGTTGAGCAGAGTGAGGGGGGCAGAGTAAGGGATGGATCTGACCCAAAGGACATGTTCATCTTTAAACTTGATCTTGATTATCCACTTGAAGACTGTGAGGGTGGTAAAACCACCAAATTGAATTAAAGGGCATACTTCTGGAAGTTGTATTTATAATAAACAAAATAATATTTAAAATGCCCAGGAAAATAGTCCATCATCAAGAATCTAATGTTGGGATGGCAATGTACCTCAGTGATAAGAGTGCTTGCCTAGCATGCCTGAGGCCTGAGTTCAATTCCCAGCTCTGAAAAATAAATAAATAAAATCCAATGCCTCCAAAAGCAAATGGCCACCCATTTCCTTTTGAAGTTAAGTGGTTAGTAAGATAACAAGTGTTTTGAGAGTGAATTAAATGGCCCACACCACAAAGGCATCCAGTGAGAATGGCTTCACTATCCTTAGGCTGCAGACAACTTTTACCACAGTTATGGCTAACATGCAGCCTTTAAATATAAGACTATCAGGGAACTCAGGACCAGCTGGCATCAATTCAGGGGGAAAAAAAAAAAGATTTTCCACTGCATTTGAGAATACTAAAGTCTCAATTGCCTTCATCAGTATATACTGTAAGAATACCAGACAATCTACTCAAATTGTGTTTTTCAATTACGGTAATCATTCGTCATTGACTATGAGGTGACTCGCCTTAATTTAATGTTTGTATGCATGTTAGAAGTGTGAGATCAAGGTTACCATTTAAGGGAGCAATGCAAAGCAGGAAAAAAAATAAAGCAATTTCACTCTCAAAAACCGTGTGTCATTGAGGGTGGCTTGGCTTAAGTGTTCCAAGTTTTGATTTTGACTTTATTAGCTATCTAATGTTAAGACACTGCTTCTTGAGTATTTTTGGGAGTTACTGCAACTGTTATCAAAAAATCAAACCCTTTCTACTAAATATGATATCTCATTTCTAAAAGTCACAGTGGGGATAATAGATGTTTCTCCCAAAATTTCAATAAAATTTTATTAAGATGATGGTAAGATATTTGTTCTCAAGAGTACTAAAATGTATAATGAAATTAAATGCAACAGCTAAAGCTTCAGAAAATACCCCCAAATGAAAAATGACTTACAGCAAAGCAACCTGATAACATAATCAATCACACTCTGTGGAAGCGTGAAGACTACGCACCAAATTTTCACTCCCTTTTGTCTTCTGTGGCTGCCCTTTCACAGTTCTGAGACCAAAATCAGTACTCAATAAAGTTAACTCAAAAATCACCCATCTTCACAAGAAAATCATAGCAGAAACCTGCCATTTTTTTTTCTTGGTGGGGGGAGGTTCATCTTTAGGAATATGTAAGTTGTTATTAAGAGAAACTAAGAATACTATACTTCCTATACTGTTCTTTAATAGCATAACAAAAGTGCATGCTACCTTTTCAAAAAACACAATTAAGAAAATGAGAAGTTATATTCTCAACTAACTACACAAAGTAAACATAATGGGGCAGAATTATACATAAATCTTTGGCATGTGAAAAAAAAATTTAAGCAATTTCTAATATACTTTTCTTCTTATAGCTAGCCCAGGCTCTATTGTTTACCTGGAGAAAAAAGTTGATTTACATTTGCCACTTGTTAATATGCAGAAAGTTGGGAGAATCTGCTGTTACCTCAAATAATACAATTTCTCTAAATACTAAAACATTTTTTAAAGATTATTTTCACATTTCTGACACCCAGAATACCATCAGAAAATAATGTGAAACTATTAATCAGCCCTACTATAAAATTATTTATTCCTGTCTAAAGAAATTTATTTCTATAACTAAGTATGACATAAAAATATCCCTCTTTCCTCATCTACTATTATGCTCTGCTTTCCTGTCCTTGTTTTATTCACTCTAAAATATGAAAGGATAGGGCTGTCCCATGTATCCTGGAAACATTACTGGACGTAATATACTTTTAGCAGCTTTTTAATAGTTTTTGACATGTCTTTGCCCAGGAAAGGGTAAATTTGTCCATAGCAGTCTCTTAAAACCCACAAACACAGGGCTGGGGCTATAGCTCAGTGGCAGAGCGCCTTGCCTAGCACGTGTGAAGCACTGGGTTCAATCCTTAGCACCACATAAAAATAAACAAAAGTTCTGAAACATTAAAAACACACAAACACATATAACTGCACTTGGGGTTGTAAAGATAGAGAACAAAAGTATGAAGTCATTTGCAGTATGTTTAAAAAATAGGGTTTATTTCCTCCCCTGTGCAAATGTTTTGTGTCTCAAATACATCTGGTCTGGAGTCAGGCAGGTGCCTTAGTGCAGTTGTTTTTGGTTTCTAGGTAGAGCTGCAGATGCTCTGGGAGCTGAGACAAAGCCCAAGAGAAGCCACCCCAACCCTTTGCCCAGTTTCATCTTTGCCAGTTCTCAGAGTTCACGATGTTCAAGCTCCAAGAGTCACTCTGGCAGTTTAGGGGTGGAATTAATTCTTAATAAGTGTTTTGTTTGGCTTGAAGTATTAAAAAAAAAAGTCAGCTACTGACATTTAAAAATTAGGCAATTTCACATGAAATTTCCTTTGTCCAATTCTTCTTGAAAACTGAAAATCTGGGAACACAAATTAACATTCTCCCTTGGCAATATTCTTAGAGTGGAGGAAAGACAACTTTCATCCCAGGAACGAGCTCTCCAGTTCCTAGTCTTTACCCTGGTGGCTGCATCCCAGCAAGCTACCTGCCTACTCCTCTTGGGCACAGAGTTTCTGACCCGCTATTCTACCCTCACAGATGTGGGGGAGCAAGAGATGAGGAAGAGGTGGCAGTGCTGGTGCATTTCGTTCTCTCCCTTCATACAACTGTGTAGCTAATTGCTCCATGCTTGTTCCTCTTTTAATGGGGGGTTCTGGGCGAAAATAAACTGTATTCTGCTTTTTATGAAAAGTAGACCCTAATGGAAGAATGAAATTCTATATAAGGAAATCACATTATTATTGCTCTTTTCTAAAGAGCAAAGCCTCCGGCTGTGAAAAAAAAGCCCCTCGAAGAGTCTCTACTTTGTTATTTTCAAAACATGAGACGAGGGGAAAAAAAGAGGGAGAAAAATAAGAGAGCTTGTTCATTAATTTGGGTTTATCATTACAAGAGATGAAGACCAGGCAAGAAGATAGAGACTGATTACCTTGGAACTTTCAAAACATCACCTAAAGCAAATGATTATCAACACACTGTGTGTCCTGTCCTTCTGTCTTTCCTTCTGATTAAAAGCATGTGAGTCTTCCCATGTCCTTCCTTATCTAGATTCCATCTGCTTCTTTGCTCTTTCAAAATCATTGTTCAGGAGACCTGCTCTGATTAACTCCATTTTAAGCAAACAGAAGATTTAATATGGTAATGTAGACTTTTCGAGGTAATTTATCAGAATCTTCACATCATATTCATGTGGGTATAGTGAACTGAATCACAGCTAAACTTCATAAGTGGCTTTTACATACTATAACACAATCATCACCCAATACTCAACACTCAATACTTGATACTCAATGAATGTTTTTGAAATAAACACAATTTTATTGTTACTCTTTCTAATGGAGCTAGTATAATTTTTGTACACAATAAGGGATTGATTATGGTTAAAGAAAGATAAAAAAGAAAAAAAAAGTAAAGCAAAAACAAAACAAGTTGAGAGAATCCAGGCTTTATCGGTCCTAGCAATATTTTAAATAATGGTGAATTTTCACCATTTCAATTTATCAGAGCCTGTCTGTATGTTACAATGGTCTGTATTTCCTATTGCTACATGGATGAATAATATAAATCCATATAAACCATACCAACGCCGTTATGTATAACTGGTGGTAAAACTTTATTATTCAAGTTTAGATGTAACAGACATCTTTGCTGCCTGAAGATTGTTTGCATAAGAAATACACCAAGAACATGTTTGTGAGTAGAAATGAACATGCACTATGAAAACAAAATAAAATAAAACGAAAAATTCCATGTGTTGTAAGAACAGAACTATTATAGCCAACATTCTAATATTCAAATCAGGACTACAAATTGAATTCTTTTTCTTAGCAACATGAAATCATTCCATATGAAAGACATTTTCTGCTGGTGAATATTGCTGAAAGTTAATTTTACATTGGCATTTTGAGATGTTTCCCACCCATCCCTCCCCCCAGATTATCCATATTGTCATCAAATAGCAGACCCTAAGAAATTTGGCATTTGTTACTGTGATATTTGCCTTGTTGGTAGCCATTAAGAAACTATGGTTTTATCAGCCTCATAATAGTTTTGCCTCTTCCTAGTCAACACTATAGGCTGTCTAGTTATGATATTTACAGCTCATCTTTAACAAAAATGACCCCAACCTTTCCTGGCCCTTGGGAACTGAGAGCTTAAGGTACCCCCTTGGCCAAATAATACTACTTGACACTCCTGTGGTGCCTTTCAACCAAGGGTCTCAAAGTGCTTTACAAACAAGTACTACATTACCATTATTATTATTATTAATATTAATATTATTATTCATATACTTTTCCATTTTATAGCTGAGGAACCTGAGGCACAAAAAGAAAAAGTGATTTGTTGCAGTTCATGTGTTGAACAAATAATCAGGGGTAAAACCAGGATCCAGTTTGGGGACTTATGGGTCCTGAAGGACCATTTTCTCTGAAGAAGATTAAACATTATTTCCATGGTAAGTTACTCTTGCTTTCTTCTGGTGTAGGACGGAGTAACCAGCTCTACCTTGCCTTTCAAGAGAAAAACACATGAGCATACATTATCCAGTTTCCATGTGTGGATTACGGTTGAATTTCACATTTTCTTCATCCCTGACTTGACACACTTCTGCCCTAGCATCTTCCAGAGGTTCTGATTACTGCAAATAACTGGAGAGGCTTTCTAAACAATTGCACCATTATCAGTCACAGATGACCAAAAGGAAGTGCTTTGAAAAGCAGCCAAGCCTCTGTCCTTGGCCAAGTCTTTCTTTGGGAAAATAACACTGCCCTTCACAATTCTGATGCGTGGCTTTCCATCTTCTTTCCATCTATGGTTAGTTGCTTGCCGACAGAATCCACCTAACAGGACCTACCTTTAGTTAGTGTATTTAGTTTCATATTCAGGTTGCATTTCAATTCCTCAGTTTCCCCCTGTGTCTAGCAGTCAGCAAGCTCTCACCTACTTGCTCACCAAAGAGGCCTGGAGTCTTTTTGCCATGATCCTCAACCCAAAAACAGAGCCATGAACTCAGCTAAACTTTAGGCAAAAGGCTGGCGTACCACACAAAGGCAGCACCACCAGCTTCCTTATTTGGTGTTCCCACCATTGGACAGCAGATATTCCTCCTCTAGAAAGCCATTAATGTTCATTAACTAAACAGGCAGGCAATTCAAAGGTCTCAAGACAGGTCACTTGATGATGTTTTGCAGCCACACAGCAGGAGGCTAATAATTGTTTTAATAGCAGTACTGATATTTTTCAGTTTATTAAGAAAAACATATTTCCTCAGGCATTTTAAAATATATATACATTTAATATTTTTGGAGCTGCATTTGCATTGGATCATAATAGATTATGTGCACATGTGCAATCAATCATAAACAAAATGTGCTACCACAGGCTTCAACAAAGAGCTCTTAGAGATAATCACTTTTTTTTTCTTCTTCTCATTAATATTACCTTAGAAAAGAATCCCCATGCTTGTTTTCTAAAATCTACCTTTACTAAAAGAGAACAGTTTAGAACAGAACATCACTACTTTAAAAATGGATTTTTTTAAAAAAAAAGAACATCTCAATATGTCATGTAGAGATAACTGGGCACACTCTTAGCCTTTTGAACCCCAGAGAACGTGCTGGCCTTGAGAGCTCCATCCCTTTCTCTACTTAAGAGTCCTGTAGTGTCTCTCTTAATCCACAATCTTCCGAGGTGGGCTGGCTCTCCAGAAGGTTTTTCTATCCCAAACAGCCTTGTGTGTAGAGGGGGACAATAATGAGGGAAAGAGAGAAAACAGGAAGAGAGAAAAAGCAAGAGCTGGTCCTGGCCTTAACTTTGTTCTACAGCTCAGTTTAGAATATAGATAGACAATCGGAAAGGACCTACAGGTGGTAAATTGCATATAGCTTTAGGGGGCTTATAGTTTTCATCACAGGGAAAGTCTTTCCAAGAGGAAAAATCCCTAAATGATTTTGAAAGTCCTTAAAAAGAAAGTTTCAGTACCTAAATAGCTCATTGAAAATCATTCACCATTTATGACAAAATTATTCAGAAATATTAAAAAAACATTTTTATAATATATTTTGAGAGATGGAACAAAGGCTTTAAGTCCAACAAATAAAGGAGTCTTCTTTTAGTGTTATGATAAACTTTTGTTGTTTGTTTTCCAAAACCCGACCTCTTCTCCACCAAAATATGTATAAAAATGAAAGCAAAAGTGAAAATAAAATAATTAATAATAAAGGAGTATGGAATAAGATCTATCATGTCAATGCTATCCAAGAGTATTCTACTGAAAGGAGACTGACCATAAATATTCCAAGAACAGTGATATGTATTTTCCAATGCTAGTCATTGCTACTATGTCTGTCTGAGGAAAGAAAGAAAAAAAACACAACTGAATGAAAAACAAAGGCTTATTACGTGCCAACAATAAACAACCTATTTGTGTCTGATACACTGGAGAAATTGCTTAGGGAGTTTTTATATTTGCCCCAAAAAAATAATACCTATAACATTGTCCAAGTTAACCAAACTTCTGGTATTTTACTAATTTGAGCAGTCAACATATAATGTCACTCGAGGATTGCTACAGTGCATTTTAATATTCTTATTACCAAGAAAATGAAATATTGTTGTTTGGGAAATCTCTCTTTTTCAGATCTTTGACACCTCTCAGATCTGCCTGCATACTTTTGAGATTTTTTTTCATCAAATGTCCTAAGAAAGATAAATTATGTCAAATCATTTGAATGTCAAAGCTCCTCATTCCACCTCTTTATTTCAGTTTATGTGAATATTAAGCTAGGGACAGGTGAGATCAGAATAGGGCCCTTTAACAATGAAACTGAAGCAAAGGACTTAGTCCTGATTTCTCTCGCTTTTTTTTTTCTTTTTCTTTCTTTTTCTTTTTTTTTTACAGGAAAACAAAAATGCAAGAATGGAAATGACAACACAACATTAGAAAGATACTTTTAGCTTCATTCACTACAACAGTCACGAACTGGTTGAACTCTACCTGCCATCCAACTTTAAGAAACGAAGACCCGGCACTGTGAGGAAGAAACAAACCCAAACAAAACAAAACAATACAAAGCAACTGCGAGTTAATGTAAAAATGGAGTGCAAATGCGACTACAGAATGCAATAAACACACCAGTGCTGCAGATTCAGCAACACTTATCAAAATAATTTCTGAAATGTTTCATCTGAAACATAGACAAAGCAATAAAAAGAGGATATATGTTTATCATCTTAAGCATAACAATGTGAGTTAAGAGCTTAAAAAGTAAAAAAAAAAAAAAAAAGTACTTGGAATGAATAGTGCTACCCTTTTTTTCCTAAGTAGGCATAAAAATATTTTCATTTCCTTCTTGTTTCCATACCATTATATCAAGAACTTTCATTTGTTTCATGTTACCGTTTACAACTTTAATGCACACACACACACACAAAAAGATATCTACTGCAATAGAAATAGTTGCTTCATTACCTTGTTTGCTACATTTGCAAATGTAAACAGCTAGGCAGAGCCAGAACTGACTCTAATGCATGATGGAATATCTTTGTTGCATACGTACACTGTAGAAAATAATTATTCAATATGTCAGGCACCATTATTTGAAATGTAATACATTAATATTTACTAGAAAAATAAGTTTTTTTTTCCTATTTGTTCTCCCAACTTCTTTAATGAAATAAGTTAATCTGACAGTGCATCCAGTAGCTTGTAATATCTTCTACATCTCCGTGGCAAAAAATAAACTACTGGTTGGGACAATATAATGCAAATTATTAAAGTCAGTCCTTGTACATACATCCTTGTAGCAAGCATTGAGGCTCGACTAACAGCACCTTTAACCAATTATTTAATGTTCAGTTATTTAGCCCTATTTCCCTGAGCAGTTATGCTGAGGAGCTTCCCTTCATGGATAGTTTTTACAAAGCCTTAAGTATTAAAAGTACTATGAAGACATACTTCTAAGAATCCTATTTAATGCTACTTAACTAAACCTGTATAAATCTAATGAAGGGTAATGACTGGTACATATACCAACTGTCAGTCTGTGGTAACGTAACCTTAGACGCTGCCTGACCACAAAGTTTGGAAATTCTATTTAACCAAAAGAAAATAAATAAATACAGCAGGTTACCTTGTGGAAAAATACCATGTGTTCTAAGCAAATTAAACTCATGGTCTGACATTTGTATCCATCTCTTGATTTGAGGGGAGTCCTTTAGTTATAATGTGCCAAGTGAGATTAGTGATCAACAGGAGACTTAAAAAAAAATCCAAACTGGTTCATCATAAACAAGAAAGAAATATCTGAAATAAAATTACTACATAAGCACTGAGGACACTGTTTTTTGAAATGGATATATATTTGGACAAAATGAACCTAAACTGCAAACAAAAGTTCTACTGAGTATTTGAACATCTAAAGGACAAAAAATATCAAAGGAGGGTGTGCATGTGTATGTACAGGCAGGGCTGGCCCAAAACATCGTGCCACCATCTGTCACCTTTCTTGCTGCTCTCTCACCAAGCCTAACCACAGTTCTCATTTCTAGGTCCAAATCTGCAACATGGTCAATGAGGGGAGACTGATTTGAGAGGGCGTCCTTTTCCTTCTACTGCCCTGGAGATTCAAATTCTCCTCATCTGCCTAGGATTTCACAATACTTTTAAATTTAGGGAACAGTTTCTGGGTTTTTGAACAAACGGGCCAATGGTCAGCCCAATACTGCTTTAGTATCATAATATGTAAACCCATTCAAATTCTAGACAGTTTTTAATCCCTTCACAAACATAATAAATATAGTCTGGTGGGACGTTGTATGGATCGGTTCACCAGTACACATCAGTCAAGGTGGTTTTGACTCACTAGGTTTTAAAAGTGATTGCTTACCATCTTCCATTCTTTCTCACTAACCATTTGTCTCACTTTTAAATCTTGGTAACCTACTCATCAAAAGAAAGAATAATGAAAGAAGGGAATTTCATGTTGGATAAGGCAGGCTCTATGAAGTATTATTTTTTAATAGGTCTTCATAAGACATTACAAGCTATTGAATTCCCATCAAGAAAACCTATTTCTATTTAATTGTGCTAAGTGCTAAGGTTTTACTCTTTAGGTTTTCCATTTTTTTCCATTTGTGCATTGTTTCTATGCAGGCCCCTCTGGATATGTGTTGTGAAGTCATATTTGTCCGTGCAAAGATGCTGGCATATGCTGCACTGGAAAGGTCCACTGTCACCATGGCAACTCATATGCAAAGCATACATCACTTCATCCAGAAAGACAATGCCACAGTGCACACATTTTGTTGAAAGTTCATCTTGAGTACTTCTGTCAACTTTCTCTGTTTTTACTACATTCAAGGGACCTTCGTTTTTTACATTTGGTGGTGCCTTTGTTTTCTCCTTGGAGGCACCATTTGCAGTTGGCCCAGGTCTGGAATGCTTGATCGCCAAATCTAGAGGAATGTCATTGTCTGATCCAACAGCTGAAAAATGAGGAGGCAGATTGAAGGTGGGATAAGGCACATAGTTTTGGCAAGGATTTGGTAGGCCAGGCACATGACTCAAGTAGTGCGGATTCCCAGGAACAGAGAGCTTGTATTTACTCCAGAACCGCAGCCAATCAGCTTCACTCTGGAAGTCATTATGTACAAAGGGAAGTCCAAAAAGTGGGTACTGGTACTTTTCAATGGGGCTGCCTGGTGGTGAGTAATTTGGGTGTTTTGCAGGTCTCATGTACTTTTCTATGGGACTGCCTCTCTCAGAACTTCCTTTCCCTTCAGATACAGATGAACTATTTCCTGGTTCTCCAGTACTTTCCTGAGGACTTTTTATCTGAATGTGCAAAGGTTGCATCCTTTTGTGAATATCCAGAGTTTGGCTGACCAGGACTGGCTGCTGAGCAGAATGGCTTTTAGTCAATGAACCCTGGGCTTCGTATTTACTTAGGCTGGGGAGTGGAATTTCTCTCTGGTGACTTTCAGTTAAATGATCCTCTGACCTCCTCTCTAATGGGCTTCCATTGACCTGCTCCTCACTGCTACCTCTCTGCTGTTTGTTGAGCTGCTCAGCCTGAAGTGCCTCTGGGTTAAGGCGTTTTCTTGTTCTTCTCCTAATAATCTGCTCACCGTTGTTTTGTTTAATGATGTTTAAAGGCCTGGGAGTCTGCAGAGAACACACAAAATACATAAAAGGAAAACATTAAAAAAAAATACATTCAAATGCATTCGAAATTCCTCACAAATAAAAACCATGCTTAAGTTCAAAGCAAGGATAGGCTTTATGCTACAGATTTACTAAATCTCCTCCTTTTGCCCTAAGCAGGATCAGAGGAAATAAATAAAGTACACTATTTTAGCTAATTAAATCATGTCCATCTTTACAAGGGGGACCAAAAATTTTAACCTACTTAAAAGCAGCTTTTTCAAGCTTAATAGATTTGGGGGTTGCATCATTCAGTAATAAAATTGTGTACAAACTTATTTGATGAAATATGATTTTTTAAAAAAAATCTTAAAATTTTTGCATTGTGTGCTACAATGTTGACAAAGTAACATGGGAGATAGGTATTGATGACTGCAGTGGGAAAATTATGCACTGCTACGGGCTATGTTGTGTCCTGGCAAAAATTTGTATCCTGGAGCACTAATCTTCAATGTCTAGAGATTGGGTATTTAAGAGAGAATTATGGCTGAATAAGGTCATCAAGGTAGGGCCCCAATCCAACAGAACTGTGATCTCAGAAGAGGAAAAGAGAGATCCCTCTACACTGCAAAAAGGTGCCTATCTAAGTCAGGAGGAGAGCCCTCCCCAGGATCCAACCATGCTGGCACCTTGGATTCCAGTCTCCAGAGCAGTGAGAAGGTACATTTCTGTTGGTTTAAGCTACCCAGTCTGTGTTATTTTGCTAAGCCAGTTTACCCTAATAGATGTATCTTTCTAAAGAACTGCAAACATGAATACAAAATATTCATTTCACAGCAAAAGTAATCAAAGACAAACTGACAGAATTGTAACAAAAGGTTTCAGGTAATTGAAGCTGTATGAGAGTAATCTTTCCCCCTTCTTACTTTTATTTCTCTTACTTTAATATCTATATATTCACTATGGAAAGTTTTACTTGTTAACAGTAAAGTAAAAAAAAAAAAGGTGAAGCATTAGTTTTGTGTTGAAAAAAATCTAAATTCATTTGTAGCCTTGGTTGGAGTATCCAATCTGTCATTCTACTCTACTTAAAATGAATGCTGACTTTCATTTTCAGCTTAAGTATTTTATTCAGCTTAGACATTACATGATTAGTATTTATGTACATGCTCAACAGGTGTTTATATTACATGACAAAAATCCATGGATAATACTATAATAAAAACTTTACCTGCACTAAGAGCTCTAACTTTGATTTGTAAAATCAAGTTTAATAAATTAATGCATTTTTCAGCTATAAATTTAGGAGGATATTCAAGTGGTGTTAACAAATGATTAAAAAAATGAAAACAGAAAATAATGTCTACAAAAAGATGAATATAAGTAATATATAATCTGTGAATTCTTCCTAAAAAGGATGTACCTTAATGCCAGGGAGTGTTATTACATATTAAACAAAATATAACTATAAATCTTTTTTGGAATATTTGTTATGATAAGGTGTTCCAGAGGAAAGATAACACACTTGTTATTAACAATTCAATTGCTAGTTTCAGGATGAAAATGCACATAGCTTAGATATGCCATGTGCATAAATTTTGTTCATAAAGTTCAGGTTTATAAAGGGCTCAAGATATTATAAAAATATGCAGTTTAATCTCTATATAATAAAGAGACCTGAAGTTTACAATTTCATTCCTTTTGAAAACTTTCAAAATTTTAATGGCAATTTTGTGTGAGCAGTAACCTTTATATCTTTCATTTTATGGTTCATTAAAAAAACTCAAAACTGAAAACATCTTGCCTCTGGAGAGACAAATATTAAAATAATTTTTTGAAAACAGTTTAGTTTATAGTGCAGTGGTTAAATTATCATAACTTGGCAGAACAGTAATTTAATTAATTGTTAGCCTATAATTGGCCGAAGTTCAATTAAAATCATTAACATCAGGACTCATTAAATGGAAGCTTATTGCCCTGTTTAAATGGTGAAATGTTTAAATGGTTAAAAAAAAAAGTAAGGTGGTATGTGGTGGTGTGTCTGTGGGGTGGGGGAATCTTTGTACTAACTACATGCTGACAACTAAGGTTTTTGCAGTTTACTACCAATTAGTATTGTTGGCAGCATGCATTTTTTTCAAGGGTGCTTCCAATGGTCCATTTATGAGGATGTTTTGTCTAAAACTGTATTCCTTGTAGCTGTAATCTACTCACCGGCTTGTGCTAACAGCTATGGTAAAATGCCAAGCAAAATGGAAAAGGCACAGGGAAATAGATTTCTGTTTAATAAAAGGGGTATTCCTACTTTGAAGTCAGTTCGTGTCAGCAGATAAACTTTCTAAACTATAAAAATATCCTTCAGGAAGTCAAATGCATATACAGATGAGGGATTTGCGAGTTTAAATCATATTACAGAATTCTAACTAAAATCTGGGAAAATTTAATTCAAAGAACCTCTGTGAGCCAGAGGTATCTGGAGATTTTAAAACCCAAAGCACTTTTGTACCTTACATTACTTGTACCCTAATGTATCTGCTAATCAGAAGCTCAGATACCTCACCCAATACCCTGGAAGCCCAGACAAGAAGGCGTTCTCTGGTCCTATTTCACAACTGTGCTTCTGAAAGTACCTGACCTCCAGCTTCCAAGCAGCCAAGGTGACACTGGAGAATTACGAAGGCAACCTGGGAAATAAGCATATGTCCCCCGTCCTCTATTTTATAGTCAACACTGAAGAGCCCTTTTATTTATTTATTTATTTATTTAACTTTTTGTATATTTTTGAAACTGTTAAGGTTTCTCCTTTCTACCTAACTAATCCCACTAAATTCTGATAACCGTTAGTTTGTCTATCTCTTATGTGAAGTTCTCAGAAATCAATCATCTTCCTCTTTATATCAAAAGAAGCATAATGCATTACTAATGATCTCAAACGTATCTCCCCATCACATCTAAGCCCTTTTCACCATAAATCACATGTGCACTCAAAGTGACTGCATTAAACAGCCCTGCGGGGGCAGGCTGCACAAGCCAGGGAATGGGACTTACCATACCACCAACCAGGCCAGTTCTGCTTTATAAAGCTTTTCCTGCAACAGTGAGACAAATTCTTACCGAGTGAAGCTTCTGGTAGAGGCCACACGCGTTGCATACATATCCGCCATTTGCATTCTTTCGCCAGAGAGAGGTCTTTGTGGTCAGGCAATTGGCACAAAAAACACCCGAGCCTCTACGCCTCTGAAATGGGGGTAGAAAACCAAGGTCAGAGGTGAGTCACATGATCAGTGGAGTTAGACCAAATCAACCCAGGAGTTTTGTCTTCAGACTTGCAACAATGACAGTATAAAACCACAGTGCCCATAATGAGGTCAGGTTCAATTGTGTTTAATAGGCACCACTGATTTTCATTATAATTAACCCTACAGTGATGGATGAGGTGTGTGGAACACCAAAGGCTTTTCACAGAAACAGCTTTAACTTTTTGAACTTTGGGTTTTGTGCCTTTAATGATGACGCCTAAATGCCGAACGCTGAAATATACCTTTTAAAAGTGTCAAAACAAAAGCCATAAAGACAGAACATGGCAATATGGTTAATATGTTTTGGAACAAGCTACCTGAGCTTGAAAATACAGTCAAACTTGGAATAAATGCAGCATGAAAACCATTGAAAATTAAACCAATTCGTGTCTTTTTGCATGTCATTGGTATAACGTAAGTATTAAGAGAATATAAGACACTCAGTTCTGGTCTTTCCTTTTGCAATTATAAAATCTGAAAGAGAAACATGCTCTATTCCCCAAAGCTGGGTGGACCAGGAGGGACTTCTGCCAACAAGAAGTACAGTATTACTAATGAGAGCCCTTACGAGGTGCCTGCTTAAGCTAGACAGTGTTGTCCCTTCAATGGCTATTTATTTATTTTATTTGACTCAGACTTGGAAATCACAAGCATTTCCGAATACAAACTGATTTTAGTGGCTTGAATTCTGTAATCACCAGATTCAAAAATAATCTAAGAATATTTAAAAGTAGATAATTAGTATTGCCGGTTACATTCTTGCTATCAAGTAATGATTCCATTAAACTTCTCATTTAAACAAAAGTCAGGCTGTGTTTGTCGGCACAAATACGAACCGGCAGGAAATGGAATTCTCTTGCTGCAAAAAAGCCAGCCTGAATTGTGGCTCAGCTCTCCTTTCTCTAGGAAGCAAAGCCTTTAATGATAAAATATGCATGTTAGATAAGGAGTGGAAAAAGTCTTGCTGGGACCTAATTTTATTATAAATTAAATATTACAAATGCTATAAGTCAAAAATTCAGGGATTCATAAAATTTAGGCAATTTATTTAACTCGAGTCCATACTGTAGAAGAGTGGAGCGCCTGCCAAGAAAATACAATGGTTATAATTGTACTCTGATACATTTCAAATGGAAAGCTTTCTGCAGACATAATTTTGGCTTCAAGACTGGAACACTTTCTTGGCATTGAAAGGGCATTTGATTCATCGGGTGTTTCACAATGTATCACTAAAAAGACCTGGTGAGCAGCCAGTTCCCTATAGGGTAATTTTTCCATCCAGATGCAAGTGCTATCAGAGGCCCTCGTCAGCTAAACTAATTATGATCTTGCAATTGCTGATGCCTGCTCACTCTAACATTCGACATCCTCCATTAATCATCAATACAAGGAAAATGAATGAAACGTAAAGAAATGAGGGCTGGTAAGCTGCACAGCTATAAAAATCTGAAATGAGAGCAATAACTTAACAAGATTGGGGGAATGTTTTTAGTGAGCACAAAGTCAGGCTAACAATTGCCCTTTTAAACCAAGAACATGGTTTCATTAGTGTAGCAGGTTGTGCCACTTTAGGTGATGTAATAAAAACTTGATTTTCACAAAGATAATCTCCAGTTCTCCTTTTCCCACTGCCCAACACCCCCCCATTCCAAGTCAAAACCAAGAAAACACCACAAGTTTCTAAATCTCATCAACAGCAGTATCGAACATTGAGCGTCAGAGGTCCACAGATTTCCAGTGGGAACTGTTGCAAAAGCAGAGGCTACCGCCTCCCGAAAACCAATGAGCCATTACAGGTCCTGTTATCAAACATCCTGGGGCCCCCTTTACCCAAAGTAAGCTGGGGAGCCTAGTTAGGTTATAATTGTGAAACTTTCCTGGGGCTATCCTGTCATTTTCTTAGATCTAAGTAACATATTTGGCAAATCGACATCAACTTGATCCACATAAAGGCAATGTAAATGTCCATTTGGAAACTAACCCACATATATGGCTGAGGCTCAAACCTGAATGTGGAACCATTCACTGCATCATGCTCTCCTTTCCTTATGCCCTGGTTGCTTGACACAGCATGCCAAAGTGGGTGTAATCCTGATTTCAGTGAGCGTTTCAACCCTTGCACAATTTGGTGCTTAATTCTCTTGCAAAGAAAGTGCCCTTCATTAGTTAGAGGGAAAATCCTGAAATTACAGTACTGGTTTCCACAGGCATATCTTGCTGAAAGCAGTCCAATAAAGGTTGTTGTACTTTAGGTAAACCATATCTTATTTCCAGTATACTAGGGGTGCACTGAAGTCACTCAGAATCAGGATATCTTTGACATTAATAATCAGGCTTAGGAGTCGGACTACTTCTATTCAAAATCTGTCTATGACATTTTCTATGTGCAACTTTGGGCAAAATTATTTAACCTCTCAGTGCTGAAATCACCGTCATCTTTGCAGTATGAACAGCTCAGAGTATTACATAGATTAACAGATGCAATTAAAACAGTTCCAGGGATGTAGTAAATACCCAGCGAGTTAGCTATTTGTCAAGGGGATTCAACTGTGACTTCTTTTATATGACAAACACACTTTGTTAGTTTTGTTTTTCTCCTCATTTTTGACATTTGGGATAAACTAAACAATTAGATATTGCCAAATGTATTTCATTTGTGCCTATCTTCTCAAATATGAGAATGGAAAGTTGAGTCAGAGTGAAATATCTAGGTGTTCACACCTCAAATTCAATGGGAGACTGCTTGCATGGGGGTGGAGAGTGGGAGGTAGGTGAGAAATATTTCACACACAAAATGTTACCTCCCATGTCAACAAATTTAGCACTTTGGTAAGTCTTGGACCATATTTTTGGTGCACTGAAGTTTCTGGAAGCAGCAGAAAAGTGGGGGATGTGGACAGTGTCCTTGGCTGCATGACCACAGAAGCACATCTCTCTCAACCACAGCACAGGTGACAGGCCTGACTTGGTCGCACCATGCACAGTGTTAGCTGCCTAGACACAGGAACCTCCCTGAAGTTATGCACATCTTGAGCCCAAGCAAGGGCAAAGTGGCAGTTGGCTGCCAAAGGAAGCCTCCCTACCCCACTTAAAAAGCAAACAAACAAACAAACAGCTTTGACTTAAAGAAAAAGCAAACCACTAAAGACCATATTCATTCAGTATATCCGGCATAGCAGAGTTTTAAAATATTTTATTATTTTTCTGTCCGCCTAGCTTTTTAAGTACAGAAATCATGTTTCCCAGTAGTCATCAAAAATTCTAAGTAATTAACACCCAGAACAGTGCTCTGTCTCAAGAGGATAAATATTACAAAGTTGAAAGTAATACTGTTTATCATTACTTCTATCATTAGTATTTACTCCTATCTTTTGGGGAAAGAGAAGTTTTGTTTTTTGTTTTGTTAACAAATCCTGACTAAATGTCTTCCACTCAGGTTGACAAAGTTTACCAGGAATTGGGCAGAGACAGTCGATGATGTTGTGACAAACAAAAATCAAGAAAATGCATTGTCCAATCCTATATTATAAGCTTATTATTATTATTATTATTTTTAGAAATAGCTTATGCTAGGTTCTTGCTAGGTATCAGAATTCCTAGGTCAGGCAGAACAAATTTCCAGTGATATTTTATATCCATGTTACAGTCATACATGCCTGATGGCTATAAATGTGCATGTGTATATTTAACAAGTTCCTCTTTTTCTACAACCTCTTTGTAAGAGATAGTAATAATTTGTACCTCTGTGACCTTGTGCAGGAGAGTGGAGAATTATGAGTCCTATGGCTATAGGCAGCACTGGCGAGAAATGAAAGAAATAAGTAGCTAATGGGTAACACCAATTGGTGTTCCTGAGGAATGTACTTAGCACAAATCTCCTCTCAGACTGAAAGAAAGCCACATGCAGCAGTTGCATTCTCTGCCCCTGACCTCTAAGCAACACTTTCTACTTCTATGTGAGTTCAACAAAGAGATGCGAGTTGCACAGAAACACATGCCCCAAAGCCCAAACCTACAGAAAAGTCAGCTCAGCTGTAAATTTCTACAGAAAAGCAAAAACAAAAACTCAATTCAAGGAAATAATTATTTTTAAATTTAACCTTAAATATCAGTAGTTTGATCAGTAATGTTTAGGTTGAATTTATGTGTTGCCTCCCTACTATTTTTGTGGATTGGTAATTTCCCTATGACAAAGGAAGGGTAATGGTAGGACCCATTAGTAAGGAGTTTCTAGCCAGTGATTGGCCTAGCAGGTACTTTTCAATAATCACTAAGAGGACTTGAGATCACATGTTTCTTTTCTGTATGTCAAACGTATTATAACCACAAAATTTTTACAAAAACAATGTAGGTGATGAATTGGACAATCCTACATACCAGAGTTTGAAATAGAAAATGATGAATGTAACTTTTAATATAGGTACACTTTAAATCCAAACTAATTTTTTCCCCTGAAGTATATCAAGAATATAAAGGACTAAATAACTATTTAAAATAAAATAAGGTAGGTGAGACTGAGGTATGAGAATTGCAAATTCAAGGCCAGCCTATGCAACTTAGCAAGACCCTCTCTCAACATAGAAATCTTCTTTAAAAAGGTTAGGGATGTAGTTCAGTGGTAGACTGCTTGCCTAGCATCTGTGAGGTCTTGGGTTTGGTTCCTAGGCCTACTAAATAAAGGAATAAAAAAATAAATAAATGAGAAGTAAGACAAAGAGAAACAAAATATCTTTAGTCTTTTAATAGCAAACCACTGTATGGATATAATTATAGCAGTTTTATTTCTCCAAAGTACCCAAGTTTTGCTTTTAGGAGACTTAATTCCTCCTTTAGTTTTATATCATTCTGAACTGAATCTTGGCACATGTGTTGGTAAGTACAGATATGACGGAAAGAAAAAATGATAAAAAAAAGTTTTACATTGATTCAGCTGTTTTTATGGCTTATTTTATTATTTGAAGATCAGCCAAAAGCAAAAATTTTAAGGTTTTCAAATTTCATTATTAACAAAGAACTGATTTCATCTGATTAATAAATAGCAAATTTGATTGAATTATTTATTCAAGTGGCTTAACATTTAGAGACATGGATATTCATTTCTAAGATATTATAAGTCTCCACTGGTGAAGGAATTTGTGCAAAAATGATCTTTTATAATAGTTTTCTATGAATAAAAACCATACTGAGACCATGTAATTACATAATAAGCCTTGATAGGCAGAGTATTTACTCACATTTTTTATGGTTTTATATCTTTGCCATTTTAAATCAAATCAATCTGAAATTTGATATATGTGCTGTTAGTCTGGATGTACCTCAAATATTTTTAACTCTTTAAATATTTTCTGTGTTTATTTGATTATATCTAGAATTCTTTGCAAATTTCATTTTAGGGAAATGCACAGATGGCTACGATAGAACCTTCTGGTACAATTTTGCAGTAATAAAATTTTAGTGGTAAATTTAATTCAATTCAGTTCTGGGAATAGTTACTGAGTGTCCACCATGTGCCTGGTACTGTGCTGGAAGTGGGGGTCATAGCAGTCTACAGAGTTTTCCATGGTCTGAAATCTTGCAGAGTGCCCAGTGGAATCTAAAAACATCAAATGATACAAACTGAGATTGTTTATGAACATTGATCGTTTAAGGCATGTAAATTACATGGAAATTCTGCTGAAGAAACCAAAGTATTCACCGTGAACAAATCTCATTAAAAGGCTGAAAGTTATCTTACTAGCGGTTGATTCACTCTCTATGCTTCTTTATAAAAAAGTATAATCATCTAGTCCTTTCAGAAACAAATTAACATTTGTTTACTGTCCCATTAGTAATAATGTCCTATCAACATCATTGCCCTACTAACTATTAGCAAGAGAGCTGACATGAGTTAAATAATGTGTTTTCGACTGTCAGCTATATAATACACAGTCAATAGCTGTTGAATAAATGATGAATATTAAATTAGTCCTTATTACTATTACTTCACCATGATGAGACACAAAAGGCCACATCCTTTACCTGCTTTTCCCCACAGGCTATATTGACTATAGAGGATGCTACAGAATACATAGAATGTGGCAACTAGAATGACTTAAAGGCGATCCTCAGGGTTATACAAAATGATATATAAGAGAAAAGGAGGGGTAAGACAAGATAATACAAATGGAAGAAATGATTTACAGTAGAAGGGGTAGAGAGAGAAAAGGGGAGGGGAGGGGAGGGGAGGGGGGATAGTAGAGAATAGGACAGACAGCAGAATACATCAGACACTAGAAAGGCAATATGTCAATCAATGGAAGGGTAACTGATGTGATACAGCAATCTGTATACGGGGTAAAGTTGGGAGTTCATAACCCGCTTGAATCAAACTGTGAAATATGATGTATTAAGAACTATGTAATGTTTTGAACGACCAACAATAATAAATAAATAAATAAATAAATAAATAAATGAAACAAACAAACAAACAAAAAAATTAGATGGTGGCTTGCAGTGAACAGCTTTAGATTAACAGGCAGAATTTTACCAGAAGCACGGGCTGATCATTAGTTTAGCCAGAGCAAAGAGAAAGCAATAGATACCAATATCTCGGCTGACTTTTGTTCCAAATAAAATTGTGAAGAATCAGTTGAAATGAGCTGTACAACAAGTCTATGCCTGCTTTAAAACAACCCTCTTTGCCCTCAGATTTCTTGCCAGGAAACAGAAGGGACTCCATACGGTTCAGCCAAAACCTCATCTTATAATCACCTATCTCAGAGCTTGGAAATAAAACCTGTTTACCTGGCTTATTTAACTCACTTCCTTAACACATCAGCAATGAGAATGGAGAACAGTGTCAACTCAACTAACATCTCTGGCTAGGAGTGATGGAACAACTCCTGCTCAGGACATGAGGCAATATATACCCTAGCAATCCTACATTGGGCCCAGGTACGAATGTGCCTCAGCCTCATCCCACTGACACCTCGCCATGCAGAGTTGCCCAATGTATCATGGCAATGCTCGGGTGCAAAACACATTAACTGCATCTCTTCTGATATGCAACTGGTGACTCCTGAAGTGAGAGAGCAGAAAAACAAAATTCCCCAATGCATAGCCCACAATTTAGATTATTCATAGAGATTCTTCAAATCTGATGACTCAGGAAATTAGCCACACAGATATAAAACCTCTCACACAGGTCTGAGGTCTCCCTTCTTTGACTCACCCTCTATTTTGTAAAGGAGCAAATCAAACATCCAATGTCATACACAAATTGCATAACAGAATCAGATCTGGAAAAAGCCAGATCTTCAGAGTTCTAACCCATGCCATTTCTGGAATAATGTGCTGCCTTTACAGCAAGTACACATTTGGACAGCTAAAAATATGGTTGAAAATTTATGTCTGCACTGTCTTTTTTCATTCCACGTGAAAGTCATTATTGTCAAAAGAACTACTCAAGTCTCTCACTGCTTCTATTTCTGCCACCATGTATCTGTTTTCACCTTTCCTTCAGCTACAACAATGGCTGAAAAGTTGTTCCACAGGGACATTTTCTTCTATGCCAGTGCCAAAATCTGACACTGGACAGGGGAAAAAAATGTAATAGAAGGAGTTTTGGAGGCACTATTAGGCAATTTTAGCACCTCTTAAGCAAATTTTGGCTTGAAGTTTTGAAAAATTCTTTTAACAAATCTACTGCATATTTCATTTATACAATACATTTAACAAACACATTTATTATGAGAATATTTCACATTATGAAAAATAAAGATCTCAGTGATAGACATATCCTAGAAAAAGCCTAGAGTCCATAGTTCTCAGTTTCTAAGCATTTAATCAGAGAAACAAATGGTTATTTTATGAACTATATAGAGTTGCTTTTATAATAGTTATAGTTAAAGATGATCATGATTTTTTTTGAAAGAAACAAATAATTAAAAACATTTTTTTTGTTAGTTCACAAATAACAATTGGCCCATAAAGTGTTACTGTCCTCAGTGCAGTTACGTACATCTCAATGTTTCCTTAATATTTCCAAATAGTATTGGGAGTCATAAATTCATTTGGAAGAGTCTCCTGGATCCCAAGTTTAAAAGCTCCTGATGTATACTATCCAGGTTTAGATTTAAAGCAAATAATTAGGTATTCTTATTTTTCTTTTATTGATGAGATAAAAGACTGAAAGTAGTTTTTATTATTTATCTAGCATCAAAATATATATCTGGAACCTGATTTAAACACTAAGCAATGAACACATGCATCAAACAGTACATGATACCTCATTAATATGTAAATTTTTTTGGTTTTATATATCTGTTAAGAAGAGAGTTTTTAAAAACTCAAACAAGTAAACAACAACAACAACAACAAAACCCATTCAAGTCTCTAAGATCACATTCCACAAAGCATTTCTGAACCAATCATCTGGTCCAATTCTCTTATTTGACTTTTCATCTCTTCTTTAATAATTACCATTGAAAATTTAATATATGCCAGATAATGTAATGTACAGGCTTAGTCTAATTATCTGATGTCCTCAAAACCATCCTAAGAGGCAAGTATTATTATTTTTATTCCTTCCACTAAGGACTAGAAAACTGAGGCTTAGTAACATTTCCAACTGCCAAATAATAGAGCTAAGATACAAACCCAGGCCTCCTTCACTTCAGAGCCACAGTTCTTTGCCATTTTTCAGGTCTTATCACTCAGGAGGAGACTGGGGAATTTTTATCAAAAATATTTCACCATAGCCTGGCTTTGAAGAACTCTTATCTCTTCAAGTCACCCTATAACAGCTGATTGAAATTATGCAAGTTTTAAGGTAACAGAAAGAAATGACTCATCCTTGATCAGATATGGTAGCAAGCTCCTCTGAGAGTGACAGACACAGTCATAGCTAGAGGAATGGAGCATTTGGCTGATGGAGAGCAGAGGTGGGGAATGGGGGTAGGCGGTGTGCAGCTCATGTGTTTTGATCCTGCTGTGTAAAAGAAAAGGGAGGGGAGCAGGGAGAGAGGGAGGGAAAGAAAGAAAGAAGGGGGGGAGGAAGGTAGGTCTGTGTTACTTTTACAAGAAGTTGGTGACACCACTTAGATCCCCTTGGAGTGCCTGTCACATGGGAAGGCCACTGTGAACTATGATCTCTGCTCTTGCAGCAACTTGGCTAGAGATGGGCAGGATAATGGTGGTGGGGTTTTGGTGTGTTCTGTAAACACAAGTGTTCATGTACCAATTCACGACACGGATTATATATATCTCCAGGCAGAGACCTTCTGCAACATTTGGTATCATCATTACTTGGATCAAATACTGCCAATTATAAAAGATAAGGTTTATTTTTACCAAATTTCTCAAGATTCAGGTAGAATAAAAAGTTATTTCCCCTTAAACACTCCCCATTGTATACATGAGTTTATGTTCCTTATGTGCCTGTGGTGTTCATGTTTCTATTTTTCTTGGGTGAGACACAGCAAAGACACAAATATTCTTAATTCTTAAGCACTTCTTAACAGGATCTTAAATCTAGAGGACATGGCACAGGTTGGATGTAAAAACAGTATTTTGTCTTCTCAGCCAAAAAAAAAAAAAAAAGGTAACTACTGATTGTTTCCATCAAAACAAGAAAAACTTATGGGAATACAGGTTAAAAACAGAGAGATTCAAAACACTAAAAGTGATAGTAAAAACCTTCAAATGTGCCAACAAAGAGACCTGACACCAAATACAGTTTAAATGGGACAAAAAATTTGATGGACTATTCTATTAATAGTGCTTATACCATTTCATTATCTATAACTTTTAAATATACAAGTGGGTTAATAAACTATGGAAGTGAACCTGATTTCATTTAGTTTTTGAATCTATAAATTATTTTAACATATTATCACATTTAATTTAATTTTGTATTTCCTCAAATTGCATAAAATTGCTAGGTATTTAAAGACATTCTTGCAATGCACTGAAATAAGTGCCCAGTGGTTGTGTTGTGTTGTTCAAATGGAAGATTATCTTTAATAAGAGGTCTGTGACTGTGATAGGTAAAAAAATGGAACATGAGCAGATAATTTTATTATAGAGGTACTGTGCAGACAGGGAAATCGAAGCTGATTTTTAAAGTTTTAATAACACGATTTTTAAAAGACTACTTGGAATTTCCTTAACAATAATGATGTAATTTTGTAATAACTGAAATCTTTCATGGGAAAACTGCTTCTTCAATAACTCACCCAGTCAATTACAAAGGAAAGTCCTGTAATAGGCTATTCCCCCCGTCAAATAGCTCACGTACACGACTTCCTTTTCAATTACCAACTTGTCTGCAGTACCATCTGTAAAAACGAACACATACCTTATGCTGCCAGTTTCTGCTTTTGCACGTCCATTAGTGGGACTGGCTGCAGCTGCTCAAGAAGAAAGCAAGGATTGTCTTTGTTTTGAGATATATTTTCCCTTCAATGCCTCCATGTTAGCTCAAGGTAGCACACTGTCTTGGATAGAGAACTGCACTCAATAGGCTCCCTTGCACCCGGGTCTTTGTGATCTGGAGTTTGTTAATCACACTATATCACATACCAAAGCAAGAACTACCTCATGGCATCCAGCACTCTCAAGACTTCCCCCTCAGTCATCCGTACCAAAAGGAACAGTTAAAAATCATCCCGTGCTTTGACATTTTGTACATCCAGCAGAGTATCAGGAAGCCAACACTAAGACCTGGCAGCAGGAATGGAGACACAAAACTCTGGCTGCGTGAGATTTTATTTCAAGAGAGGGACTCTGAAAGTAGAACACAGCAACTTTTCAAAAACTTTATTCCCCCCCCCCCTCAGGTTTATATTCTTTGACTGTTGCATTATTTTTTTCTCCCTAGATGAACATTATTAATCTGTTCACAGTCTCTGCCAAAGTTGTAAATAAATTATTGCAAGAAATTACCCACGATTAAGTTTTCAAAGTGACCTACTCTAAAGAAACAGCGCTCCTCCCTATTGTGAAGTAATGGGAATTAAACAAAAGAAAAAAACATTACCAAACTCTTAAAAAAAATAATATTTGAAAAGAAGATGAACAGAGAAGCAGAAATTTAAAACACATGAAAGATATAATAATTTAAAAAACTAGAAATTGCTCAGTTATGATTTACCCTCTGTTATTCCATGTTCCTAATATATATCAAAACTATTCTTCATCAGAAGAGGTACTTTGCTTGTTAGTGTGGAAGCTTAAGTTTCTAGAACATCAGAATGTCAATTTTGCCTCAGCTTTTCATATATCAAATTGTCTCAAATCACCAAATAGATCTACTTTCTTTTTAGGTATAAAAGAGAGTGCTGCATTCCAATTATGCAGTTTCATTCCCAGGTGACTGGGAGACTCTGAAGGAAGGATCTATTTTAATCTTTGTACTATCTGTGCATTGAACATGGTACACATTTAATTTAACAACAACTTAATTGAATTGAATTCTATCAGAAGAGATACTGATGATTTCAATAAACAGTCCTTCCTTTATAATATGTGTATGTACATGTGGGCACATGTAAACGTGCTGTGAAAAAAGATTAAGGGTAGCTTTATTCATGCAATATAAATGGCTGTAATCGTTACAGTAACTTTCTGTACAACTGAAAACAGTTTCACTTTTGTGAGATGCAAAAGAAAATAAATTCAGGACCATATTCAGCCTGTGTATTCTATGAGAAGAGAAAGGTATGGGCCATGTTTCCTTAAGCTTCTGAACAATTTGCAAAAATTGCATATGTTGGTGTGTGCATTTGGCTGTATGTATATGTGTTACATGGTTATAACATAAAGACCCTCCTATAATGAATCCACTGAAACACTTTCAAGCACACTGTAGTGAGATGCCACAAGCTACTTTAATTTTCATTAAAATAATATCACATTTTTAAAGTGAAGCTAAATTATCCATGATGGTCTTAAGAAATTCCATAAATTTCCTGAAGTTGAGAATAGATATAATTAACCTACAAAATATTTAATAATTAATAACATAATTTGTATAAGTCTGAAAACAGTAATGGACTACCCAGAAGTGTGTCTTCTATGTCAGGTTAATGGTGATTTACTTTAACAGGCACAAAATTAGACAGTGATAACTTGAAATTCATGTTTATTATCAATTTATTTTTATTATTACGTTCTAGCTCTTAATTCACATTCATAATTATCATAAACATAACATGTATGAGAGAATAATGAATGCCATGCTTGATATGTATTAATGAGCACTACATTCCTTTTCACTCTTAATTTAGGAAGATTTTAAATATTTCGAGAGATATTAAATAGTTGAATAAGCTTTTGAACAAAGCTTAATCTCCATAAGCACATGTTGACACTCTATATTATGCAAAACCTTACATAAAGGGACTCAAAATTCATTTATATTTATTTTCATGACATAAAAAAGTATTAACAGTGACCTAAGACTTCCTTATATAATTGACTATTTTATAAATGTTTAATATATTGGTACATATTTCAAAATATATAAAAACTGCTTTCTTTTTCACTCCTAGTCTCTCTTTTTAGAAGGAGTTCCAAAAGATCTTGAAGGAACTCAATGCATAAGTCCATCTTTGTTGATTTATTCACTTTCATAAGATTGGTGAGTCTATCAAAGATACAAATTTCTCACCCAAAAATGAAGTCAAAATTTAGGCAAAGAATGAGTGCCTTTGGGAATTTTCTGAAACATAATGGAATGCTTTGTAGATCATATCCCCTCATGCATATAATATTACTCATTTCTAGTTGCAGATAGTTTTCTACTGTCATACAATATAGACACACAGATTGCATAGCAATGAATATTTAATTAATAGATTATATATAAAAGTTGATTCATTTAGACTTCTATAAGTCCAGACTTAACAACTTTGCACAAGAATTAATTTTAGGGGCTAGTTTAAAATTCATACTCACAAATTTTGTTCCATTTGGAATCTGATAGTTTCTTTTTTGCTCCCCCTCACAACTTAATATAGAAACATACAACATACACTTCAAATATGTATATGTATATACACACAAATTTGCTTTTCAAAAAATGTGGGTTCAATGTCTTCTAATTTAATATACTTAAAAAATCTAGGATTGATGGTTTTATATTTTAAAATATCAACTTAAAAATCCTGAAGTTATGCTTCTTTCCTAAGGGGTTATTATATCTTAGAAGACAAAATATCCCTAAGATAAAAAATGATTTAAAAAATGTAACAGAAGAATTAATGAATCAGTGAAATTTAAGAAAACAGCAGGAAGCATTTCATAAAGAATTTTGTAAGGTTAAAATTTTTTGAAGATAGGACATGCTCAAAAAAGTGGTGTATTCTGTGAAGAGAAAGTTAAATGGCATTCTTTTCTACCTATCATTTAAGATTTTAGTTAATTAAATTGCATATATATACAGGAGATTTTAATTATAAGGTAGCATACACACTTACTTAATGTGCTCATGTATATACTTCTTGGGCAAAATAAAAAAGTGAAAATAGCTGTTTTCCTCTAAATCCATCTAAAAGAAGGCAGATATTAAAAAATAAAAACAAAAAATTGAATGGTACCAGACTAAAATTCAAAGTAACTCACATTAAAAAAAACAACACCAACAGGCAGAGGAAAGAAAAGTCATAATTTTTAAAGAAGAAGAAAATCACCATTAGCAGAGGTTTAGCTAATTAGCCCACCTAATAAAGGGCTTTTATGTATATAGGTTTACAAATTTCAGAAAATGACCAAATTATTCCACTTATATCATTAACTTGACCTCTTCCAGAATTTGACCTTCTAATAGATTTGTTTTATAAGATATGACATTGTGAACAGCTGTGCTATTCTTTCTTGAACTTGAATAAAAAAAAAACTTAGATGAAAATAGGCTGGATTTACTAAAGCATGTGTATTCTTTGGTAACCGTGTGGGGGGGGAGGAGCAGAGATGGAAAATATTGTGAGTTCCTATCTGTGCAAGTCATTTTGAAGCTTAGGAAAGACACTGAAGTATTGCAAACATTTTGGACAGTCAAATGATGTAGAAAGAATTTGAAAATATCTCTACAAATCGAGTTCATTAATATAAAGAGGTATGATGGTTGAAATAAAAAGGCCATATATCTGATGTTCTGATCTTCAATCCCCCAACCACTGGGTAGATGCTAATACATGCCTATTGCAAATGGGATATGTTCAGTCTGGTTAGTGAGGCCCTCTCCAAAATTTTACTTTTGAAAACTAAATATAAATCAGGATTACGTTAGACAACTTCAGAGGGAAAAATTCTCTAAGTTTTATTAAAGGACACAATAATTTTCAGGCCTATTGGGAATTTTAAACTGTCCCCAAAATAACTTGTGATAGATAATATTTAATGTAACATCTAAATATAGGTAATTGGATTTAATCTGCTGGTTTTACTCAGAATTTTGTTAATGGCAAAAGAAACACTGGATTTATATTTGGAGTGCGAAGGAGGAAAACAAATGTTTAATAGTCATGGTTTCTACCCCTACTCAATTTGGTATCAAGTTTAATCTTGTAGAGGTAGTTATGTTTAAGTGTTATTTTTCTACCTTGGCTCCACAAGGCATCCTGACTTATAATTCAAGAAAGTACTTTAGACAAGTAATAAATTGTAGCACAGAACTAAAAGCACAAATGAAAGCTATTCTTCATTTCAATTACACTTTTAATACATTAATTATCTGTTTATCTGATTACTGTTTCTGATAGGACCGCCACTGTCCAACACTCCAAGCATGCTGTTCTTTTTACAAGAATTGGAGGTATTTGGAGGGGAAAAAAAATATATCAGACAACTCTGTTTCCAGTGTCTAGGGGATAATTGTTACCTTTCTCCTTTTCAACTTTAAAAGAAAGCACTGTCTATTTTGCTCAGGGCAGCTGTTTAAAGCTCCTGCTGTCACAATCCTTTCAACCTGAGTAGATTTAGGATTATTTTTAAATGATTGTTGTATCCCACTAAGCCTTCAGTTGCTGTTAATGTCCACGCACAGCATAATTAACCCAGGGAACATGCGTTCATATATATATATACACAAACATGTATTGTACGTGGATAATTCTGAATGATTTATTTTAACTTAAGAAAAAAATGTAGATAAATCTTTTATGGAGAATGTAATATTGGCAGGCTCAGCTATAATAACAATTATAAAATATTTGGCCTTAAAGATCTGAAATTCATATTTTGAAAATTCTGAAAACAATATTCACTTAAAATAGACTTTCGGAATCAGATCCATTCTTTTACTTTATTTTGAATACGCTGTGATATAATCCTGGGATATAAGCAGAGAGAATTTACTTCAATAGTTTAAAAAAATCATTGTACACCAAATGATTGTAGCATTGTGATATCCTTAACGCTTTGTAAAGATTATCTTTTTCACTTACTAAAGGTCCATGAAATTAACTAAAATCAATATTTTGAAAATATATTTTTCAGTTCAGAGTTTGAAGAGATGCCCTTCTCATATTAAATGTGTAATTTCAACTTGGCAATATGGGTGCAATTTTCCATTAGAACTACAATTAAAATGCATTTTGATCCCAGTCATAAACACTGGTTTCCTTTAGCTGTCTACTAAGTTGATTTAGATTTTCCTTAGCAACCAATGCACAGCCTTCCCCACCCCTTTATTCCTCTGAAATGTTTATTACCTGTTGAAATCTTGTTGGCTTGCAGAGGTAGAAGACAGGAAAGGAATAAACTTATAACTTAAATGCTTGATAGTTAATCAATAAGCAAAGGATTTTCTCCTTCAGGAATTCACTGCCCTATAAACTCTGACTCCTCTCTCCTTCTAGGAAAAGAAATAAAAAGTCTCTACTTTCCACAAGACCCAAAACCTTTAATCACAGCAACATACTGAAGAGCATAAGAAACATACTGTCACTTGCTTATGGTTATAAATTACTGATTTAGTATATTTCAATAAAATTGCTAACAAGTTTCTATTATACAAAGGGACCAAGTGGATGAGGCCTTTGAATTCATTTATTATTTTATTTTATTGGTTCTTTTTAGTTATACATGATAGTAGAATCCATTTTGATATTTATAATTATATAAGCATGGCATACATCTTATTCTAATTAGGACCCCAGTACCTCTCCCTCCTCTTCCTTTTCCACACCCCCTGTTCCTTTTCCTCTGTTGATCATGCTGCCATTTAAGGCCTGTGAATTTAAACACATATCTCTATTTCCAAAGTTTCTCTAAAGGAAATATTAAATATTTTCATTATATTGGTTTCCCTGTGATGGAACATCTACTTTCCTGAAGAATCAATGTCATTTCTAGAAAGAAGCACAATTCATTAAGAATAAAGCTGATGCATAAAGTGACAGGACTAACTTGGTAGTAGCCAAGGGTGATGTTAAAATATACAAATGTCAGTGTGACATGGGCACTGACTGATGAGAATCAGAGAATTTGATTTGAAATTAAAAAGGACGTCTCATACACACAAAACACACAAGCATGTATTTGTACACGTATACCAATACATTTCACATACATTTTTTTTGTGTGTGTGAGTGTGTGTGTATAATATTCTGTCATATTATCCATCCATAAGAGTCACTGTTGGCTGCAGCATAGGATCAGGAGTCTAGAGACCTCTGCTAGGTCAGGCGCTGCCTTCCCTGCTGGATGGCAGCAGTTCACGGGGAGTCCTCAGGAAGGAGTTGGGGTCCTTGGGGCATCAGACCTTTAGGGGACTCAGAGTGGAAGCTAGTCAATAGGAATCATAGTATTCCAACTGGGTTGGATATTATTTCCAGAAGTGTCACTTTCAATAAAAATCAGACATAACTAACAAAGCACTGTGTGATCTCATGACTCAGAAACTGGTGCTGATCCTTATTCTAAAGAGCTACAACAATGTTCTATCCAAAGTCAGCAAAACCCGAATAAATTGGCAGCTTCCTCAGGTGGCGGTTTTGAAAGTCTACATTCACTTGGTATAAGTTCTAGTATGTTTATTTATAAATGTCTTATTACTTTAAATTATCGCCTCATGTAAGAGAAGTCCAGCGCCTTTGAAGTGTTTTATAATTTTGAGGGGAGGTAAGGTAAATATACATGAAGCAATTAACAGAGAAAGATGCAAGAAAGCAGACATGTCTCAATCCTAGAATTTTTATGATTCTTAGGTTTCTAAATGCTATAATAAATGAGAAATGGGAGACACACACATACACATTCAGCTAAGGAGCCCAAGCAAGTAGGTGGAAACTCAATAAGCAATTAGTCATTATTCATCGCTGTATCTTTTAGTTCCTTTCAGGTACTTGTGGTTAAAAAAAAAGTCAACTTCAAAGGATTAATGTGAAGGAAATCTTTTGACTCATGTAATTGAAAATTTGGGAAAACCTCTGATTTTAAACATAGCTTAACCAGGACTCAAATAATATTCAGGGATCAGTTTCCCCCTCTGGAATATGCTTCTTGTGTCCAGATTCCACCGTCTCATAGATCTCTGGGAAGCAAAATGGCTTCTGTATATGTAGCTCCATATGCTCTATTTAACAAGTCAGGGTAAAAATTCTGAATCTACTTTCCTGAAAGTCCAACCCAGAGTCGGCAAATAGGGCCTTGTTGGCCAAGTCCAGGCCCTGTTCCTGTCTCCCTGTGGCCAGGTGGGTGGAATGCCTGGATTGACTTGGGCTAGCAGCTTCTTAGACTTCAGTGGATATAATAAATCACCTGACGACCTTGTCAAAATGAAGATTATTAGTAGATTTGGGACAGGATGTGAGATTTCAGCATTTCTAGGAAGCTCTCAGTTTGGTAAGGATGTAAGGCTCACATTTTGGCACTTAATCTAGGGAAAAATCAACTTCATTTGAACAAGATGAAATAAAGGGATGTGTAGATTCTCAAGAGAAAATTAAAGACTACTGCCAGAAGTGAAGCATTAAAAATTGAAATTACAAAGGACATCTCATACACACAAAACACACAAGCACATTTATGTACATGTATACCAGTGCATTTCACATATATACATCAACACATTTCATATGTGTGTGTATATGTGTGTGTGTAATATTATGTATGTTATCCATCCAAAAGAGGATGCTTTTAGTAAGCAGAGCATCTGATAGTACTGCTGATACATTTGAATAGTCCATCTATGCCATCTGGTATTTTCTTTGGTTTGAATAATCTTTAAAAGAGTCCATCATTATCTACACTTCTCATGTAACTGTTCTAAAAAAAAAAATTGATCCATGCCATTTCTCTTTCCTACAAAAGCCACATGATAAGGAAGCAGTATAATGGCCACTATCCTGCAGAAGAGACTGTTTAGAAAAACTTGGCAAAACCCTGCTGGCATAAAAAAGCAGGAATACCCTGTGGCAGGTGCCATGGTCACCGCTTTGAGATTCAATCAGTGCCATTTCCTTAGTTCTAAATGAGCACACAGGACACATTTGGAAGGTTCACAATAACAGCCCTGTGGCAAGCTGACATGAGAACTCTCCTGAAGTTTACCTGAACTTGAAAGGCCAAGAGAGGTTTTCAGTTGTCACAATGATGACAAAGGTAGCACTGGACCTTTTATTTTTATTTATTTATTTAGGTACTGGGAATTGAACTCAGGGGCATTCAACCCTTGAGCCATATCCCCATCCCTATTTTGCATTTTATTTAGAGACAGGGTCTCACTGAGTTGCTTAGCACCTCGCTTTTGCTGAAGCTGGCTTTGAACTTGTGATCCTCCTGCCTTAGCCTCCTGAGCAGCTGGGGTTACAGGTGTGTGCCGCCACGCATGGCCTGGATCTTTTTTTTTGGAATGCATGTATTTACTGTCTTGTGTCAAATATCAAAAAAACTTAATGGGCCAATAATTTTTCCCATTGGCACCTATGTTAGGAAAATAAATGACTGACAAATGTGTCCTTATCTTCCAGAAAAGCTGAATATGTATATGAACAAGAGGACAGCTTGTCTCCTTTCACATGAGGCATCTAAATAGAATGGGGGGGGGTATGTACCTTTTCTAATACAAGTTGAGCTAGCTCATATTTATATAGTAAATAGTGGATAAGTTACTATTATTTTTGACTTTTGGTCTCTTCACATTCTTAAGGAGTTGATATACCCTCTTGTTTGAATTTGGCATCATTGGGTATGTTTTTAGTTTGTCTGGGTTATAGGTCAGTGTAAAAGAAAGCATAAGAGTACTTTCTATATTCTTTTTAGGGCAAATAAAAGCTATGAGTTAATTTTCCTCTGTGAACTAAAGGTATTTTATAATCCACTGAATTTTATAAGTGCATTATGAGGTTATTAAGGCTAAGATGCCAAAACATGACATTTTTTCTACATTTGAATGAGAAAAAGCCAGTATCATTAAAAGATACTCAAGACTCCTAAAAAGGATAGGAAACAGTGCAAGGTTCACTTATTCCTCAAAGAATGCAAATCTAGAGTCACAAATTCTTCTATGCACACTAAATGTGACCTTCAGTGATACTTACATGTCATTCATTCATCCATTCATTCATTTATTCATTTCTAATACCTTTCCCTGAGTATCTTCCCTGTGCCAAGTGCCCTGTTGGATACCACTTGAGACCTTGGATCACATCTTTGAAAGCCACAGAACTTTAAAAGATGTGATCCAAGGTCTCAAGTTGCTTAGCAACTATCAGGAAGACCACACCAGTAAAGACCTGATGAGCACTGTGTAAAGGCATTTATTAGGCTCTGCTATTATCCCCCCCCCCAAAAAAAAGAAACAATAACAAAAAAAAGAGAAAGTGACCATTCATTCTGTAGTGTCATAAAGATGATGTGCATTGATTCTTTCAACTGTGGCAATCACACAGCAGGTATCTGACACCTTAGTTTCCTCCCTCTCTCTTTAGATATTTATGCAAAGAGAGGCAGGAAGAGAGTACAACAAATCTCCCAGGTCTCTTCCAGTTCTAGGATTCTGAGAAGAATTCTTTCTCTAGAGGGTCTGCAATAACCTTACTGGCTCTGAGGCTCACATCTTTTCCTTCTCCTGCCTGCCTTCTGTTTTCCCTTTCTTCTTCCATTCCTCCTTTCATTTATCATTTATTGACTACACAAGTCCAGTTATTACACACTGAGAATTCTATGGAAAACTATACAGACTCACAATAAAGCAATCACGCCCTGATTCTCTTCTTCTGCAGTTACTGAAACATGATTTGAATATGCCAAGACCACTGACAGATTGATTGAGATTACTTGCTGAAGGGACAGGGTGAATTAATCTTAATTTCCCTTTTTTTAACAGTCATATCTGTGACAGGTAGAAAATGCACATCTCACTTTCTTGGTTTGTCTTTTGTTTTTAGGAGAATCAAATTATTTCAAATGCAGGTGGAGACAGCACTAAAATTTTTTCTTTTGCTAAACTTAGTCTACAAAACCCCTGTGTAGGAAAGTTGAGTACCTTACAGGCTTTAATAATGTGTTTCCTATAAACAAGAAATGGGAGCTGCTCTAGTCCTCAGACCTGGGGAAGGGGTGAAGATTTTTGCTGGACAACGGTGGTGTGATTTTCATTCTTCTTCATAGGACAGTGTCTGGAAAGCACAGGAAGCCTGGAGTTGGGAGACTCAGATTCCAGCATGATTCTTTCTACCTAGGACTATTGTTTTTTTACTGGAACAGATAATTTATTCTCTTCTCCCACTATTTATACACTTTTAGAAAAGCGGGAGGTATGATCTCTACAATGTCATTTACAGTAATGCTAAAAGGGTGACATGAATTAGGATGCGTGAAATGGACATGAAAGTAAAAATCACACTACAAAGTCAAGGGATTTCAAAGAGGATTAAATGGACAGAAACCGAACTAGTTAAAATGGCAGAGACAAATCGAGCACAGTTGGGATGGAGTCATTAGTTTTTCAATTGGCCTCTAAGTTATTTTCCGTACTATCCTCTATGACAAAGTTGGTTAGCTATGTAATATTCTTCAGGTTTTCTACAAAGTTTGTTTTTAAAGTAAATCATGGGTAAAACTGGAATTTATTTTAATAGTGAAAAAAATTATATTTAAAGAGCACAGTTTTTCCTCATTAGCCACGGGGGACATTCTGTACTCTGTTTATGTTATTATTGTTACTATTAGCACTTCGCGGCTAACAAGCAACTTTTAAGCACTGCTTGGGGACAGCTGTAAAACCAAACGCTCCAGCCGTTTGTCCCTTCTGCTGAATGTCTAGAAATGCAGTGTTATGACATGTAAGGACATCACCCGAACTTCCTTTAAACTGAGAAAGCTCAGGACAGTAGAAAACGAAGCGAATCCACAAGAATCCTCTCCCTTACTGTATACAGTATCTCGCTCTGATTACAGCCCCATGGAACGCTGGCAGAGAGAGCAACAGCTGTTTTCTGTCTTTTCATTCCCTGCTCCTATTAATGTTATTTCAATTGTGTTATGGGCTGCACTTTAGATCTAAAAAGAAACATTTAGTTTTATTTGAATGTTTAAATGATTAATGACCCTCTAGTGCAGTTGTCTTCTCATAATTGCCACAGAGTAAGCTGCAATTTACTTGAAAAATCCAGACCTGTGTACACTGTAGAGAGCTCACGATAGCCCGGGGAATGACCACTCTGTTGAAATTTCATGGTCTTTAATGCATTCATCTTCTAGCATTCTAAATGGGCAGTTTCTGAAAATTTTCAAGTGAATTAAGTCAAATGAGAGACTAACGCCTCTTGTCCTGGAAGAACCAAGGTACTGCCACATTGCTGGTGTAGGGCTGGGTGTGTGCCTGAGAAGCTGAAGGATGCAAAATGGGGGCTCTGAGAGAGGCTCACGTCAATATGAACACTGACTGGACGGTCGAGGCTCTTCAAAAGGAATTCTTGCATTTCATCCCAGAACTGCACACAGCTGCGCACCAAAGGGGAAGGAAGTAGTTATGCGCTCCTATCATGTAATCAGGAAAAGGTGCCTGTAAGTTGTAACAGGACCATGCGAGTCTTACATTCCTCTATTTCATACAGCTAAAATCCTCACATCCCAGCGAGAGTCGGAACAGCAGCCCAGATAAAACACACAACTCCTAAAAATATAGATGTTTACATTTGTATAATGGAAAAGGACAGGGTGCTTTGCTTTCCAAGGTTTCAGCAGTAAGTCTTGTGATAAGTTTGTAGTGCTCTTCTTCCTTTTTTGGCAAATACAAAATACATTAAAGAATAAAGTTGCTAAGGCCTTCCTGTACACTTGGTGTGACAAATGAAAGAATGGGTAAGGGGATAAAAATTGACATTATCAAACCACAGTGCCTGAGAGTTACTGAGATAGCACTGTCAGTTTGTTGTGTTTTTCTTAAGTCTTCTGGCTAAAATGTTTTCTGACTTGTCTTGGCCAATTTTGGGCCACACTGAATGTTAAATAAACTATTATTTAATCAAATACAGGCATATTAGTCTCACTCCTGCTGACAACTTCAATTAGAATATTTTTGCTTTGTTAAAAAAAAAACTCTCATGATCTTTAAACTGTTAAGGCCTCTGAACAACATCTGGTAACAATTTTTGATATATCCAACCATCAAACTTCTATCTCCGTGAAGTGGTTTATCCAAGATTTGTTTTAATTAGACCGCCTTTCTAACTTCACATGGCTTTCAAAAGGCAGACTTCACTCAGATGTTGGAAGCTGTAAACTTACTGAAAGGTTCAGAGCTGTAATTAGGGCTTCACCAAGGTGGACAACGTTGGTTTATTAGCTAGATAGTGAGGTTAATTCAGTTGCCTCTTAAACAAGGACTATGAATTATTCCTAATTTTAGCACACGGGCTTTGAATTTTATAAAAGCTCAGAGGTGCTGTTTAGCACCTTATTCTTGGTGTTCACACCAAAAGCAGTGGGGGCCCAACCTTGCCATGGAAGTCCACACCTAAAAGTTCACATAGATTTCTATGCTTGGCTACCCTGGGTGCAGGTCTGAAAAATTCTTATTTACACTAGATTCAAGTTTGAGAAACCTATCATCAGGCAGACAATACTGGGCAGAGTGGCACATACTGGAACAATGAGTATAAAAGTAAATCTGCTTGTAGGTCCCTTTTAAATAGGTGATACCCTTCCATCAACTATAGCATTCTGTAAGATGCCGTAATTTTTGTGAGAAATTATACTTACCTTGGGTGTTCGTTTTTTAATATATTTGCCTCCGTATAAAGCTTTGGGAGTATAAAAATCTCCCCTCATTTATTTGCATCACAGGCACAGATTAAAGGCAAAAAGTAATGTGGAAACTTAAGCTATTTATTTTATGAGGTAACTATTTTAAAATCCACTGGGAAAATAATGAAAAATGGCCTCATTATTCTGTTTTTTTTTTTTTTTTTTTTTTTTTTTTTTGGTGAACCAGGCTTTATTCTACCAAGTGAGGTCTTCCAACCAAGTGTGTGTGTGTGTGTGTGTGTGTGTGTGTGTGTGTGTGTGTGTGTGTTTGAGGTGGATACTGGCCTGTGGCTTTTCTCCACAAGTTTTTGATGTTATTTCCCTTTGAAGCACTTGCCCAACTTTATAGCTTTTATTATTATAAAACTTCTTCACAAATACAGAAAAATACAGAGGTTCTCAAAGCCCAAGAATGGAAGTTGTAAGGTCGCTAATCTTTTAACTTTTCTGGGTAAAAGACGATTGTGGGGAGCTTCATTATTTAGTCTGCATGATTCAGTGCATGTGGGTATTTGGAAACACTTGGAGGGCTGACTTCAAATGTCATATTTAGATCAATGGCATTATATAAACAGTCAGATCCTCTGCATAGATGACACATTGTAGGCGGCAACAAACATTCTTACCCATCGATTTTCAGATGGAAAAAATACATCTAATTTTCTATTTTTGCTTGTGAATGTGGGAGAAAAGTAAGGAAGAATTTTCACCAAAACTCTGAAACTCTAGTGAGATTTTTACTGAAAATTCTCTAATTCCTTCCATGATAAAAATAGAGGATGTCGCTAATACATGTGCAATGTATATAAAAATTTTTTTTCTTACTGTAAATCAGATTTATCTTCCTGGTGAACACAGGGCTATACTTGGGCAGCAGGGGTGTGTGTGTGCGTGTGTGTGTTTGAGGAGCACAGGTTTTGAAGACATAAGTTAAAATTATCAACATTTGAAAACTGGATAAGTGCACATAAAAATCCACATTTCTCTAGGTTTTGCTCGTTGCTGTACAATCTAGTACTACCAGGTTCATTCTCAAATGGTGAGGCGGTTGTAACTGCTGTCTCTTTTAGAAGTTGCTCTTGCCATTGCCATCCCACAGACCTCTTAGCCCTGACATTTACACAACCGGCTTGGCTCCCATGAGCATTTAATTTTACACTATACCTTTTGAACCCTTTGACATTATCCTAGACCTTTTCCGTCTGCACTGCCTCAGTCATCCGCCTGCTGGGCTCACATCCCTCCTCTCACACTAACTAGATGCATAACTTGGGCAAGTTGCTTAACTTGCTCTCAATACCATTTCTTTATATGAATAAGTATATAATATAATGGTACCAACTTGACAGGCTGGCATAGGGAGTAAAGGAGTTAACTCAATGCTTGGATAATGGTAAGAACTCAATAAATGTTAGTTTTCAAACTTCCAGTTTCAGACCTCAGTCCTTCCTCAGACTCTAGCTCAGCCATCGTACACCTGCCTTTATTGGCTCACACCACTGTCTGGATGATGACCTAAAAGGTATCTCCATGCCTAAAATATCTTTAAATAAATATTTCAACTTGGATATTTTGTTATCTTCTCAAATATGGATTTATAATATCTTTAATGTAGATCTAAAGTATACACCTTCCCTCTCCCAAAATGTTTGCTTCCCATCAGAAGACAACATGTCCTTCCACATTTACTCTGACCATCTTGTCTCCCATCAAGTCCCTCCATTCTCCCTCTTTTTCTCCAACACATGGGTACACGAGTCATCTACACGGATGCCGGTTTTTATGCTCTCTGATAGGGAGTGACTAGGGCTCAACCCTGTATACACACTAGAGCTCAGTAGATTTTTGTTGAATGTCTGAATGAATGAATGAACCAATGAATAGTCAATTCAACTAATTTAAGTCTTTCCTATCCATTGTTCAGGTCCATCCAGCCAGAACCAGTTCTTCAGTCTCCCCATTCTAAGACAATCTTGACTCTCTTATAGGCTCTCATTTCATTTTTTGGCAGTTCTGACATTTTCACATAACCCTTTTCTATAGTGTTTGTGCTCATGGATGAATCTCCCACTACCCTAGTAGCATCAGGAGGGCAGAGAGCACACATTTGCTGTTCGGTTTTGTCATTTTCCAAAATGCCTTGCAAATCATTAGTGCTCAGTTATTCAATGGGAGGATACTTCCTCATCTCCAAATTTAATAACTGGTTAAAAAAATAATCTTTTAGGCACAAGTGGTTTCTTTCCCTTTCCATAATTCAGTATGACTCCACTGCCCTGAATTTGGCACAGACTTCAATGACTTCCTCCACCACATCCATTCAGTTGCTAAGTCCTGTCGAGTCTTTCTAGAGTCAATGTTTTAGAAAGTATAACAAGCTGCCTGCACTTGTTTTCCAACCCACCAAGCACACTATATTTCTAGATTAAAGTTCTGAAGATAATCTTACTTATTTCACTTTCTTGTTTGAAACTGTTATCTGTTAAAAACCCAGAGGATGCATTCCCAAACTCCTTTGTTCAATATTTAACACGGATTCCTATTTTAATTACATTTTAATTACACACACACACACACACAAATGAATATGTTTATTATAAAGGCTCCATTAAAAACTTAAAGTTTTTCCCATAGAACATGTTTTTTCTTCTTTCAAACACTGAACACTTTTACATTCTGAGTATGAATAAAAACACTGTGAAATGCACCATTTTGGCTTGCACACAAATGGAATATGGGCTGTAGTTTGTTTTGACTTTGCAAAGTGTTTCTTTACCAAGTACATTCAGAATGTAAAAATGTGTTTCATGGGAATATTTAAAATGTTCTGATAAGTCTTTTCAAACTATTTTAAAAACATTATTAAGGGACAAGGCAATGTTCTGTGTATAAGTTACTTCTTTATGTTTACTATTCTTTGCTTCTGACACAAGAGAAAAAATTTCTTTTTTATCACACTCAAAAACAGCAACTTCCCCTGATCCCACACTTCACCTGTGCCAGGTGCTTCCAATTACCTGCTTCCACCTGCAGGACCTCCTCTAGTTGCCGTGAGATGGGATTCTGTTTCAAAAACAACCAGGAAAGTGACCTGGGCCTGAGGCGGAAGGCTGCTTCAGTGAGGAGTAGGAATCCTTCATCAATTTAGTTTCCTGCTTGTTTTTCCTTCTCTGAAATTTTTGGTTCCCCACTCTTGGTACGGTTTTTGATCATCTGTATTTTGCGTTCCTGACATCCACATCTTCCCAGTTTCTGTCCTACCATACATCTCTGCTTGGTTATTCTAGAATCCTTCAATGTTCGATGATGCTTATCAACCCAGAAAAGTTATGAAGATTACAAGATCTCATTCTGATGAAGAATTACGCACTGGGTTGTACTTGACTTTTTCATTTTTAGGTCAATTTTACATAGTACAACTGAGAGGAATCTGCTTTCTAAAGTTACTAATTCGTACTTCCTTTCTGCTGTACTCTGCCTTCCTTCTATCCTTCTATGCTTCGAGTTTGGTCTCCCTACCCGCTTTCAGTGCTTTTTGATATTAAGATATTTGGGATGGGAAATTTCTATATTTACAGTAGTGTTTCTCAAAGTATGATACATATACCACCTTCAACAGTAACACCCAGGAGTACTTATTTAAAAATTTAAATGACTTATTTCTGTCCCACCCAAGACCCACTGAACCCGAGCTGCTAGTTTTGAGATTCAGGAATTTTCATTTTTATCAAGGTCCCCTAAAATAATGCTCAGGAATGCTTGGGCTTGAGGGTCACTTCTAGCCTTTAGCTCTAGGTGGACTATGACCTTCTGGGTTTTGCGAAATGTTCCTAACTAAACCTACTGATTACACCTTTACCCCATCCTGCTCTCAAGAATTATAGTTCTGCAATGGAATCATAAGACAAAACAGAGCTTCCCTAATTTGATACGGTAGGAACTAGAAAGTAATGGAATTTCACATGTATAATAAACATTACTTAGCATTTAGACAGATTTTCTGCCTATATGTTGGTCTTGGTTTATTTGATTTTTTCATTAATCTACAAAAAATTAAAAAGAAGTGCCTCATTTATGCCCTTTAGAAGCTCATAAGCTAGTCAATGTTTGAGTAAAAGAAATACAAATTGAAATAAAATATGCAAAAAGCAAAACATTATGCTCAGGTATAAATGTGAGCACAAACAATTGTCCCTTAACCCATTTGGAATAAACTAGCCTATCTAGAAAAATTTAAATAATTCTAGGTTTTCTTTAGGGGATAACCTTACAATCATACTTTAGAAATAGTTGATGTTTTTGAAAGTCGTATTCAAGATATATCAGAAGAAACGTTGGTAACACCATTCAAAAATAATTCAGATTTTTAAAAATGCACAAGTATTTTCACTGTTAGTCTTCTGATTAAATACTGAGAAAAGAAGAAATTTGTGTTCAATGTCATCTACTATGATATCACTGTATAGAGATCCGAATCCATTCGTTTACTTTCATAATTGTTGTCAAAGTTAAAATGTACTAAATCTTTGAAAACAGAAACTAAAATGTCTCAACTTTCTAAATCACATAAAAGAGAATACATTTTATGCTTGCTTTGCAGGCCTCTGATGTCTTTTCCTTTCAAGTATGCTAAATTACTGACTTGCCACGATGACTAACATAAAAGAACCAAGCAAAATACTGTTCACTTATCAACGAAGATATATAGACTCATTATAACAAAGTGCAATTAATTTTCATTTATGTAAACTAAACAACAATTCTAGTAAGAACCGTCTCAGCCATGCGCCAAACCTTTGTTTAGGAAGAGTCCAAACAGAAAACAGGTTCACAGAATTTCATTGGTATATTTTATTCTTTTCTACCTACCACATTGTTCCTATTGCTTTAGACATTCTCATTATTCTTCTGATGTTTGAGAAATGACAAAATGAGAGAAGAGGAATCTGATAAAGATAGAGCATGGCACAAAAGCTATATGGATAATTGCCTTCACAAATGTAGTTCAGCTCTCATCTCTCCTAATTAGCCTCATTACCATACTTTAAGACAGACTAGCAGTCACTCAAGACCCTGTTCTTTTCTGTCAGAAGGAGTGCTGACAGCCAAATGGACAACATATGGAAAAGTACCCTCTTTCCAGCTATTCTTCCATGCACTAGGCCTCTGGTAGAAAATGCGGGCCAGAGAAAGTTTCCTGAACTCCTGTGCTCAAATAGGTGTCTCTAAGGCAGAGACAGAACAATGCACTTGAGATATTTCTCTCATTTTCCCCTTTTCGCCACTTAGAGAGTTTAGGTCATCCATTTCCAGTGTTTCCCCTAGGAATTTTCATTGTTTTCTAAAAGAATCTAAAAGGTAGAGTGAGCACACCAATTCTGCTAGACAGCTTTACTTTTTGAACCTCTTCACTA